>NC_142185.1:34151670-34511670 GCF_026936395.1 Plectropomus leopardus | reverse complement strand
TGCAGCATGGTGTGTGTGTGTGTGTGTGTGTGTGAGACTGTGTGTGAGACTGTGTGTGCGACTGTGTGTGCGACTGTGTGTGCTTGGGTGCAAACCGGGATACGGAAGCAATGGAAAAAAAAACACCCAGGGGTTATAGGTGAATGCCCCAGCTTGCAATGCTAATACAAACACGCACACATGCATAACTAACACACACACACGCACACACACACACACACACACACTAGAACACACTAAGAAACACTAGTCTTTGTTCAGTCTCCTTGAAAAAACAACAACAAAACGTTACATAATATGATCTCCTTATGTAACATATTGAAGTCACTACACATAAAACACATATGCACCCATGCACACACACACACACACACACACACACACACACACACACACCTGCTAAGACAAACACACAAGCAGACATGGGGTCAGAGCCATGCATAGAAGCAGATGGAAATACACAAAAACACTTGCAAATGAACATTAAAATACGCTGCTGCTTTGCAATTAGCATTGCAAGCATCGACTTTAAGCTTATTCATTCATCCATTTTTGTCATTTACACAATGAGCAACAGGCCTGCATCCGCATCCACACACACACGCACACGCACACACACACACACACACACACACACACACACACACACACCGTTGTGACCCCATTAGTTCAGCGCACCGGATGTCTGTGTGTTTGTGTGCTTTGGAGAGCGACATGGGAACACTGTAAACACACACACACTATGGGAGGTAAATAATTACAAAAAAAGAATTTAGTAAAAAAAAAAAAAGGTCATCAAACTAATCAATTAACCAATCATCAGTAGATTCAAAAGTGATACTTGCAAACAATTTCTGCAACAGATGACTGAAAAAGTCCCATCCAGCGGGTCATATTTACAGTACCGAGTATACAGAGCCTAAATCCTGCCCCCATCTCAGAGCTCGCCTCTTTTTTCCTGAGCCTCCTGTGGGACCGTCTTATCCACAGCGAGGAAGACGGCGCCGGATTCATCCCATTGAAAAGCTCAGGGAGGCAGCTGAGAGCTGCTCTTATCTGTTACTGCTACTCTGCTCGCAGAGGAGAGATTAACGCAGCACACTTTCGGCAACTTAGTCCTTGAAGTTTTCTCTACTGTAAAAGTAATACACTCGAAAACACTTATGAAGCCTAAGGCCACGATTAGACGAGAACAGCTTTACTAAAAAGTCTTTCCTTTGCATTTTTCAGAAAATCTGCTTTCATATGATAACATTGTGAGAACGATCCTCATGTACACAGATTCGCAAAAACGAACGAAAATGCTGTAGTATGCATGCCAGGCCAGTAGTTGGAGGTGTTACTTTGTAATGACACACCATAGAAGAAGACCACAAGCATGCGAAGTGCAGCTGTGACGTCACCATTCTCACATCTGTGCACTGCAGGTTTACACAGTGGCGTTTTCAAAAGATCACGCTCTGAAACCTGGTTTCAAAAGTTTGCGTTTTCAGGCCCCAAAACGCTGTTGTCGTGTAAACAAAAGGTCAAAACGCGACAAAAATCTAACGTTTCATACAAGAAACACCCCCTACATGTCATATTATCAAGACTATGACTGAGTTAAAAATCCTCCCTGTTCACTACGTAGTCGGGACGTTCCAAACCGGTTTAAAAAAAACGTTATCAGGGCTGATCAAGGTGTGATTTGACTGATTGGAGACGCCTGTATTGAGCTTACAGAGCCTGATCTGATCCTTTGTTTTATGTCACATATATCCATGGACAAAATTTCCAAACTTTTCCAGAAAGAAATGTAGCCAGTTGGATCATGTCTCAAGTGTTAAAGTGTGCACTGTGCAGCTGTATTATTTAAGAAAATAGTAGTTTCGAATTGGGACTCAACAGATATTCAATGACTTTCAGGCAAAAAAAAGAAGACAAAAACAAAACATGACTGAGGCATCCCGACTATATATCATTATTTTATTTAAGCATTCTGAGGATGAGATTTATCTATTATATAGTCATCTGACAAATTCAATAATGTCAGCTGGAAAACACCCTGTACTGTTGCACTTGTTGCTAATTTTCTGTTGTTATTTTGCATGGACATAATTAGGTTACAAGCTGTAGAATGATGTTCCCATAATTTTTATTCCACCATTAAAAATCCAGTGATACCATCACCTTGAGAACTACAAAAAATAAAAATTCACAACTCTCTCCTGCAACAATTTAAACTCTGAGACAGACCAAACCTCCCTTACACCTCTTACAGTCCAGTGCGACTCCAGCAGATAAAAGTTCACCAACACAACTTAAGCATGTTCAATCAAATACATACACACACACACACACACACACACACACACACACAGGCGCTTGTAAACAGCATTAGACTAAGAAGCAGCACACTACTTTTCATAGTGTCCTACATATGAGCCACATCGGTGTCATTTGTCACAGCAATGACCTCCTATCAGATTCACTCTCATTAGCACACATGGTTTGTCTCACACACATTCACTTCCATTCATATGCAACACATACTTTTTTTGTGTGTGTGTGTGTGTCTATTGACATTCTGCTCTACATCTCTCTCTCTCTCACACACACACACACACACACACACACACACAGATAATGCTATATATAGACCATAATGTTCCATCTCCTTTGACAAAGCCTGGTCTCACAGGAAATCCTACATGGCCCTCTTCAGCTCGCCTCCACACACTCTGAATTTATATTTGTCGTATAACTAAAATGTTTTGGCATACACACACACACACACACACATACACACACACACACACACACGGATATTAAGAGGAACAGCCTCCCTAATAAGCTGCCTTAATGTCAGGATGGTAGCCCAGCATCACTGCCAGGTGTCATTATCTAACAGCATGCATCTTTCAGTGAACAATGTGTGTGTGTGTGTGTGTGTGTCTGTGTGTGTGTGTGTGTGTGCACACGTGTGTTTGCATGTGTGTTCACATTGCTATCTCCATGGAGACCACCACATGAGTCTGTATTTGACAGTTTTTACATTGTTGTAATGACTCCAGAGAGATATTCGAGATATTTCTGCTGCATATTTGAAGGTGATTGTTTTCATGATTTGTAAAACAAGTCTGAGAGCACGAAGTCTAAACGAAGAATCTAGTTTGCATTATAGGGACAAACACAGGAAATGAAAAACAGTAATAAAAAGATGTTTTGATTGAGTTTTTATGCGAACTGTGTGTTTTGTACCGAGCCGGTCAAAGGACAATTTCTCTGACCACTGGGGACAGACAATAAAGTTTATTTATCTATCTAGTTGTTTTGTTTTCTTGTTTATTTGATTTTTCTTTTCAAGCAACGAGAAAACATACGTCTTTTTCAATAATTGACTTCTACAGGAAAAACAAAAAAAAAAACAAAATTCTCACTCATTTTTTTGTTTCATTAGTTTGCCAGTCAGAAGTGAATAATTGAATGAACGGATGATACATGGACCTTGTTGGCACCTTGTAACTTTATGTTAGTATTTTTGCACATTGTTTTCTTATTATACTTGGCAGTTTCTTTTTTATTATTCAATATTTTTATATTTGTAATTATTTTTACTATTGTCTTGTTCTTTTGCTGCTTATCCTGAACCTCATAGCTGCTGTAACAATGCAAATTTCCCAATGTGGGACTAATAAAGGATTTTCTTATCATAAAAGCACTTTATGAACAAAATGCATTCTTATTATTATTATTATTGATAACTCTAAGTGAGGTGCTTGTATTAACAGGTGGGAAACACTATTCAGCGGGATAGTGGGTTTTCGTCTAATATCAAATAAAGTCTTGGCTTTCAGAGTCTTTAAAACTTCACAAAAACAGCTGAAGCTGATGTAGGCTCTGATGTTTAGCATCGAGCATCAAATATGAACGTTAGCCTGCTGCTGTCAATATGGACAAGCTACAAAGCCGTTAGCCGTTACTTCGGCAAAGCCGTTGGCCGTTAGCTGGGCAAAGTCGTTGGCTGTTAGTTCGGCAAACCGTTAGCCGTAGCTCGTCAAAACCGTTAGCCGTTAGTTCGGCAAAGCAGTTAGTGCGGCAAAGCCGTTGGCCGTTAGCTGGGCAAAGCCGTTAGCTGGGCAAAGTCGTTAGCCGTTAGTTCGGCAAAACCGTTAGCCGTTAGCTCGGCACAGCCATTAGCTCGGCAAAGCCGTTAGTTCGGCAAAGCTATTAGCCGTTAGCTGGGCAAAGCCGTTAGCTCGGCAAAGTCGTTAGCCGTTAGTTCGGCAAAACCGTTAGCCGTAAGCTCGGCAAAACCGTTAGTCGTTAGCTCGGCAAAGCCGTTAGCCGTTAGCTGAGCAAAGCCGTTAGCTCGGCAAAGTCGTTAGCCGTTAGCTCGGCAAAACCTTTAGCCCTTAGCTCGGCAGAGCCGTTAGTTCGGCTAAGCCGTTAGCTCGGCAAAGCCGTTAGCCTTCAGCTGGGCAAAGCCGTTAGCCGTTAGCTCTGCTCGATTCTTTACAATTCATCGTCAAGTTCATTTTAACACCACAGTAACCTCTGATTCATTCAGATTCAAAACAAAGAGAGGAACAAAGTGCTGACTCCTACCTGCAGTTGTCAGAGGGTCCCACTGTGTCCATTCATCCAGTATCTATATTCCTTTAATGGTCCGTGAGGGTCCCACAAAAGAATCATAATGTCTTTTAATAAAAGTTTTTAATATTGTCATGTTAAGCCCATGGTACTGACCCCAGGAAGTGCGCCAGGAGTTGATGCCAATTTTACATAGTGGCCGAAAGTGGAATTACACCGCCCGGGTCGGTCCCGTGACCCTCAAGGGCCCAGAAAGACTTTTCTCCATTAACATACATGAGGAAAGAGACGTCTGTAAATCAGTCGATATTTTTTTCTGAGCGTCAAAACCCTCGCGAAACGTGTTCTTTCACTATTTGGATTCAAACCATCCGGTTTAATAACATTTGGAAAGTCTAAAAGAGCCCCAAAATTTAATGTTTTTAAGACCGCCATTCAAATTAGCCAGGCGCTAATCCGGAAGTCGGTCACTCCGCCAGACTCGGCTGCCGTTAGTCTATGGGCCAGAATATCCAGGTATTTTACACTTTGTTTTTTTTTTGGTTTTTTTTTAAAAATCTGTATTGATCTTTTTTTTTAAAAGATAAACAGTACACTGCATAACAGTAAGGTATATGTATATATATATATGTACAGTATCACATTAGTCTTCAATACAGTGAGAGATATGGAGGAAAGTTTACCCCAGTTTATCTCCACATACCAACAACATTGTTTTGATACAAAACTGTTTGAAAATTGGAAACATATCCCTTTCACAGTAGTGCATATTTCATGGGTTCACAGACAGAGAGCCCTGATACTACACGTCAGTGGTTTTCTGTTGTGGCACAGTGTCATTATGTTTGGTTTCATATCAAACCAGTTTGAATTTTTTTATTTTATTTTATTTTTTTATTCCAGCCAAACCCTGGTACCTACCAACATCACTGCAATACATTTGGATAACATGGCTGCAAAAAAGACAGAAATCACAAAATCTTTTTCGAATTTTAGCCTTAAAAATCTATACAGTATCACATTGAGAGTCATCACTCTCAGTATCACAGCCTCATGGTAAAGCTGTTTGTTGTCACATTTGCTTTTCGTCATGTCTCAGCATCAATCTGCGTCTGTGCTGTCGTTTCGTCGCCGTCTCCATCGCTGCGTTGAGTGTCTCTCAAGGGAGGCCCTACAGCAGTCTCCTAACCACTCTCCACCTCTCCTCAGCCTTCCTTCCTCCCCCTGTGCTCCACTTTTCACTGTATTTTTACCACCAAACAAGCATCTTTTCTTTTTCTTTTTTTTTCTCCCACAAGCTCTAACATTGTTGTCTCGCTCTCTCTGGTCCTCTCCCTTTTCCTCACAGCTGGATAGGACACACACAGGGCAATAATGAGAGCACACAACGCTGTCTGCAGGAGGCACGCTTTCATAGGCCATCCTGGATCACCGTAACCATGGAAATAAGTACCACTGTGGTGACACACACACACACACACACACACACACACACAGGGATGTGGTGCTCTTGACTCCTCAGACACCGAATGCATTCGTTCTGAAAAATCTTTACTGTGAACAGTTTGTCACCACATTCTCTCCACAGGGGCGGCTTGGACCCCCGAGAACACATTGATGCCTCGAGGGACAAAAATACCAACAATGTCATCTCACGGTGCAACAAAATATACATCACAAGAAGAAACAATAACGCACACACATCATGCACGAGATGACAGAGGCTGCGAGACCTAAAAAAAAAGGTTGAACACAGGATGCCCCAGTGACCGAGGGGTTAAAACCTGAACCACAATGAACATGACTCACATCCAGGCAGAGACCTTTGTTACATGTCATTCTTAATCTCTCTCGCTGATTTTTTGCCGTCTCTGTAAAGACAGTGAACCAGAAGAGGCATAAAATACAAGTCAAAATACCTGCTTTCCATCTTCAGAATATGTGGTACTAAAGGCTGTGTGCAGCTGATACCGAGGGTAGTCAGATTACTGGCCCACACTTAAAGATTTTCAAATCTTAAAGGGATAGTTTTTTGAAGTGGGGTTATATGAGGTACTTATCCATAGTCACTAGGTGAGTTTCCATCAACCCTCAAATTGTGCAAATTAAAACTGCAAATTAAAATGCACCTAATGGAAACATGCTAATTTCGAAAAAAAAAATCCAATCCAGTTTTAATGCTCTCATGAGGAGGTATTTCAGGTGATTTTAAAAGGCCATATTTCACAAAACTGCAATGGAAACACTTTTTTTTTGCTTTTTTAGGTCACATGATGCTACGTCTATGTGCTGTCAGTAGGAACTGGCTCCCTCAGGATGCAGCAGGAGCTACAAGAGCTGTTATTGCATCACTTAACTCTGAGAAAGTTGAGTGGATCATCTGGAAGTTTTGAATCCACAATTCCTCTGTGAAATCGTGGACTATCAGCTCCCAGAAATCCCTCATACATGTCCGCTCCCATGTATAAGGAGCTCGCCTTTCCATCATGGCTCCATAACGCGTCTACGTGGCCTTGGATTGGAAATAATGACGACTAGTTCAGTAGCTGCAATAGAAATAAAGCTGCTAATGTTTTGAACATCCATCGCCATGGTTACTGGACTGTTACCAGGTGAGAGGTCGCAGAGCATCACTCAGTGGAAACGCAGTCATCTCACAGTTGTGTTTTATCGACATTTCGAATATCGCCTAAATTTTTAAGCGAAAATCTGCGCAAGTCTGTGATGGAAACCTGCATACTGTAATACATACAGAAAATTTTAGTAGAATTATATATATTTAAAAATGTAGGATATATTTATTCAATTTTCAGGAATTTTTTGGGCGTCACTTTCCTGCTTGTTTAGTTTTTTTTCTTGTTTTGCTTATTTTTTAGATGATCTTTTTGTACCTATTTTGCTAATTTTGAGGCC
The DNA here is from genome assembly GCF_026936395.1 of Plectropomus leopardus. Taxonomy (NCBI): domain Eukaryota; kingdom Metazoa; phylum Chordata; class Actinopteri; order Perciformes; family Serranidae; genus Plectropomus; species Plectropomus leopardus. The sequence continues at coordinate 34,504,185 of NC_142185.1, read as the reverse complement.
ATTTCTTGTTATGATCGCCTTCTCTCCATGTTTTAGAAAGAAATCAACCAACTTGTTTAGGTTTCAAAGGGTTAACTCCAGTTACATACTCTATATGTAACATCCTCTCCTGTCTGACGCCTGTTTGTGGAGCAGTTTATGAGTTTGCATCACTGTGTGCTGAGTAATAAATCCCTAAAAATGCAAGGTATAATGAAAAAAATGTCAATATGAGTCAGGATACTTTAAAACATTATGAGTCAGCTTATTACATTACTGCATTTAATTGACTATTCAAGCATTTTAAGTGCAATTTTATAACATTTTCAGGCATCACTACATTTTCAGGAAATTATTACATCATTAGGTGCTACAGGGACACGGCAAAAAGACAAATCCACAGTAATCGCATGCAACAGAAATGGAAATATGACCCTGAAATCGCCTGTGAGTGTGAGTTCAACAAGCGTGAAGGTTGAAGGGCAAAGTTGAGCTAATTTTGAAGTGACAGGAGAATGAATATGGAAAAAAACTAACAGCAGCATCCATTCTTGCGGTTTATTGAAAGTTGGAGTTCCTATTTGGCCGAGGTAAATTGCAGCCAGCAGAGAGAATATGAGGCTGACGCGCACTGCTGCACAGCTAATGGTTTGTTACCACAATGTTGTGGGTCACGCCGCTCCGAATTTCAATTACATCTGGCGAGAACACACCCGAGCACACAAACACGCGCTCTCTATCTGCATCGCGTTGCTCTCAGGTGAGCAATGAGAATATTTGCATTCACCCCAGTTTCATGCTTCACTGCCGGGCTCCAGACTGAAGTGACTCTCTAATACAGCGCTCAGATAAGACCCGACTCCCCTCAGTGCAAAGGTAATTGCTCAGAAGAAATAAGCCCCTCAAAAAAACTCACATGCACACATATATTCAAAAATAAACATGGGCACACATGACAGCACACAGGTGCACACACTTCTGCACACACACACACTAAAAAGGTCTCACAGAGGAAAAACGAGCCTCGAGCTCTCTCTGTTGCAGTCTCTCCTGGTCCCTCCATGTTATTGGCTTTAATAAGATGTCTCGGCAAAGACGTCCTCGAGCAAGAGGGAAGGAAATATGGTGAGGTGATGGTCAGAGAGACAAATAGGACTAGAAATACCACCACACGGTTGCAAGCCACGGTGTAGCAGTCAAGGTGCACTCACAGTTTACATCCATGTCTGTAAAAACACGCTTCACACACATCGGCAGCACAGAAGATCTCTTCAATCAGCACAGTTTCAGGATGAGTGTCACCAATTCAGTATCTGACCAAATGCCTCCCCTTCATTTCATGACTCATGACGCTGAGTAACAACCAGAAAAGTGTTTTTGCAGAAGATTATGATGTCACAGTTGACCTTCAACTTCTTGGAAATAAAATATGAGAACTTCATTATATCCTTGTAACATTTTTGGGAAATTTAAACACATGAATTCTTACATTATGGCCAAAAACATGTTTTATAAAGTCACCATGACCTTTGACTTTTGGTCTTTAATCAACAGATTCTAATCAGTTCCTTGTTGAGTCCAAGTGGACGTTTTTGCCAAATTTGAGGAAACTCCCTCAAGGCCATCTTCATATATTGCGTTAAAGAAAATTAGACTCTCTCCCTCTGTCACACTTAAGCTGCCGAATCTTATAAAGGCAAAAAGCCCCACCCAAAAAAAATCTTACAAAAAGAGAAAATGAGAGTAATGCAAGGTCACAGTAACCTTGACCTTTGAATACCAAATTCTAATCAGCTCCACATTGAGTCTACTTGAACGTTTGTGCCCAATTTGAAGAAATTCCCTCGAGGTGTTCTTGAGAAATCACATTCACAAGAATGAGACAAATGCAAGGTAACCGTGACCTTTTACCACCAAAATCTAATCAGGTTATCCTTGAGCCCAAGTGAATGTTTTTGCCAAGTCTGAAAAAAATTTCCTCAAGGGGTCTTTTGAGACACTACGCTCACAAAAATGAGACAGATGAGGTCACAGGAACCTTGACCTTTGACGACCAAAATCAAATCGCTACATATTTGAGCCCAAGTGAATGTTTGTGTCACAGGGACCTTGACCTTTGACCAGTAAAATCTAGTCACTTTCTCCTTGAGTCAACATGGACAGTTTTGCTAAATCTGAAGAAATGACAACGTTCTCGAGATGCTGTTAGCACGAGAATGGGCCAAACGGACTGATGGACGGACAACCCAAAAACATAATGCATTCAACTTCTGCTATCGCCGGCGCAGAGAGGCATAAAAACGAGCCTCGAGCTCTCTCCGTCTCTCCCGGTCGCTCCGTGTTATTGACTTTAATAAGATGTCTCGGCAAAGACATCCTCAAGCAAGAAAGATGGAAATATGGTGAGAGAGAGACAAATAGAAAAATATGCTGAACAGGCAAAGCAGATGACATAAGACTGAGACGGGAGAGAAGAGTCAATAAAACAGGAGAACTGAGCAATAACTGAAAGAAGAAAACTTTTTTGTGATATTTTGAGTTTTGAAAATGGGCATAAAAACCAGTGGACATAAACCATCCAGCGAAGGGGAGCTCAGTATTACATTGCAGTAATACATTCAGCAGTTTCAATTCACTTTATGCTTCTGGGTCAATGACCTGACGTTCTGAATTTGCTTCAGCTTCTGGCCGCAACGACAATGTAGGCTGACACGTTATCTCCACTTAAGCATAGCAGAAGCTTCGGTCCTCTGTCAGTGTCTGCACAGGACGCGTTCAGGCACTGTGCTGCTGCTGCTGGCTCAGATGCATTTTGGCAGCGCTCCTGGCTCAGTGCACAATCACTGTAGTTATATGATGAAATCAGAAATAAAGTAGACTTTGGGGGGGAAAGGTACTTTGTGCATAAAGTGCAAGTGAAAGTCGAGCTGCTGTAAAGCTGGTAAAGAAAGCTGCATTTATCAAAACGTGTTTTTGTAAATATTTCTGAAGAATGTCGCTGAAATGTCTGGTGAAGACATACAACAGTGATGCTACACTTTCTAACCGCGGGATCAAATCCCTGACAGGGTGCCGGACGGCCCCCCAACCATTTTGTAATTCACAATAAAAATAAAGCAACGTCCTAAAATTTGACAAACGTCCTAAAATCTAAAAAATGTCCTGAAATTCTAAAAATGATTTAAGAAAACAAGAAATGCCCTAAGATCAGATAAATGTCATAAATCCTAGAAATTTTCAAAAATCCAAGAAATGTCTTCAAATCCTAAAAACGTCCTGAAATCATGCATCAAAATAAGATTTTTTAAAACAGTTTCCTGTCAGTGGCAGACTCATTAGACTCCCTCTTTCCCTCCTTCACCCTCTTGTTAAGTTCGGTGCTGCAATATTTGCGGACATTCAAAAACTTGTTGATATCCAAGTGTTTCGTAAAGTTTAAAAGCAGGTGTGTTTCTTCTTCCGACCAGAAATTTGGGATTTTCCTTTGCATGCATCTACAGCCTTGTTGGCGAGCTGGTTTGTGTAAAACACATCTATGACACCTCACAGAGACGACTGTAAATGCATATTCTGATCTTGGCTGTATTTATGTCCAAATAATGCTCTTAAAATCTGAATAATACTGGCATGTTTTTATCAGAAAATGCAAAATATTAAAGTTCAAACACGTTTACATGGCCAACATCAAATTCATAATATTCCCTTATTCTGAATCACGGGGGAATATTGATGTGCATTTAACCGTAGCTGATGTCTAAACAGAAAATGAACATTTACCTGCTTAAAATAACTCCTCCAACTGCTTATTAATGTATAATTTGAGAGACAGAGAGACACACAACACAACCTCAAACACGAGTGAACATCTCACACACTGTTTAGAGCGAACCATTCATCCCTGTGAGTCCAAACAGCTGAGAGGAGAGTTTGACGGACAGGGGAGGAGCAGAGAGAGGAGGAATCAAACTCCTGATAAGATAAAGCACCGAGGCCAAAACGGGGAGGAGGGACGCACAATGGTAACAGGACAGGAAGAGAGATGGAGTGAAGATGGAGCAGAGACAGTCAGGAGTGTGTTTACGTGTGTGTGTGTGTGTGTGTGTGTGTGTGTGTGTGTGTGTGTGTGTGTGTGTGTGTACATGTGTGCTGGAAGGCGCTGTAAGTGAGCGGGAGTGACAGGCGGAGATGGAGATGGAGAGGACAGCTTTGTGCGCAGGCAGACATGGAGCAGTGCTAAATAAATCAGCCAGCGCTGCAACTAAGTGTGACTGAAATGTTTACGATACGCCAGCATAACGGAGAGAGAGACGGGGAGAGAGAGACAGAGACATACAGGGAGAGGGAGAGAGACAGCGAGGGGGGAAACCTGTCTGCCTGTCATCAGAGAGACAGAAAAATAATTTAAAAAAAAGGAAGAATAGGTTGTCGGTGGATCTCTGATAGAGATACAAGAGAACATTTAAGTGCTTGTTCTGGTGTCTAAAAGGTGCTCGTTAAAACACCCACACCTGTTATTTTCTATTTAAGCTCACAGCAGCGGCGTCAAGACTCAGACGCAGACCTATGACCCCTGAAAAACTCCTGATGCAGAATGCATGCGTGTTTCTGTAAATACTGTGAAGGGTGTCTGCCCACACAGATGCACTGTGGGCGTACAGAGTTCACACAGTCATGAATTTTGGGCAACACAGACACAAACAGCCGACAAAATTTAATATATCAAGGAGTCCAACAGTTATGAGAATCAGTGTTGCCAGAGCTCAAAGTAGCAGTATAATTAATATTTTTTATAAATCATTTTGGATAGCTTTGCATTAACCCTTTGAAACCTGGATATTTTTATTTTATTTTATTTTTTGCTGCATTCAGAATCCTCTGAGCCCTGAGCAAATCATCTTGCTTTCTTTTGAAAGCAGGTTCAAAACAAAACCAAAAAAAAGGCAATAAGCAACATGGCAACACATTTTCCACAAATTGCAAAGAAATTTGGAGATGTCAAAAAAAAAGATAAATTAAAAAACAAAATTCATAATTTTCTCAATTATATATTCAAAAATATTTTACAGTCATTTTTAGCAAATTTTTCCAGGTGATTTCCTTGTTTCTTTGGGGATTTTTTGTTTCTACTTTCTTTCTTTGTATGTTCTATTTTTTAAATTTTATTATAATACCAGGAATAACACGCTATAATGCAAGAACAATGCTGTTTCTTTATTTCCATTATTCTGCAGGAATCATCACCTGATGCTGGTGTGTTTTTGCCTGGTACATACTGTTTCAGCTTCAGTCTTTCCACATTATATCACGTATACATAAACATGATGCAATGTGGGCGATGCCCTTAAGCGTGAAGGTGGAACAGTCACACAGGAGCTGGCTAATTACTGCTAATTGGTGACATTATGTCACTTGTGGTTGTGTTTAATCTGTGAATAGTGACCTTAGCTCTGTGTGTCATCAATGTTTAAATTTATCCCAATTAGTGTCTCACGTACCCAATCCCTCAAAGATGCAACCTTTTTGGCTCGTGGACCATTAAGGACTCTGAGCCCTAAAGTGCCGTATTTCACAGGAAACAAGAGATTAGAGAAAAGTGCAACCAATTACAAACTTTTGGCGGACTGACACCATAAATAGTCATCCGAATTAGCTATTAGCTCTTTCTGTTTGTTACGTACATGTGAATGTAAAGACAAATATCACCAGATTAATACAAAACTAAAGAAAACTTAAAAATGTCGAGTTTCTGGGTCTCGTTCTGCAGTTACAGTTCTGAGTGTCTTTTATTCTTATGAATTCTCAACCACTTTATGGGCATTTATTTTCAATATATATATAAGATAATGATATTGTTAGAAAGATATTATTGACATAAAAAAGTGCCAGTGGAGGATTTTCCACACCCTCTGACAGAGGTCCTAGCTAAGTCCTTAATGTCCTAAATTCCCAGAGTCATCCTAAAATCTAAGAAATGTCCAAGAATCCTATGAGTCCTAAAATCCTAGAAACATCCTACAATCCTTAAATGTCCCCAAATCCTAGAAATGTTCAAAAACCCTGCAAACATCCTCAAATCCTAGAAACGCACTAAGATATCAGAAATTATCTAAAATCCCAGAAATGTCCCAAAAATCCCAGAAATGTCCCTAAAATCCCAGAAATGTCCCTAAAATTCCAGGAATGTCCTTGAATACCAGAAACATCCTAAAATCCAAGAAATGTCAACAAATTCTAGAAATGTCAAAAACTCTAACAAAGTCCTTAAATCCTACAAAACATTTTAAAATTCTACAAATGCCCTCAAATCCATGAAATATCCTAAAATCCTAGAAATGTCCTAAAAATCTGAAAAATATATCCTAAAAGTTAGACACATCCAACAATCCTGAAATATCCTCAAATCCTAGGAACAACCTAAAATCCAAGAAACGTCCTAAAATTGTAGAAATGTACTAAAATCATAGAAACTTCTTAAAATTCAAGAAACATCCTGAACTCCTAGAAACATTTAAGAATTCGAGAAATGTCCTAAAATCCTAGAAACATGTATGTAGCTGCTGCTACCAGCCCCTGGCCTTCTGTCACTTTGCAAACGTGGCCCTTACAAGCAAAGCGAGTTGAGTATCTGCTTCACGCGTGAGCTGTCTGATCGAATACCGACCTTTAACCTCATGTTCGCATTTCCTGATCAGGGCTGACTCCCTGAATAGGAAAAAGCAGGCATGCAAATTGAAGCGATGGCAGTTTAACCTGATCTCCTGGTAATCCTGTCAGAGTTAGCTGCAGCAGATTACCTCCCACACTCTGACCCCAGGAGCCGTGAGCGAAGTATTGATGATTCGTCGTGTATTGCAGAGGGGAAAGGAGGCTAATGGGATTGAGCCACGGACTGCTGCCGTGTTTAGCCCACTGTCACACAGACGGACCGATATGGCAGGAACACTCACGAATATAGAAACTCTAATGACACTCAGGTACAACAAGACCTGTTTGTGTCAGAAATCCTTTCAAGTTTCAAGTGCACTTCTGATTTGTTGTCAAATGGATTTCACTGATGAATGAATGCTAACGTCTATTTATACACACACTGTATACCGCCGCATATACGATGGAGGGAGCTACGAAAGAGGTGATCCATCTTTTTGAGCATTGTTGCTTCGGGTGCCTTCGTCTCACGCGGTCATCAATAACCAGCTGATCTGGACGACACAAAGTGATGAAGAGACTGGAAACGAGACAGAGGAAACACGCTCGGCACACTGTGCAGTTCTGCTGCCCTCCCGTCATATATGACACAAAGAAAAATGAAGCACACACAGTTTTCATGAAGTCACGTGTGATCGCGAGCCCGGCTCATGAAATCACTGAATTAGCTACTAGAACTGGATACTAGTCCAGAATGTAATATTTCACACCTTCACACCTTCCTGACATTTCACTGAGGTACATGAAATATGACGATATAAGTGTGCAGCGATTTAAAAAAACAAACTTTGAACTTTGTGAGTAATTGAATGTCATGTCATGTGACATCACTTGCGACACATATTAGGACAATATATTGTTATTAAAATTGACTTTTGTTTCACACAGGAAATGAACAGCAGTCTCCAGGGGTGTAAATATAAACAGTGCAGGCAGTGCTACTGTACAGGGGCCCCTGACGTGAGCGGGTCCCACCAGATAAAGGGAAGGCCCCTGGCAGAACTGTGTTTTATTATAGCAAAAAGGGATCTTGTGCACCTTCAAATATGTAAACCCATCTCTACCATGGTGTAATAAATTTAAAAAAGTCAGTACCAACTTAACTGCAACAAAATTATAAGCTTATTCTACATATACTATAAAACTATGAACAAACAATTAAAAACCATTCAGTCAAGTTAATATTTTCTTATTTTCTTTGGTATTTATGTCCTTTTTATTAAAAGCAGTTTCTGCAACTTCAGAAGAGCAGAAATTTCCAGAGCTGTCTGATGACGTCGGATAGGTTACATAATAAACTATTCAACTAAATGAAGCTTTCCCTTGAACTCAAAGACAGTCTCAAGAAAAAGAAATATCTGTTTAGAAACCTTTAAAAAAACATAATAACATAATTTTTTTATGCCAAAAGAGGCAGAAAAGATCTCAAAGGCGATTGTCGACAATTATGACTCAATGGAATAAATAAAAATCCGCAAGATGAGTGAATGAAATGAGGTGTTGAGATGTAACAGAGGAGAGGAGACTATTTCAGGGAGTAAACAGTTTCCTAATGATGCATCCGTCCTGCAGCAGTAACCAAAAACAGCAGAGGGGAGAGAACATCTCGGTAATTATTTTAATTAGCCCATGTTTAAATCTGAATGGAGGCCCAGAGTTTGAGCTGCAGCACAGACGACTGTGTGTGTGTGTGTGTGTGTGTGTGTGTGTGTGTGTGTGTGTGTGTGTGTGTGTGTGTGTGTGTGTGTGTGTGAGTACAGGCCAGCTATGGATGTGCCCTATATATCCTACTGTCCTCAAGAGGAATCACTTTTTTTAAAAAGGTCTGTCTGTGCACCACCCGGGTTCCCCGTCTCCCTGCCTGCTCATTAACGAACACGTCTGCTTATCAGCTCCTCCCTCCGTCGCTGCAAAAAATGTCACTGAGTGATAAAGGTAGGAAAATAATATCTAAAGAGTAATAGCAGCCGTGAGCAGCTTTTTGTGTTTATGGATCAGCAGTTTCAGCTTTAACTGCCTCACGAGTAAAGTTTCATCCACGTGCAAGAATCAGTGTTAGAAAATCTAAATCTAAACGTGATTAAATCCAGTGCTCTTATGTCAACAATTTGAGAAGTTTTTTAGAAGTGGCCCAACCGTAATTTCCAGAAACCATAACCGAGTTACTCGAGATAATCCACAGACCTTAGTGCAAGAACTATTTTCTTTCTACAGAACTACACCTACCAACTGTATCACTGCGGAGAAGGAAGCGTGCATCTGCTCATGGACAAGTGGCTGGTGGTCATAATGGTGCCTGATTTAAACATTAATGGCGTCCTCCTCGGTTGGAGTGTAACGTTAGCTAGCTAAATGGTGCTATGTGAGCTAGGAGTAGATGCATGCTTCCTTCTGAGCGGTGATACCTTTTGTTGGGCGTAGAAGGAAAGTAGTTCCTACATGAAACGGCTCACAACGAGGTCTGTGGATTATACTGAGTAACCAGGTCATGATTTCGTTTGTTATAAATACGCCAATGAATTTATAACAACATTGATGATTATATCTCGCGCTGGCACAAGCGTCCATGAGTAGATGCACTCTTCCTTCTGCATGGTGCACGCTGTTCTCATACGTTGTTGGTCTGTATACTTTAAAAAAGTAATATGTCACAATTTATATATAATCCACATAATTGGGAAGGCTGTGATCATGTTGCACTAACGGCAGTGAAGACAGAAATAGTATAAAGAGCAAAAATCTGCGTCAGCATGGTGGCGTGATAGATGGGTCAAACAAACAGGAGATTGCCGTTTGTGTCACATGCGAAACTAAGTAAACTTTTTTTTTTTTAAGATGTCACAACCACATTTCTTTTGGTAACTTTAGTTTCCTCAATATAACCTTTGTAACTTTACATTAAGGACCACGACTGTGCCATTTTTGGGGCGCTAATTTTCAAACCACTGTATGAAAATACATCGCATGGTGGTGCGGTTGGCCGGTGTAGTTCAGCAGACAAAAAAAAAAAGTTCCTACATGAAACTTCTTACAACTGTGGATTATCTCTAGTTAACCTGGTCATGCTTTCTGAAGAGACATTGCTGTCGAAGCTTTCAAATGTTCACTTAGTTTCATTATACTGAAGAGAAGGCAGACATCTCTACAGCCGATATCTCCAACACTCGACATCTCAAAAGTATCCGGATAGATAAAAAGCCTTACAGATAAGGGAGAAAAAATATGTATTTTTGCTTTGGGGTGAACTGTCCCTTTAAGTCAACTGTTACGCACGTCACGACCGATTCTCTAAGCTTGTTTCAATTATGCTCTTTTTTTTTTGCAATATTTTGATGCTGTTTGTTTTTCAGTTTTCAGCATCTCCAATCCATTTTGATGCACAAACTGAAAACACACTTAAAAAAAACAGGTGGATGAAAACACGCCGCAGTCCTCGGCCTCCCACATTCAACAGTTTTTACTCAGACTGCTGCTGTATACACAGCTGAGACCCTCCAAAAAAAAATCTGCCGAGAGAAAAAAATGGGTGTGTGTGTGTGAAAAAGAGAGCCAGATGGAGGAGTCAGAGGAGCCATTATTTTTTTCCCATCTCTGTAGCCAAGGAAACCAACCAAAGATGTCCTCATCTGAGGTCAGAGGTCACGGCTGACGTGCAGGAAACGGCTGCTGGAGGACAAGAGACGCTGATGGAGGGAGAGACTTGATTTTACCATTTAAGCTCAAAGTGATACGGCCGAGTGTGACAGAGACAGAGAGGAGTGCCTCCACGGTCCTGACGAGGAGGTTTTTATGGCTCGTGTGAGATGCGTCCACTCCACCCAGCGTGTCTGGGAGCACGATGACCTCATCATCTGAATCCACAGAACGATATGTACGGCGGCGAGCGACCGCACTGAACGAGTCACTGTGTTCAGACAAAGCACCCTAATGTGTCTTTTCTGGATCCAAACCAGACTTGACTCAGCTGGAAAAGGTCAATTTACCCAAATCACACACACACATAAAAAAAAGAAATTATTTTCCCATTTAACCCCTTAGTGGCATCATCTCTTGTGCAGATTTGCTGAGATTTTGAGATATCTGTCTAGACTGAAAACAATGAACACATTAATCTTGCTTTTGACAGAGGGATAAATAATATATAATATAGGTACATTACTTACACACACTTTAACCCTTTGACACCTCAGCAAATTGGCTTGATTTCTTACAAAAACATGGAAAGAAGGCAACGAGCAGCTTGACAAGAAATGTCCCAAAAATTTACAGGAAAATTACCTTAAATTAGCACCCAAAAAAAAGGAAAGGAGGGTGCCATGAAAAAATAGAAAATCACCTGAAAAAAAGCTAAATGAAATACAAATAAATAAAAAAATAAATAATAATATTTTTCTGTGATTTAATTTTAAAATAAATACTTATTATAATTATAAATATTGTTTTCTGGATTCTTTTACTTGGTCATTTGATTCACAATTTATTTAGCTAGCTAGATTTTGGATAATTTTCTTGTCACATTTTTTTCTGAAATTTGGGGGACATTTCACGCCAAGTTGCTGTTTGCCTTTGTTTTCCATGTTTTTGTTTTTTTTTAAATTGCCATTCAAAGGTTTAAATATTTGCAGATGGCGTCTAAGCAACGTACAAGAAAACTGATGTTGATGTTTTTAGTTTTTGCTAGTCTTTTGTTTGTGTACTTGGATGTTTACACCGAGGGTCTGAGAGAAACGGCATTTCAGTCCTGCCTACGTCCTGCACATATAAGTTGACTTTGACTTTGACATTATCGTATTTCATGTGTGCATATAAACTGCAGCCATAGCAGTACAAGGTATAAAATAATGCAAATATGAAATAAAAAATATCAATTAGGTGCAAATTCAAAATACAGACAATACAAAAACTGAATCAGGTTAACTGTAAGGATCGTAGATAGTATCTTAATATTGCTATCTTTGTCCAATATCAAATCAAATGATCAGTTGACAGAAATTAATCTGCAGTTATTTAGATGATTAATTTTTCTGACATTCATGAATCAAAAACAACAAAGATTTACTTTTTTTTCAGCCTCTTCTTGTCACAGTTTTGATCATTAGAAACTAAAGATCTTGAACAATTGTTGAAACAACAGTAGACATTGTTACAAGGACTGCCCCGTTCTTACACCCCGGTATTCTGAAAACTAAAGTCCACTTTTGCAACAACCTGTTTCCACGAAAATACAAAAACGCCCATTACTCCAAAAACACATGCCAATGTTAAAAATTGCTGTTTGCAGCTCTGTGGAGGCTTCTGGAGCTCAAAGCATCTAAAATCACATTTGAAAAACTCGAAAGCAAAGTCCTCCTTCAGAAGCAACGTCCCACCGTCACCTCACTGTGGACAGTCCTCATTAAAACTATTCTCTGCTGCAGAAAAAGCCCCAATTAAAAGCCTTCACGGCGAGGAGTGTGGATGGTCCTGAGCTACAGAGGCTGCCTTTCTGCAAAGAGATGGTGAGTTTTTAAATGCACTGAGGGCACAGATATCGCAGAAAAAAAGTTCTAGCAGCAACCAAAAGCAGTAACGCCTAAATGCTGGACAGGACGAAAACAGATGCAAAAAATACAAATAAAGTCCGCACACTAGATAATGCACATTTGTTGCCATGAGATGTTACTATTTTCATAATAATTTTCATATTTTTCATCCATATTTTTTTTTATCAGAATATTTAGTATCTTTAACATTATTATTTACTTCACATATTTATTTATTTAACTTTTTTTAAAAACATTTTTATAATTTTTATTTTTACTTTTTAATCTGTATTTTTTCTTTTCTTTTCTTTTTTTCTTTTTTTTAATTTATTTTGCATTATTATAAGTGTTTGTGCTATTAATATTTTAGTTTCATTTTGTCTCCTGACACTCATGTATTGCATGGGATACTTTTATGTACATAGTATGTCACATTTTATTTGTAGGCATCTCAGGATTTTGGACTCACATGTCAGGTCTGTCAGGTGACCTATTCATGCTCGCATTTATGTGGTGTGTAGCAGGGCTATAGCCCGAAACATCACACGTGTAGATAAATGTTCATGGGTGCCTTATCTAGTGTGCTGACTTTATTTTTATTTATTTATTTATTTATTTTGCAGATATGCCAAATCATTAGGTGTTAAAATGATGAAACATCTGCATGGTTTGGTGTCAAAACTATTTTATGTCTTCATCTTTTATTATCATGATCTTTGCACATTTGTTACGTTTTCTCTGACCTTTTTTTTTAAGTTTGTTTGAATTTTTTCTACACTTAAAACAAATACAAAGAAGTTTGCCATGGCCTCGTATATTTGTGTATAAATGCTGCAGAGTGAATGAACGTGCCTCGCCTTGCATGGATACCGATGTGATTAAGAAAACATTTTTGACCTCTGACCAGCTCTCACTCCTGGCAGCTCACCAACACGACGCTCCTGCAGAACGGAGTCGAACTGCGCTGAATTGTTTCTGGCACATTTACAGGAAACACAGTTTGTTATTGTTGAAGAAAAGAAGCAGGTAGGAACTTGTGTGTTTTCACGACTATTTTTATCAAGTTCATTCATCTGGTGGTTTACTTTTTTTCTGTCTTATTGCCTGAGTTCATCCAGCATCAGCATGTCTGTTCTGCTGCTTCTTTTCTAATGTTAAAGGGTAATATTGGTATTTTTCCAACTGGAGCATATTTTCCCAGCGTTTTTGTAACTGGTCCAGTATTGAGCGAGAGGTCTGCAGCCAACAGCAGCTAAACAGGACCACCCAGGCATGTTCTCACCGTCAATGTCCGTCCATTAAAAGTGTTTGTTTTTGTCGCTGACAGGCTCACATTATTATAAGTTTCTGAAGACATTATTGAAAAGATCCCTACAGAGAAAGACCAGAAACAGCCTTCACCAAACCCACCAGACTCCATTAAAAGAAACAGACGTTTATAAAAACTATCTGTATGGAGGATATTTTTGGCACAATTCAAATGAAAAGTCCAAATAGAATTTTTTTTAAAAAAAATATTAATTTACCACACCACTAGGAACAATCAGGCCATAATTAAACTTTATAAGAAAAATATTTTTTAAGAAAAGAAAAAAAAAAGATTATTAATTTACCACAATACTAAGAACAATCAGGCCATAATTAAATTTAAGAAGATATATTTAAAATATTAAAAAGATGAGAAAATATGTGGGGAAAAGACAAAGAGCAAGATACCTGGCAAGACATTTCCCAGAAATTACAAGAAATTAATAGATTCAGAAGAACTTTTTTTAGAATTAGGGAAATGTGCCTTTTCATAATTTAATCTTTACATTATGTTGCAGAATTACTATTAGAGAAAGTGCATGTTTTCAAGTAATTTCCTTTTGTTTTTCCTTCAGTTTTCCCCCTTTTCTTGTGCTGATTTTCATCGTATTTTTTAACAAAAAGGTCCATCTGTAAGGATCCTGTATCATAATGCTGTCAGACACGTGACACTGACGGAAAATATGAGCCTGTCAGTGGCAAAAAAAAGAGAAACATTTTGAGTAAATATGAAGACGCACACGCCCAGAGTAGTTACACTGCAGCCTGTGTTGCTGCTGCGTGCTGCAGCACTCTCGCTCAATAATAAACCAAATATTCCAAAAATGATTGTTTCTATTAGTCACTTAGATACAAAAAAAACAAGAAAATAGAGGAAAAATGGTGGAAAAATAAAAAAGTAATTCTTTATTTCTCTCACTCGAAATGCTGAATGAATAAGACCTCCAAAGATTATTTAAACTAATCAAACATTCACAAAGAAAAACTCTGGGATTTCACATCAGCTTCGCCACAATGTCAAGTATTGCCTCTGATCACATGACCCGCCAAAACAGAGGCATTCTGGGTAAAACACCATGTGCAAAACAAGCATTTGACCTGAAGCCGCCCTCCTCACGCTCCCACTGTCAGCTCCGTAATGTTTGTCTGAGCAGAGCTTTGGCTGCGTGTGAACTTTCCACATACTGTGCATGATGTCAGCCGGCTGCATACCATGTGGAAGGGTTTTATTAAGAATTCAGTGGATGTTTTGGTTGGAGGGTTTTATATAGAAATTATAAATCATGCAGCATCGGCGTTTGGGGGAAATGGCGAATTCTTGTACGGGGTGTCATGAGTGGTGGATTAAAGGAGACTCGAGTCCCGTTCGTTACTCTCATGACATGTTTTCTGTCAAAGCTACAAAACACTCAAATAAAAAAGTGTTTTTTTTAATAATTCTCCTGAAAACAAATGCCCTTATTGAGTATACGCCATCTGAAATCTGCTCGCAGTCACAATCCAGGGACAAAAAGCTTAAAGGATAAGACTGGAGTGGTGCTGTGTTTTTCAGATTGTCAATAAATCCGTGAAAAGATCAGAACCAACAGTGTATTAGTCAGCCTCTAAATATTCCTCTGTGGCACAAGTCTATTTGTTCCCACTGCAGACGGAAATCTTTGCAAACACAAATATGTGATTTCACCCTTTTCCCAAAACAGATGGTCACTGTGCTTTTTTAGCAAAGCAAGTGCATTTGTTAGGGACTATTTTCAGAGGCGGATTAACACATGTTAGTAAATGAATTGTTTTGTTGACAAAATGCCAGAAAAGAGTTAAAAATTCAAATTTCCTAATGCTCAAGGTGACAAAGCACATGTGGCGGCACATGTTTTAACTGTGGCAGCCTGCCACACATAAATGAATGAGTGGGAAACTCTGTAGTGTACGGGGAGCATAAATTAAATAATAAAGACCTTCTTATCTCTAAGGGTCGGAGAAACGCAGTCGTTAGGGAACTGCACAAAGCAAAAACCACATACTTTAACACAGTCTTACTAAACTAAAATCCTATCAACCAAAGTCAATTACAGAGCTACAAATAAGCAGAACAGTTAGAAATGATCAATTTCAATTTTTCAGAGCAAACAAGTGGACACTCGACCTCCTGATCCCACAAGATAAAAACAGTGATTAACCACATTAACTGTTGAAATTCAGCAATTAATTGTGATTTAAAAAATTCATAGTTTGACAGCCCTAATTTGAGCCTTTTTATTTGACATTCAAGGTAAATGTGCTGTTGTATGTTTTGCTTTGATTGTGGATTTTTGTCTTACAGTGTA
The DNA here is from genome assembly GCF_026936395.1 of Plectropomus leopardus. NCBI lineage: Eukaryota > Metazoa > Chordata > Actinopteri > Perciformes > Serranidae > Plectropomus > Plectropomus leopardus. The sequence goes on along the minus strand of NC_142185.1, from coordinate 34,488,347 downwards.
TTTTGACAAATTAAAATAAAATCATTTTTTTTTAAAACTATTGAAATTAAGTTGTTTTTTTTTTTTAAACTGATCTGATTTTAAATATATATTTGACAGCCCAAATTCTAGATTTTTTCTTTATTTGAGGAATTGTGGATCATGTGAAAAAAAAATAATTTTTTATTTTTTTTTTTAAATCTAGTGCTGTGATTAGTGAAACAGAAAGATTTTGTTCACAGCTTGAAATAGAATAACACAGAGTACTGAGGAGTTTATAAGCTGTAAAATGGATAGTAGAGGGAAGAAAAACAGCTGTGGGGAAATCGCAACACCAGAAAGGAGCGATAGCAGAGATGAAATGTTATTATTTTGGGTAAAAAACAGCCCTCAACAGCAGCAGAATATCATTTCTTACTGGAATACAGCAATATAGAGTCAATATATTGCTGTGGGAGGACAACTGCTGTATTGCTTCTTTTGTTTGTCTATTTCCAGTCTACCTTTCTGCTTCTGCCTTTTTGTATATTCACTACCTCCACACGATGATTCACAGCGATTTGTGCCTTGAAAAGCACCTGACCGTCCCTCTTGTTTCTCTCACACACTCTGAATCCTCCAGCCCTCCATGTCATTATCATTTTCCTCTTTTCTCTCGCTCCCCGCCAATTCGTTCTGCAAGGCTGAATAAAAAGGATGAAATAAGAGAGAGAAAGAGAGCGCGCACTGGTGTGATAAATGCAGTAATTTCTGGGGGGATTTCTTCCAAAAGTCGTTACGAATGTATCACAAAAAAAAAAATCCAACTTCGGGGTGAAATGATAAAATGGTGGATATAAGCGGAAAATTACTGGAGGACATTTTAATTCAGAGGTTTTAATTCAGTTTTACTGTGAGTTCATTTTACATGAATAGATGTGCATGCGTGTATTTTGTTTCATAGCGTCTTTTTTTGGGCATTAGCAAATGTTTTTAATTTTTAACGTCTGCAAACATGAAGATATCAGAAAAAAAAGTTTTAGAGAAACACGTTTGCTGCCACTCTTCTTTGTAAAACTTTCACTTTTTTATTGCTCTATTTAATCTTTTTGTGTTCTCTGTACATACTGTACATATCTTTATTGTTATTATTGTTATTTTATTTTATTCTATTCTATGTTAAGTGCCCTCCTTTGTATATATATTTGAATTATTATTAGTATTTCTCTTCTATTCTAATTGTTAATTATGAAGTCTTCACTTGTTTCATTAAAAGTTGTTGCTCTGCTGTTATTTGTGTTCTCATATCACATTTCGACGTTCAAAAAGACATCGTCTGTCAAAATATATTGAACATTAGCTGCACGTCGTCTTCAAGACATCTTGGATTAATAATTAAGTGGAATTTTGAACTAATTTTTAACATAAGTTTAATGTCTGAAATGATATCTTATTGGCATGAAAGCAGATGCAGTTATCGCAAAAAACCAGACAAATCATTTCTTTTGAAAATGTTTAATTTGCACGCTAATAGATTTATTTACAAATTACAAAATATCCTGCAGAGTTTCTGATCACATGTAGTACATTGGTGAAAGTTTTTTTTCAATTGGGTCCCGGCTTTGTTTGTATTGTGCACGTGCGGGGAAGTACTGTACTCAAGTTTAATAATAATAATAATAATAATAATAATAATAATAATAATAATACATTGGATTTATATAGCGCCTTTCTAGAACTCATGGTCAATTTACAAAGAATACAAAAAAAGTTTAATTTTCAGTTATTTTTATTGTACTTGAGTATTTTCCATTTCTGTTACCAGCTGTGTCATTAAAATGATGAACACATTAAAGCACCAATAATCATAAGCTGGTGATATAATCAGTTCCTTTTACATTAAATTATGTCACATGATCAAATTGCAAAATAAATGTAATTGTAATTTGTTAGAGATACCAAAAAAGGGTTAATTAAATTAAAGTTACTTATCAAAACACTGGTGATTACAAAGGGATTAATTTGTGTATTTTTGTCTTTTCATTTATTCTTGCCAAAAACTAAATTTTCTTTTTCTTGATGTGACATTTGAATACATCATGATTTTTTTTTAGGTTTTATTTACCTTTGTCTAATTTTACCGAGCTGACCTTGAACACATCACAATAAAACCGTATGCAGCCTTATGCGTTGCTTCTTTTTTTTTAAGTAGATTAGGTATATACTGAGTCATTTGTATCCTAATTTATGATGGTGCAAGTGTTTGTTTCTGTATTGCATGTGTAACTGTTGTATTCTTATTCTATAAAAAAATACAAGAAAACAACAATGGATATATTTTGGGAAAAAAAAAAACTTTCCAACACTGAATTGAAGATATATTATTCTAAAATGGTGTGTGTGCTGTTATTAATATTATATCTTCAGCAGAGAAGAACAGCCTTTTATTCTGATACCACGATGCTTTTAGACGCCACATGCTCACACAGCACACACACACGCACGCACGCACGCACGCACGCACGCACGCACGCACGCACGCACACACACACACTCACACACACACACACACACACACACACACAGTGTGCTGGTGAACATATAGAGGAGAATTTAGCAGGTAAAGAGAAGCAAGATTTCCCTCAGGAGTTGGTGCAGAGTGAATTAAATTCACGAGGTAGCCAGAAACACGACTCTAAAAATCTGCTGCATGTTTGAAAACAAGTTCAAAATCAACCTGCTGACTAGAAATACTTGGAAAGTTATTATTATTTACATATTTTGCACAATGTTGAATGATTAAAATGTGCATGCACGTTTGGATTAATTGCATTAGTTGTACATTATTAGTGTTGGAAAGAAGTAAGCTAGAAGCTGGAACAAACAATCACTTCTCAATGGTTTTTTTGTACACAGTCCCCAACAAAATAAATAAATAAAGAAACTTAAAAGGTGATGATATGTTAATGTTGTGTTTACGGCTGTTTCTGCTGCCCCCAAGTGGCCAGTTTTTCTGTGATTAATGCAGGTTTAAAAACCAGGGGTGATTAAAACGGCACTCATTAATATCACACACACAAACACTAATTACAGTCCTGAATAAAGGATGATCTCCCCTAGATTTACACTGCATTTTAAACACACACGCACGCACACATGCACACAAACACACACGCACACGACTCATTTCCACATGAGCAAACCTCCGAATTTTAGAGGAAATTTAACAAGGTACAGAGAGATGTTCAAACACACAGTTTTTGGGTTAAGGACGGCGGGGGTGGGCGGGGGTTAGAGGGGTAGTTTGTCATGGGTCCTGTATGTGGTTGCCATGGCAGCAAGTGTGTGCGGTGCCAGGGATCTCCGCTGGTCCCAGTGAAGTCACAGCAGCCGAGTCTGGCAGCCGCACCACATTCCTGCTCTCTAAAAGAGCTGAAACATGCTCTTCACACACACACACACACACACACACACACACACACACACACACACACACACACACACACACACACACACACACACACACACACACACACACACACACACACACACACACACACACACACACACACACACACACACACACACACACATGTTTGTGACTCACTGTAGACAAGGAGCCCAAACACACAAATACACACTGACAGACACACATAAGCTACCTGAAGTGTTTGTTGCAAAAGACGACAGCAACCAACACACACACACACACACATAACTAGGCTCAACTTTCTGGTAAATCAGGACACACCCATTAGCATTATAAACCAGCCAGTCAGCTGGAGTGGACACTGTGTAGTTATGAAGCACTGCTGCAGACAGATAAGAGCGCAGGGAGGCTTACTTACGCAAACTGGTGGTTTAGTCAGAATTCACCTTAAAAAAGTGTTTTTTCAAACACTCCTTTAAAAAAACCTTCTTCTTCATCTTAAACGAGCTGGTCTGAGAGCAGTTCTCCAGCTGAAGAAAGTTCAGGACTGCACATCATGATAACATCATTAGTGACATTCCTGCATTGCCGGCAAAATAAAACAGGAGATAAAACGCCTCAACATGAAACTACTCAACATGTTTCTCTCTGGTGGGATCAGAGAGGACTTTTTTTTAATTTCTGTGCGGTCACATTCCCTCCAGCTGCATCCACATAACAGCCCGCTCGACATTATTAAAAAAGTTAAAACTTGTTGCTATTGCTAAAACTTGCACCAAAACAGTTTGTTTTAATGCAACTAGAGCTGCTGTAATAAGCCGGCTGATCAGCTGAGGAAAAGCAAAAATGCCAAAGATTTGATGTTTCCAGGTTCTGGATTATAAGGATTTATTTCGGGACGTCATTGGCCAATATTGCCTTAAAATGGATTATCATAAATGGCCAACATGCTGATTTCTGCCGATGTCAAGCAGAATGAACATGTACAAAACATCAACCCTAAATTCAAGAGCTTTTCTTATTTTTCACAATTATTAAATACACTGAGAAGCATTATATCTCGTCTCTATCTGTTGCTGAGCCGTCACAAACCCCCAAAAATGTTATGAAAAGTCAAATTCTGACACCTATTCCTTATTAAACAGAGAAAAACAACTGTACGTCTTTTGAATTCAACTTTCTCGCGGCCACAGAAGACCTTCGTTAACTCATCACAAAACACTCTTCATTCAAACTCAACAGAAACAAAATAAAACTAAATCCTTAATTCACCAAATTAGATGTAAAAAAACGTGTCGTTATTCTCCACAGTCTCTCTCTGCCTGCTGGCCGCCGGCTGTTTACAGTCCTGTAACTTCTCCCTTCAACACTAGGTGTCACTGTGTCTTTCAGCTGCCTGTTCAGTAGAGACCAGAGACTGAGCTCTGATGGTGCATGCTGTGCACTACATACAATGAGTTTAATAGAAAGAGGAGCGCCTGTATCTATGACGGTATTAAAAAAACACGCCTTCAGGATTTCTAAGTACTCTGGTACACTGTGACTCTGTTATAATGCCCAAAACTAAATATGATATTTTAAAATCAGGTCCTGTTTCTTGTCCTTGTGCCGAGTTAGTCAACAACTCGGGTTGGGGAGGCCAAAAAAAACATGATAGTATGGAACAGTTCAATTTCTGAAAATGAAAACACAAAAATAACTGTTTTAATGAGTAAAAAACTGTACTGAACTGAACCAGACTGCCTTATGGACACGAGCTTTTTTCACAGAGACATTTGAATAAATTTCACTGTGGCTTTTTTTAACGTGACTCGGCTTAAGGTCACCGACATGGCTGCTGGGACGTTAGTGAACACCTGCAACGTGTGGATGAAAGGCAGACGAAGGCACCACAGAGGAAGACCAGCGGGGCTATGGGGAGTGGATTTCAAACCAGAGAATCCCAATGGGAAAACAGCCTCTGGTCTGTGTGTGTGTGTGTGTGTGTGTGTGTGTGTGTGTGTGTGTGTGTGTGGCCCCCTAGGCTGAAGCCCAAAACAGCAAAACAACCCGACATGCAGTCTCTAGAGTTTTCCCCCGATCTATCCACCCTGAGGTGAACACCACGCACTGCTGAGCAGACACACACACACACACACACACACACACACACACACACACACACACACACACACACACACACACACACACACACACACACACACACACACACACACACACACACGCACACACACACACACAGCCAGCTGCATCTGCCTGGATGACTCTCCTCTGCCCCTCTCCTCCTTTTTCAGCATCTCCCCTCACGTTGACTCCTCTGCGCTTCACTTTTCTACAACCTGTCGATCCACATTCGGCGTCTCTCTTCATCTGTCTGCTCTGGAGATGCTCCCTCTCTGCTTCCAGAAATGAAATGTCATCTTCGTCTTTGTCTCTTGCGTGCTCAAAGAGAAACTGACAGTGATAGAAAGGCGAGACAGCCTGTAGAGCGGTTTCAACAGGAAGTGATTTGTAGATAAACGTCCTTGCCACAGTCACCCTGGCAGCCGCTCAGCTTCTCAACTAGTTTGTGATTCCAGTTATTCAAATCGAAAATCCTCTTTTATGTGTTGGTGTTTTAATTCCTGCACTGGAAACCTAGCAGAGTGAAGGTCACTCTTTAAATCCCACATCATTCGTATTAACTCAAACGACAGACATGAACACTCTCCCACATGTATTCAGTCTCTCTGTTATTTTATCTCACACTAATTTCCCATACGCACCCTCAAAGAAACACACTTACACGCCCGTCATCGCTAAAACTGTTAACGCCCAACTAAGAACTCCTTTTTTTTTCTGCAACACGTCCCTTTTGGGATAAACAATCAGCCTGAACGTGTGAAAATGGTGCTATAATTATAGTTTTCATGATGCACTTAACAGATTCTCGGATGATAATCATCTCTGAGTGAACTTCTGTTAATGAACTTTGCATAAAACAGAGTAGAATAAACATCCCTAAAAAACATCCTCGTTTCAGGGCTGAAAAGCTGCTGGAAAAACAGTGACTGGTTGCAAATTTTGGCTTGAATGTTTTAAAATGTTTTAGATTTTTTTTGCACAACTCCAGCCGAAAACACAGCACTAAAAAAAACACTGCTTTTGTGGCACTGACCCTGCTAGAAAACCAGTAACGAGTCACTTTTTTTAAAAAATGTGAAATGCTTTGGATGCAAAGAGCTGCACAGTCACATTAGCAACCGGACAGTATCCAACCTCACGGCACAACAAGACAGACCTAAAATAATTTAGATTTTGTGCTGCACCTTAAAGCTCACTGAACAAACTTATTCTGCTTGCACGAGTCTGCAGGCTACATGATTTAGTTAATTAGATATCCCACTTTTTCACATTAAAACCTGCTGAAAAATACAATTGTAACGGTTGTAATTAGTCTATTTAAATGCATAATAGCGTTTTTTCAATTCTTCAACATCACTGCATAAAAAAGAAAAGAAAATGTCATCTGTCCTCAGCTTTTATGCCACACTCACTTCTTTCTGCCCCCACTGGAGCTGTCAATCAAACACACAAAAGCACCACCGACTCAGAGGCTTCGAGGCCAAAGTGACTTTTCTGACGCATCTCCAAGATCATTTACTCTCCCCGCGATAACAAAACGCACAATAACGACACATTTGAAAACTGATTTCACACCATTTTTGACTTAAAAAAGGCACTTTGGTGATTTCAGTTGAAGGTAAACAGAGAAAAAACAAGCCTTTCACAAGAAATTCAAACTTTGAACTTTGAGCAAATTGATTTGATTTCTTTCAGAAACATGGGAAATAGGCAATGAGTAACTTATTAAGAAATGTTCCATAAACAAGAAAATGAGCGAGGGAAAAAAAAATACAGAAAAAGGGGAAAATATATATATAATTATCATAATTACATATTTAAAATAATTTTACAGAATTATTATATTTTTCAAAACTTCTTCCAAGTCTTGGTTGTTGTTTTATCTTTTTTAAAAGAATTTATTTTATTTTTGGTTTTGTTTTTTTACTTTTTGTTTTGTACCAAATCAAGCCAATATGGTCCGGTTTCAAAGGGTCATTCATCAACCGTTGATTCAACACCAAAGCAAACATGACCTTTGTTGACCTCCTGATGAGTTCTAGTTTTGGTTTAAATTTTGGATAAATGGAGTTTTATCTGTATAAATAGAAAAATACTGATTGATTTTTGTCAAAATGTGGCGGCATCATTGATTATCTGTCTAAGTTTTGGTTAGCAAAATATAAAAGAAAAAAGAAAGGGAAAAACTATATCTATATTTGTCTTATGTACATATTTAAAAAAATTACAGTAACAACTTTAATGTTTATATTTTTAACTTTGTTTCTTTCTTTCTTTCTTTTGACTAATATTCAGGCAATTTTCTTGCACTCTTTACTAATTTCTTGCTAATTTTGGGTAATGTCTTCAGTGTTCATCGGCTTTGCCCCATATTTTTAAAAGAATTGTTCACATTTTCAAAGGCTCACATTAGATTTTTTTTTTTTTAACATATATTACAGTTATCACAAATTCTGTGTGCAGGTCGGAGAAATCTGCCCCGACGTTCACCACAGTTTTTTCCGACACTCTTGTGAAGTCCAGCCGGACTCAAAGATAAAACAATGAGATGCTGATAAGATTTCTGTCTGCACTCTGATTGGCTCGCCGCCTGAGAGCCAGGTGATACGTGTAATCAGGTAATCACGCTGTGCAATCGTGTCACTCATGAGGCTCAGCGGAGGAATGAATTATTACGTAATGTCACTTGTTTTGTACTTGTCTCGTCTTTAGCTTGATCTCTGGGACATAAAGTTTTCTGCAGGACGATGTGAGAAACATTACTTTACTGTTATTTTTTATCATCAAACCTACTGTTTATTCAGGGAAAGTCAACTGAGCATAAAGCTCTTTTACAGCAAAGTCCTGAATTCACCTCCAGTGGGCTCAAAGGATATATAACATATGATAGAAATCGCAATAAAATTATAACGTCCACAAAAACAAATAACTAGCAGCAATGTCAAGAATCATAAATAGCAATAAAAACTGTAAAAATACGAAAAAAAAAAGCTAAAATAACAAACAAAAAATAAAATAAAATCTAATAATAAAATAAAAAACAATAAAAACAATACATTTTATTGTTTTTTATTTTATTATTATTATTTTTTGTCTTAATGTTTATAAATCTAGCCTCTTCCAATGGTGATAATATCCCCTGTGTGAGAGTCCAAACAGTCCAAATTAATGCATGCAAACACCTCAATTAAAGGGAAGCATCCAGTGCAAGATAAACAGAATTTGGTGCACCAGAATTAAGACCGAGACCTCACAGCAATGTCTGTCAAGAATTAAAAATAGCAATAAAAAACTGTAAAAATCTCAGTTTTGATTAAACATTTGCTAAAAGCATGTAAACAAAGTTCCACGTTTGTTATGTTCCAAATTCTAAATATTGACAGAAAGACTTTCGTTTTTATTGTAAATGCATATCTGTTCCAAATCTGGTTATGGGTCGGTGTCTTATGTCTTCTGAGAAGTTCTGAATTTCTTTTGAGGCTGAACTTCGTGGCGTTCTTCTGATGAATCGCGTAACATCGTGATGTGTGTCGGAGCTACGTGTGCTTTGTCTCTGCTGCGGTCACACACATCAAACTCCTGACCAGCAGCTGTGATGAGGTGGTGATGTGGCACCAGTATCAGAGTGACACTGGCAGACAGAGGGCCCTCAGAGGCCCCTAATTGCTTTGCGCGCACACACAGGATACATTGTCGTTTCTGTTGACCGGCTTCCAGGAACACGTTGTTAACAAATCATTGTTCGCTGCTCGGCACGGCAGGATCGAGACGGAGAACTACAGCGAATACAACAAAGTGAGAACAATACCGGCAAAAAAAACAACAACGGAGAACATCAAAGCGCCGCCGAATGAGAGGCGGGAGGGAAAAACAGGGATTCGGAAAAGACAAAAGGAAAAGACAATGCAGAGTTTGAGATGCAGAGCGAGGAGTGCAGATGGGAGAGGAGAAGGAGGCAGAGCGGGATAAGAAAGCCACATGGCGCTCCGACTGAGACGGGACAAAAATAAACTCCTATTGAACATAAACACGGCTCCCACCGTGGCCCTCGTACGAAATTCCATGACTTTTCCATGACTTTCCATAACGGAGTCAAGGCACTTCTGTGCACTTTTCAAACTTTCATGGTCCCTCTCTTTCTCCTCTCTCTCTCTTTCCTGTGTATCACTTTGTCATCTACTGTAATTTAAGTGTTTTTTACAACATCTATTCTCCTCCTGAGGTTTCTACCATTTTTTCCTGTTATAGAGTTTTTTGGGAGTTTTTCCCGCAGTCGATGTGAGGGTCTGAGGCAAATTGTGATTTGTGATAATGGACTTTATAAATAAAACTGACTTGAAATGGGCTGTTTGTCAGCTCATGATGATTTAAGAGATAACTGGCATACAGCTGAAAACCACTACGAGTTTGCTCCAGACTGAAATATCTCAACAACACTTTTTCATTATGCACCACTAGCATGCTAAATTTTATAGAGGACTGAAACCGACAAAATCAAAAATAAATAAATGTGCCACAAATGCCAATATTTATTTAATTTCCCATTTAATTTTCCATTTTATTTATCAATGTATTAATTTTACATAAATAAATAAGCAAATAATATAAAAATAAATTAATTAATAATAAATTAAATTAATTGATAAAAAAAGGAAAATTAAATGGGAAATTTAAAAAAATCTAATCTAAATAAATATTGTCATTTTTTGGGCATTTTCATATATTTATTGACACATTTATTTATCTATTTTTGATTTTTGTCAGTTTCAGTCCTCCATAAAATTCAAACACATTTCTTTAAATATCTGAAGATTAACTACATGGATTGGCACAGAGGCTGTGTATCAGTACTCCATACTTTTACCATATCGACTGAAATAAACAGGACTGATGATGAAAACTGAGCCGGCTGAGCCGCAGCAGCTGCTGACGGAGTTAAAGAAGTTTTTCAAACAGTCAAAGGTTCTGCATTTAGGTTTCCTTTGATGCGCCGTGTTGACGTGCTTGCACTGTGCCATCGAGGTCGACCGATATTGGTTTTATCAGAGCCGATACTGATTAGTATGTAGGGGTCAACCAATATTGGCTTTTCACGGCTGATACCGATTATTAATAATTAATAAAATTGATAAACGATATTTGGAACAGATATGTATTTGCAATAAAAATGAAAATCTTTTGTCAATTTTTAGAATTTGGAATATTACAAACTGAGCTCTTAACATCATATATGGCAAGTTCCCAGCAACTTTTTTTATAAAGTCAAGTGAAAATTTAAATAAAAAATGAATAAATAAAAACAGCTCCCTGAGGTTTTACAAAGTAAAAGTTCCTCCCATGCCCACACTTTCTGTCTGCGATCACTAAAATAAAATGCTGATACAGATAATCGGCAAAACGCCAAATATGATCCCTGATAATGGGCCAGGCCGTTAATCTGTCGACCCTTATTGTGCTAGAAGATACAAAAAACTGCAAGTACGGCTCCAGTAAGACCTCAGCAGCCTCCCCGTGTCCACGCTGCAACGAGTCCTGATATGAGACCGATTTAGATAATCCGGGAAAACGCACCCATTCCCATTTCAGTTCCTAGACATCTTTAACATTCAGGAAATCCTGCCGAAATACTAAACACGGTCTGGCAGTCAAACTGTGAGACACCAAGGCCTCTGCTCTGCAAACACAACCGCACGAGAGAGACGGCGTCCTTCAGCGCTCCAACAGCGAGCAGTCAGGCTGCACGCCGGCCTGTCAGAGACACGTCCAACCATGTCTCCCCTGAGCCTCATCCTGGAAAAAACCTGTGTGTCCGACCGTGTGTGTGTGTGTGTGTGTGTGTGTGTGTGTGCGTGCTCTCATTCGACCGTTAATCCCGCACCGCTCTCCCCTCCCAGGCCTGACTGGCGTGTCTGCCGCCGCGCTCCGCGTGTGTGTGCCTTCTGGCCCGTTACACTGTAATGCTGTAAGCTAATCGTTGGGGGGGAAATTAATAAAGCAGCCTGAGCTCTGATGTGTTTAACTTGATTGAGATTAACGTCCCTTTAACCCGCTCTTTAAAACGTGATGAAGCGGCGGTGCGGCTCATCTGGGCGACTGGAATAACAATGCATGAGTGAAAACGAGGAGGAAACACAGATTTTTAATTTAGTTTGGGGTAAATTGCTATTACATTAAAATGGGGAAAAGCCTCAGTCTTTCTGCTGTACTCTATTAACAGATACTCAGGTTTCAGCCAGTTTCACAACTTCATTTGTCTCAGCTGCAGAGAAAACGACAGCGCTGACGTCATGACGGGTCTTCTCTTTCTGTTCGGCTTCTCTGGACTCGAGCTCGACATCCTTTAGGAGAACCAGCAGGCTTTTCTCTAAAGCCGGCCGAGCACATACAATTATTTTCTTATTAAACCGGAGAAGAAGGAAGAGTTATTTCTGGCATCCAGGGTCAGGGGTGACTGGCCGTTGGAGCTTTTTCAAGGGTTGGATGGACGCGAGACTCAGGATGAATCATCAGCACAAAGACTGAACAACCGAGACAAAATCTGGTTCTTTGATATAAAGTCAGAGATAAAACATTGTTGAACGTTAACTTAATTCACTAACGTTAACTAATATTTAGAGCAAGTGTCATATAACCGGTTCAATGTGACCTTTGCAGCATCTCACCTCTGTCTCTTTTGCTTTGTGATTTTTTTCAGATAGTCCTAAGAGTTTTAAAATAGTTTATTTAGCTTCTTTTATAGTTGAATTTTCTCAGCACACATTCAAAATCACCAACTATGGCTGCAACTCATCTGCAGATTCTATTTCTTTCATTAATCGATTATTATTTCATTCTAATTCTAAAAAAAATAAAAATACCGTCACATGATTGTCTGCCTCCACGCACCAGTCAAGTTACACATCCACGTCTGTAAAAACATAAACGCTTCACACACATAAGACCTCTACAATCAGCACATTTTCAAGATGAGTGTCACCAATTCAGTACCAAATGACCAAATGATGACAAAAAGTGTTTTTGCAGAACGTTAGGCCGTCATAGAGAAGTTGACTTTTGAACCTTTTGGATTTTATTCTCTTAGACATGGCTGTAGAATTTTGTCCAAATAAGCGAATAAATTCTTGAGTTGAGGCCGAAAACATGTTTCGTAAGATCACGGCACCTCGTTCATTTCATTCTTGAGTCCAAATAGACGTTTGTGCTAAATTTGATGTAATTCCCACAAGGTGCTCTCGAGATATTGCGTTTATGAAAATGAGGCGGCTTATGTATGGACTTATTTACGTACTGGGCAGTATCACAGTATTACAGTATACCATGATATTTAGAAATCCCAACGGTGTGATTTTAAATACTGTCAAATATACGGACCCTCATCTTTATATTAACTTCATACTGGAGAGGCTGTTTTGGGGATGTTTTGCAGCAGTGCACATCACGCCCGCTGCACCGCATGTGCGAGCAGAGTGTGTTTACATTAGTAGTGTTTGTTGCTGCAGAGCTGCCATCTTTTACAACTACTGTATTTCCACAATTACATGTGCATTCTTCACTTATTTACACACACACCACTCGATTATGAAGCTGTGCAGATCCAGCATCATCAACACGGTCCTGCAAAACCGTTTCACACACACCGGCTCTCTGGCTGAGGATGTAATCTCTGCATCCATGCAACAGTTTCAGAGCGCGCAGACAGAACAAGGACTTAATTGCTTGCATGTGTGTGTATATGTGTGTGTGTTTTGATGGGGTGAGCTGAACAAACAGGGGTGTGTGTGTGTGTGTGTGTGTGTGTGTGTGTGTGTGCAGACACTAACACGGTATGTGTGGGCGTCTCAGACACATGTGAGCGTGTGTTGTCGTAGTAACGTGAGCTGTGCAGGAGATTACCTCTCCCTCATTTCAAATGGTAACCTCAAAAAAACTCCACCTAGATGAAGACGTAATCTGCTGGTTTCGACTCAAGCGATGAGTGTGGGGCGTGCATATATGTGCGTGCGTGTCTGCTCGGTGCGTGCTAGCGTGCATGTGTGTGTGCGTGCATGCGTGCGGTACAATGAAGTTCTGATTCTGGATCTCTGTGTCATTTATCTTTTGCTAAATATTAGGCGATGTATTTGATTATCTCATGTTTTGTGATCTGTAACAACTTTGTTTACATTTTCAAATAAAGTTGTTGAGGTCTAATTGATGAATTTGATTTAAAGCTAGAAACAACGTAGAAAAACGTATTGGACCAATTCAATTATTAGTAGTAATGAACATAATAATGTGTGTTCACAATTATGGTAATTAAATACTCAATTACCATAATTCTGAAAACAAGTTTTTAAGTAAGTAACTCATCCAAGTTAATGTGTTCAAACTAAGTTTCCCACATTATCTAAAAGAAATTCTTAAGGCTTATGTACTCAGTTACCATATTTATGAACACACTTTTTAAGTTAATTACTCACAAATAAATGTTGTTCCAACAAACTTTGTCATATTATTTATAGTATGTCATAATTACTATATTTATGAACAGACGTTTAAAGTAAATCACTCAACAAATATTTTCACATTATTTAAAAGGAATTTTCAGTGTTAATAGACTGAAACAACTAATTTGTTATCAAAAAACGGTTGCAGATTAGTCGATTAATTGTTGTATTATACTGCAAGTTGTCAGTGGTTGCCAGTTAATAATAATCTGACATATTTGGGCGGACTCTGAGGGGTATTGATACCCATCCCCGGCTGTCACAGCGGAGCGCGCCTGTCACTGACATCACTCCTCTCGTCTGTCCGTCCTTTCATCCACTTCCTCCCAGCAGTCAAAGCTCCCTCTGTTCAGCTGGATCTTCCAGATGGGTGTCGCTGCTCTGACTCACACTTCCCCCCCGACACAGTGCGGACGAGAGGCTGGCAGAAATCACCACCTCCCCCCCGTGACTCCGCCGCTGACATGAAATATGGAGCACGATATCGGCGTCACATGTGAGAAGGTCACAATCTATTTCCTCCTCCGGCCTGATTTCTGACACAGGTGACACAAAACCTGAGGAGGAGCGGATACGCCGGAAAATTAAAATATAATGATCCCCTAACATGATCCGCACTTCCACACTCGGCTCCTCCGAGAGGTTCGATGACCTGCAACCTGAGCACAGGTGAGGGTGGAAAAGCACGATGTCACCATGACGTCGCCCAGTCGGTCAGTAGGTGAGGGGTCTTTGCAGCAGTGGCGGAAAGTAATTAAGTAAATATACTTAAGTGCTGTACTACAGTAAATCTGCAGTTTATCACTATGATTTGCTAAATCACTGAAGTCTACCGGCTTATGTTTGGGACAGGATTTTAATAATTACAATAAAATTATTTAACCTTTTAATCTGAATAAATTGGCTTTATTTTACTATTATTTTGGGAAGAAAGTGATGAGCAACAAAAGAAGAAATGACCCAGAGGTTGGCGAGAAATATGTGAAAATTACAAGAAAATTACCTGTAAATTTGTAACAACAAAAAAAACACAAGGTAAAACAGAAAAATATATGAAGCAAAAAACAACTGAAAAAAATGCTTAAATTATTCTTTTTTAAAAGTAAAACAACTTTAAATATATAATTATGAATATATTTCACTAAACATTTTCCCCTAGCTTTTTTAAAAATAGTCTTCTACATCTACTTATCTCTTTTTTTGCGTCTTTCCTGTTTAACACCGTCTTCTTCGGTGCTCACGGTTTCAGTAAAATAAACTTAACGATTGATGAGATCTTACCAATCTAATGATGTGTGTAGCATGTCCATACTGACAAAAGTTTAAACATATGCACATATTTGTATGCGTGATCTAAGCAGCCAGATAACGATATCTCCAGCAGGTCGCCAACAACACGGTTTTATGCATCCAAAGAACTTCGATGAAAATGAACTGCACAGAAACCAGACAAAATAAAAAGGGACTGGGCTTATATTTGAAGTTTTACTTTGATACTTTTTTCATCTACTTTGCTGCATGTCAGAGAGAAAATTGTACTTTTTACTCCACTACATTCATTTGCATTCATTTGACAGCTATAGTTTCTTTTCTGACCTAAAACACGAGAAAGGCTAAAAAAAAAAAAAAAACAGTGATTCAGGCATTTTTTCGTCTTTAAAAATGTGTGTATCCAATATCCATTATTTCACAAATTATGGCAAAAATCAGAGAAATGTCTGTTGTTCTTCTTTCCTGCCCCATTAATCCTCTCATGACTTCTCTGATCTTTCTGGTGACCCTTTGAAGGGGCCAAGCCCTTAAATTGGGAACCACTGGGCTTAAATATCACAGTCAAGTAATTAAACCTTCTTCTACCTTGAACAGCTACAAATGCTGCTTCCACATTAATGCATCAGTATTTAATGCACAATATGTTATTTTCTGTTGCTAGAAAGATATTTAGATGGATTTTCTATTAGTCATTTTGGAAAAATCACACAGCAATCACCAAACACAACAGACAGCCTGAATAACAACACCAAAAAATACAAACATGCACAACTGGTCACCTCCTCCATATACTACACCTAATCACCACAGACCAATGAAGTGCTCTACATATCATAAAGTACTGCATCCTCACACGCAGAGGCTCAACTATTTGCCGGGGGTCTCTACATCAAAACAAAAGCAAAAGCGGAGAAATGTCGTCACTGCAGTGTTTCTCCCAGTTAGAATTCCTTCAGTGTTTATTCAGGAGGTTTTTACAGGGAGCCGAATCATACGCAGAAGTTTCTTCCTCTCTGAAACAAACCAATCACGTGATTTAAACCGATCAAAACATCAAATAAAGCAGTTTCGGGTTAAAATTCAGAGTTTCTCCAATGAACATGGTATGAGCTCGATTGGCTCAAGTTTGCCTGAAATCTCAGGATCCAGTGGTTTTTTGGGGGGTTTTTTTGTTTGTTTTTGAAGAGGCTCCCAGTAAAAACCTCCTGAACAATGAAGAAATTCTAACCGGGAGAAGTTTCAACTGGCTGCAATCTGCAATCCTCCACTAGCCGCCACTAAATTCCCCCAAATCTCACACTGTTCCTTTAATCAAAAGGTTTTTGCACATGTTTTGCTCATCTACTTTTACTTAAGAGAAAGAAATCGAGTCATTCTTCCAGCCAAAAGCAATTAAAGATAAGATGAAGTTCATCCACAGTTTAAGGTGCATTTGTCTTTCATAATCCCACAGAATCATTGTTCCTGTTAGAGACTTTCTTGCCATCATATTTAATCCTTGTAAAATATGTTAAATCTCATTCTTATGAAGGGAAAACTAATCCTTAAGGAGCTTTTGATTGCATGTTTCAGTGAATCCACACGGCAGCATGCAGCAGCTCAGAGTCAACACAGGAGTCAGAAGTTGTCTCTCTGCTGTCCTTATCATCTGAGAATGTGGTATGGCTACTTTGAAATGCAGTCGGAGGACAAAGATTGAGGAATTTGAAAATTACGCACGTGTGACGCGCGTAAAAAAAACACAAAAGGACGCGAAATGAGGGATTATTGGCGGACGTGTGGCACAACATGCTGCTGTCACACGCGCGTCAAACCCCGGCGTGGCCTTGAAGGAGAAATTAAAGACCTGTTACACGACAGTACGAACTGAAGCGCTGATTATGTCACTCATTTTCGGAGATTTTTTACTGTGTTTTCGCGTAAAGTACGCCATTGTGTGGCCCATTTTGGGCCAAATTGCCCCAATAAACGCTCTGTATTTCCAGTTAAATGGGGCAAAAACAACATAGGGCAGAAGCATGCCGGTTTCTTTACCTTGATGATGCTGCTCCGGCGAGGTGCCGCCTTCACCGAGTCCAGGAGGATGGTGTCGGTGTCCTGGCCGCCACCGGGGAGGATGACACCGCTCCGCCGGCCGCGGGACGCTCTCGGCGGAATGCACTCCGGCGCTCCGTCGCTGCAAAGCCCGTCTCCATATCCATCGCGCTCAGACATATCGATGAGAAAAGAGATGGAGGGAGCGCTCGATTTTAGAAAAAGAAAAAAATTAATCAAGTCGTCGGATCTGACCCGAATAAAGTTTGACTCGGCTGCGCGTGGATGCCATTTACAGGAGAACTGGTTTTCCGAAAAGCATCAGTCGCTCGGCAAGCTGCTCCGGAGCGAACTAATCACCCCCAGTTTGGTTAATTATGAGCAGATTGTCATAGTCACTGAGCGCCGCGCTGACTTGAGGCTGTTCGCTGGTCACAGTCCATTCCTGCTCCGCTCACTGACTCACCGCTGAAATCAGAGCATCGCACGCAGGTACTGTGCGTGCACTTGGATGAAAACTGGACTGGTGCGCTCCCCGGATGCGCGCAACAAGTCTTCACCGTGCCCAGTCTTGCTGCTTGTCCTCGAGGCGGTGAAGGCACCCCCCTTTCTCTCTGAGCACCAACAAACGCGTTAAAGCTTCAGCGCGTGACGAGAAATGATGAAACGAGGTGCTGGTGGTTGGAGGGAGAGAAAAAATGTTTGACAACAATCCAGCTTTGGCTTGAAGGCGACGCGGAACCCTACTCCTGTTCTCCCCCAAAACACATCGATGTCAAAGTGCAGAAAAAGAGCGAACTTGCGCTTCGGTTTGCGGCGAGAAAAGAGAAGATTGGCTCACATGTCGGTGCAGAGCGCACTGCTCTGAGCAAACACAGATCCTCACACCGTCTCGGTTCTACTCAACAGCAACAACAGCCGACTTTTGACGAGAATAGGGAACACAATTGACAGTCGCACCGCCTCTAACCCGCCACCCCTCCCTTCATCTCTCCACCGAGCTCCTCCCACACGCCGCCCGAAATCAGGAGTGACGCGCCGGGCGGCCAATGCGCTGCGCCGCCGGGAGATTTGGAAACAGACGGAGGCGCTGATTGGCGGAGTGTCGAGTCCAGTGCCTCCCTGTCATTTTTAAAGACAATGGGGAAGGCACTGGGAGCACTGGGAGCATTTTCGTCTGTGTGACTTGCAAACAATAAAAAACTGCAGAAATCCTGATGAATTAAAATGAAAAGAAAGTGTCAGGAGAGGTCAGAGGCTCATATAAACGAACCCCACACACTCAACTTAAAAAAACAGCAAAAAAACAAAAATGAAGAAAAAATAAACAAAAAACAAACAAACCCCACCTCAGTTAACATTTAACATAAAAATACAACAATATATAAATGATAGCAAAGATCAGAAAAAGTGACCGGTCAGTAAATACTAATCCAACAAAGGCATGATGTGCATGGAACACACACACACACACACACACACACACACACACACATATATATGGCACCTTATGTATATACTATACATAAGGTGCCAGAGTGCATAAAAGAGCGTCAGAATAGAGCTTGTTAATTAAAAATGTGCCGGTGGAGGATCCTCACAGTCCCAGCTAAACTGCTAATGTCCTTACAATCCTGGAAACTTACTTAAGTCCAACAAATGTCCTAAAGTCCTAGAAACGTCCAAAAATCAGACAAATGTTCTAAAATCCTAGAATCATCTTAAAATCCCCAAAATGTCCACAAATCCGCTAAGTGTCTTAAAATCCCCGAAATGTCCTCAATCTTAGAAACGTCCCTAAATCCTAGAAACAAGTGAGGGTAAGTTGAGTATCCTTGCTTTAGTGTCAATAACCACTCAGAGTGAGAATTTTTTGGGCCTAAAAACGCCTGTTTTGCATAAGAACCGACCTTGACGTTATATAAGAAGTTTTCACAGCACCAGCGGCTCGTCTGGACGAGCATCACGACATGTCGACATGAGGGGAGCTCATCATTGTTACTGTGTAAAGAACATTTCTTATTTAAAAATCTAATCTTGAAAACATGACAGACCCAAATTCTTCTTCTTTGTTGGGAGGCGGTCTTGTGGATTGAGATGTGTACATTTGACCTCTGACCTCTCCTTATTGTCCAGTCGGAGCTGGTTCAGAGCGACAGGCAGACCGCTAAAGATTGGTCGGCCGTGGAGAGGTTTAATAAAAGTGTGATATATTATTCATCGCTGTGACAAAATTACATTTTTTCTCACTTGGGCCTCTTCCAGGGAGGTCAGAGGTCAGGGTCAGGGAGACGACGGGGATTTAGCGTCGTGCTCAAGGACACATCAGCAGCGCCGATACAGACACTTGATATATAATGATATAATTCTCAATCTGCCTCTACAGCTGCGAGGGAGTGGAGGGAAAGATTGTGAAGAAGGCATTGAAAAGCATCATACAAAACATATTAAAGTGTAAAACCTTGCAGGAAAAAAAAGATCTCTCATATGAAATAATAGATTTATATCCCACAGGGGATAAAGGCGAACACGTGTCCTAAAAAAAACACACATTATAAATCCAAAATGATCTATGAGCCTTTTTCATATAGTGGAAACACTTTGAAGGTAGATGTGACTTTAACTCTCTGAATCCCCTGAACTATGTTTTGAAGGTGTTGCCGACAGAGCAGATACGTGTGTGTGTGTGTGTGTGTGTGTGTGTGTGTGTGTGTGTGTGTGTGTGTGTGTGTGTGTGTGTGTGTGTGTGTGGACCTTGAGCCACACAGCTGTGGAATGTGGTCAGCTGGTGAGGCCTATTAGTGCATGAAGCTCACCACCAGTCGCACCTCTCTGTTAGTATTCGTGGAGCCAGAGTTCATTCGCCGAACGAGAGCATTTGCCGTGTTTATATTCTCTCACCATGACAGAAAATCCCAAAATAGAGGGTGGAGACTTTTCTGCCGCTTGTTGGTTCATGCACAGACTATACAGTGAATATTTTTATTTGTTTATATTTGTTATTTTACGTATCCCCCGATAAACCTGCTCACAGCTGCCTTCATTGTCATCATCAGAGGTGGAAAGTAACTAATACTTTTTAGGTACTCATAGTTGTAGATTTCAGGGGGGACTCAGGGGACACGACCCCTTTAATGTGTCCTCCCTTAAATAAAAACTTTAAAATAATAGACAACTTTTATTTTGACAAAATCAAAAGATGTTAATATCGTAAAATAGTGCAAAAAAAATTCACCAGAATGCAGGAAATTAAGCATTTGATGCTCAAAATCTTCTAGCAGAGGAGCCCCCAAACCCCCAATTTAAAATCCCCTAACTGTGTTTAAATTTTTAATATGGCTTTGTTGTTAGCTTAACGGAAAACTGGATCAAAACCAGTTTTCTTGTTTTGCGTTCTGACTCATTTCACATTTTTAAGAAATTAAGTTTTAATTTCTTTCAAAAACACAAGGATAAGGCAATGAGTATCTAAAAAAATGGACAAAAAATTGCAAGAAAACAGTAAAAAGTAACAATAAAAATTACCAAAAAGAAAACAAAGTAAGTGAAAAATAAAAACAGAAAAAATGCATTACATATATTTATACTTTTTTTCCTGTAACATATGTGTAATGTGTAATCATAATGATTATTAATATAGTTTGGGTACATTGTCTTTTTTTTAATTCCCCCTTTTTAAAATTTAATTATCAGATCATTTTTCTGTCACCTTTTTCTTGTAGTTGCTCATTCTGTTTTCCCATGTTTTTGAAAGAAATCAGCCCGATATCCTCAGGTTTCAAAGGGTTAAATAAAGGTTTGTCTGCTCTGGGCTCCGGTAGAAACCGGTCGTAGGACCCGCTCCACATATAAACAGCTCACGCTAAGGTCACGAAAACACAGTGATTTTTAATTTCAGATGATTACACACTAAATAAATAAAATCATATTCTATTTCTGAAATCCAGCACAAATAAAAGATTTTCATTCTTCTTCCACCGCCGCTGTCTGCAAACCAAATTTCCCTCAGGAGGACAACAAAGTTGCTTCTATCCGAAATGGAGACACATTCAGCTTCCTGTTTATTTCTTAAAGAATGTGAGTCATTGACATTTAAATGCCAGTTCCCTCGGCCTCGCTGCAGAATGACAAAAGGCTCAGAGGTGAGGAGATGGTTAAATTAAACTCAGACAAAATAAGAACGTTTTCTGATCCCGCGAGAGGAAAATCAGCAAACGGTAAAAGAGGAATGTGGCTCCGTCTTCAAGTGTCCCTCTGCTGCTGAAATTCGTGCCTTCATGCTACGCTGCCACCGAGGTGTGAGAAAGTCTTTTGGAGGTCCCGTGTGGTGTGTGTGAGCGTGCGTGCACGTGTGTGTGCACATGTGTAAAATGTGTGTGGTCAGTAGACAGGTGCGTGCTGTTCTCTGCTCGTCTCCTCAGGACCTTGAAAGAAAAAACAGCCAAAGCAGAGGACGTCTTTTGCAGAAACCCCGTCTAATATAAACATTGTCTTTGGATACATTTATAGTCTCTGTACGCCTTCGTGTACTTCTGTTTTTATTGGAGCACATTAAACATATTAGTTGTAGCTATTTCTTCTTTGTTGACTCTACCGTTACTCATGTAGACGGCTGCGTAAAACATTTAGCTGTAAAACAGGCCGCAGTGGGTGGCTAATCAGCTTTTTATCCCTTTGTTTCTGTACATTTACACCAGCTGAGCGACTGTTAAGCCATGCAGTCATTACAGTGTTCGAGGTATAAATCAGCACGAGTGATTATCAACAACGTCCATGTGCTGGTTCTTCAGAGTAAATTCTTGTGTCAGAAGGAATACTTCACCACATGCCCAAAATGTCAGCGGCCTCTGCTGGCCTTCACCTACAAACTGTCCTTCCAATTAGCAAGTATCGAGTCTGCATGTACCAAGACGAGACTCAAAATGACCACAAAGAGACTCAAAATGAACACATGACACAAAAATGATCACAAAGAGCCTAAAAAATAAACACAAAGGGCTGCAAAATGACCATGTAGACACTCAAAATGACCACAAAGAGACTCAAAAAATGGCTGAAAAAGATGCAAAATGGCCAAAAGAGACTCAACAAACACAAAGAGACTTAAAATGGCTACAAAGATGCTCGAGATGACCACAAAGAGATGCAAAAACTGTCCAAGAGAGATGCAAAATGGCCACAAAGAGACTCAAAATGAACACAAAGCGACTTAAAACAAAGACAAAGAGATGCAAATTGCAACAAGGACACTCAAAATTGCCACAAAGATGCTCAAAATGAGTATAAAGAAGATGCAAAATGAACACAAAGAAATGAAGGAAACTGCAGAATGAGAGGCAAAATGGTCACAAAGAGTCAAAATAACCACAAAGACACTCAAAACGCACACAAAGAGATGCAAAATTAACACCAAAAGACTCAAAGTTAACAGATAGAGATGCAGAATGGACACGCGGAGACTCAGAATGACAAAAAAAAAAGGACTCCAAAATGACCACACAAAAAAATACTCAAAATAAACACAAAGGGATTCAAAATGAACACAAGAGATGCAAAATGAATGCAAACAGATCCCAAATATCCAAAAGAAGACTCAAAACGAATACAAGGAGACTAAAACTGAAAACAAAGAGACTCAAAATGAACACAAAGAGATGCAAAATAGCTGCAAAAAGAGGCAAAACAACCACAAAGAGTCACAAATTGACCAAAAACACGGCCCTCAAAATGATCTCAAGCAGACACAAAACCAAAAGATGCACAAAATGATGATGATTTTCTGAACCGTTGCTTTAAAATCTCACCAAATGGGGCTGTGTGTGTGTGTGTGTGTGTGTGTGTGTGTGTGTGCCAGGTGTGTGGGGGAGTATCTGCATGTCAAAGTGATGCACCATGGGGAATATTTGCATGTAAAGACGAGCAGGTGTTGTGTACAGATCTTGCTCTGATCCCACAGTGTTTTGTGGATCTGTGTTCTGGGTCACAGTGACAGCAGAGTCTCACAGCTGCCCTCTGAAGCGCTCCCCGTTCAAACTGCTCTCCGAAAACCACACGGGATGAAGCACAGATCCTTCCATGTTTTGTCCGGGGGCTTATTACACTCAATAATTCCCTGTTTTCCGTTGATTTTAAGGTCACGGTGACACCACAGGGCTCACAGACAGGGTCATAGAGCTGCCGTGGTGACTACAGTCAATACAGACATGAAATATCACTAATCCACAGGTGCACTGATATCTTTAGAAAGAGGTTCAAAGGAGATTGAAAAATTAAAAATCTCAACTCTTTAATATAGTAATATTAATCTGGGAATTTCTTTGCAGGACAAAAAGATTAAACTCCTTAGAAATAATTGCAATAATTGCAAATTAAAATCACAAATGTAGATTTTTTTTAAAGTTATTTCCTGTTCTTGCAGCTTTTTTTTTTTTTAAATTAATGGCCCACCCCTTTAAAATCAGGAAAAGAGTACAAAAATGTACTTGAACACTATAAAACTTGAATTGGCTTGATTTCTTTAAAAAAATAAAATTAAATAAAAAAAAGTTACAAGAAAATTATCTAAAAATGTCTTAAAACAAAAGCCAAAAACAAAATAAATGAAAAGAAAAAAAAGAAAAAGAAAAAGTTTGAAAAAAAAAACAATGCTAACAAGACTTGAAAAAAAGGTGCTTAAAATGTAATCATTCGGTAGCATCATTTTAAATATGTAATTATTTTATCATAAATCCAGTATTTCTCCTCTAGCTTTTTTCTGTTTTTTTTATTGCCTTGACATTTTCCTGTTGTTTTTTGTTTTTTGAAACACTTTTCTAAATCTACACATTTCCTACAGTTTGTGGAACATCTCTTACCAAGTTACTCATTGCCTTTCTCCATGTTTTTAGAAGATGCAACAGCAATTTAATCTCAGTTCAAAGGTTTAAATACTTGTGAAGCAGCACAAGAAAAGTGATGTCACTCCGAAAGGTTTAAATAAAGGTGTCAAACCTGAGCGGAGCCCTCCCTCCTCGACTATAATGCGAATAAACACTAGATGGTGCCATCAGCAAACCAACCAGCACAGAGCAAACAGTTGAATTCTCATCCCTGGTTTGAATAAAGATGCACTCATTTAATAATCTACATTATTACCTGTGAAATTAATAAAAATAAATAAAAACACATACAAGGAATTTAACTTTGTGTTTTGGTGCAAAACAATTAACATGGAGGAGGAGTCCAAATTCTAACTTTAAACAGAAAAAGATACAGAAGCAGAATAAAATGATGGTGCTATGGAGGAATTGTGCAGAAGTTACAACAAAAACATTCGTCAACACGTGATAAATGTGCAGCAGCTCCCTGAAAACCGTCTCTGAACTCTTCAAGACGTTATGAATTAAAGCTGAGAGGATGAGAGGAGACATTTGATGTGTTTAATGCACTGCTGTATAAACTGGTCACTTCCTGTCCACACTGAGGGCCCTGTTTAGTGGAGGAGGGCCCCGGGTTTCCTTCCCAGCGCGTCTTAGACGGGTGGAGCTCCTGAATGATAGTGGTTTCCTGCTGGAGGGGCAGTTATTTTTGAGGCATTATTTCATCCGCTGTACACTCTGTGTGTGTGTGTGTGTGTGTGTGTGTGTGTGTGTGTGTGTGTGTGTGTGTGTGCTGTAGAGTTAAGTAGCCTATAAGGACTACCACTCCAAAAAGTGTATATAGTGTACAATGAATAGGAAACGGATGGCATTACATATCAAGAAGTACATCCACATATAATTTGACATACAGTTTAAAAGGAAAAAATATCGACTTTGTTGTAGATTTTGATATCTAGAGGCGCTGTCGCAGATGAAACACAGCTTATTGTCTGACAGCAGCAGTGAGACAATCTGACAGCGCGGATCTCCGACAGCGCAGATCTCCAACACAGTGTTTGACAGCGCAGATCTCCGACAGCGCAGATCTCCAACACAGTGTTTGACAGCGCATATCTTCGACAGTGTGGATCTCCGACACAGGCTGGCAGTGCAAATCTCAGACAAGGCAGTTCTTTGACACAGCAGCTGGCAGCGCAGATCTCCGACAGCACGGATCTCAGACACAGTGGCAGGCAGCACAGATATCCGACACAGTGGCTAGTAGCGCAGATCTCCGACAGCACGGATCTCTGACACAGCACGGATCTCTGACACAGTGGCAGGCAGCACAGATATCCGACACAGTGGCTAGTAGCGCAGATCTCCGACAGCGCGGATCTCTGACACAGCACGGATCTCTGACACAGTGGCAGGCAGCACAGATATCCGACACAGTGGCTAGTAGCGCAGATCTCCGACAGCGCGGATCTCTGACACAGCACGGATCTCTGACACAGCACGGATCTCTGACACAGCACGGATCTCTGACACAGTGGCTGGCAGCGCGAATCTACTGTTTGATCAAATTTCGGTCTAAGTTTGAGAGAGAGAGGCATGTAAGTCTTTCAATCCAGTGCTATAATCTTTGTGTCCGCGGTGGCAGCGCCATGATTTACAGACAAAATGAAAACGCAGAGTTGCAGCCTGAAGATGGAGCAACAGCCTGAGGGCCACCAAAACATTAACTGTAGGGAAGGCTCCACAGTTGACACCAATACTATTAAGATTAATAATCAGCACTACAGGTTAGAGGAAAATGTGATTTTTGATTTGGGGATGAACTGTTGCTTTAATGAGCACAAATACTGACTCACGGCTGCATCATACAGAAGCTATTCTTTATATACTGCTAATAAATTATAAATAAAGGGTCGCTGATCAGGTGGACATATATTTATAGACAGTTTATACACAGTAAACATTTTTAGGATTTCCACTGCTGTCCTCCTTTCCTCTAATAGCGCCTCTCATCCACCAGCTGCTTCCTCTCTTTCTCTCCTTCCTCTCATTCATTCAGACAGAAAAAGTTACAAATCAACAGAGAGGAAAACACATATTAATCACATCAGAGTAAATTATGATGTTTGTAATTAACAGCTTATACCATTATATTACTTAATATCTTGTACATAAAATAACATCACGAGGTGTAAAAGTCCGAGTTGTTTTCCCCAAACAGTTATTCTTTAACAATTATCGCTCTAAGGTCGTCAACAACGAGACCAGATGAGCAATTAATGGAGCTGAAATGGATCCAAGTGTGTGTGTGTGTGTGTGTGTGTGTGTGTGTGTGTGTGTGTGTGTGTGTGTGTTTGACAGGCAGCACCTGGCAGTGGTTTTTGCATGAGGGCCTGCAGCTGGTGTTACTGGCTCAGATCCTCTGCTGCCACTCTGACTTCAGTTTCCCCTTCACTCTACATGGTGTGTGTGTGTGTGTGTGTGTGTGTGTGTGTGTGTGTGTGTGTGTGTGAGACTGTTCTTTAGAAATGTTGCGGTTTCTGTGTGCACTTGGGAGATGAGGACAATTGCCTTCACCTGTTTGTCTGACCTTGAAAAAAAAATCAATTTCATAGATAATATTTGGATAATTCGACAGACTAAATTGTAGAAACAAAGACACAAACTGTTCATGATTAAAGAGAGCAGGATGTCAGATTTAGCGCCATCAGGTGGTGAGGTCGCAGGTTGCAACCAGGTGAAACTTCAGTGTGCCAAGCATGCAGGAAATCTGCAGTGATCAATGCATGAAGCACTAATGACCCTCTCCTGAACCATAGGCTGTATAAAATGATGGATGTAGCTGCGTGATCTTACACATCAGTCTGAGGACTTAAATACACACAAATAAATACCTATCTATCCATCTATAGAGAGAGATGTGCATGTAGAAGCACTTTCTTCAGGTCATATTCTTGTTTTTATTTATACTCATTTTAGTAATGAGTGAAGTAATTTCCGTGTACCTTTTTACTAATTTATGCTAATTGTTTTTAATCAAGTTGCTCATTTCCCTCCTCCCTTGTTTTGTTTTTTTTTTAATTAAGACAATTGCTCAGGTTTTTTAAGTGTTAATAGTCTGAATTTACAAATTAACAAGTCACTAAAACAATCAAATGCATGTAGTTAATGAAAAAGTGTAATATTTCATGAGTAAAATATCTAATAGTATGTACTTAGTTTATGGTCCTGAACTAACATGTCAATACTGTTGCACTTCATATGCATTCACCAACTATTCAGAATATGAGACGAGGACTAATAAATGTAAGCTGTGATGCCGAAAACAAAGAGAAGTGAACCTGCAGGAAACAGAGAGGAAGTGACAGACCTGGGATCAGTTAAACACGTTTATGAGTTCGTCTCTGCGTCTCTAATGAGCCGCCTGCTGCACATCAGTTTTCAACTCTGTGCTCTTAATGGCTTTAAGTGGAGATCAGTGAGCGACAGAGGTCAGAGGTCAGCAGCGTTAAGGTGTGTGTGTGTGTGTGTGTGTGTGTGTGTGTGTGTGTGTGACACCGTCCGGATGTGTTACAGGTTCATTAGATGAACATGAGAAGAAAAGGGCAGCAGAAGTCACAGTTTTAAGTTACAAAGGCCATAAATGAAGAAAGTAAATCCTTATTGTTGCCGCGGTGATAAATGTTCACTGACTGAATTACTGAGCGGTGATTAGAGGAGCAGACGGCTCACAGCAGTGCAGGCAGAGCGGAAAAAAGTGCGATTACAGTGCAACAGTGGTGGAGGCAATAAGTAAAACTACCAATAATACACTGTGAAAATACTCCACCACATATCTGACTTACATACAAGTATGATCAGCAAAATGTACTCCCATATGATGTGTTCAAGGAGCATAGGACATATGTGGTTTTTTCAGTTTCTGGCCATAATAAATGGTGTTATTTTGGCAAATTTTATTTCGCCTGTCTCATGGGTTTCTTTAAAAATCACTCAAAATTTTAAGGAGAAAACAAACTGACAAAAATATGAGAAAAAAATACTCAGAAAATTTCAAAGAAAAAAATCCATTTTTTTAAATCAACAAAAGTTTTAAAAGAAAAACAAAAGCGAACACACATTTTTTTAAATCCCAAAAAATAAAAAAAGAAACAACAAACAAACAGCCAAAAGTTTTTAAGAAACCACCAACATTTTAAAAGAAAACAAAGTGCCTAAAATGTGAGTAAAAAAAAATAAATTTTAAATCGCCAAAAAGTTAAAAAAAAATTAAAATAAAAAAAAAGAAGACAAAAATTTTTAAAGACCAAATTTTTTTAAAAATCGCTATACCTATATATATAATTTCTGTTATTCTTATATATTCTTATTTTGACTTTAATTTTGTTTTGTTTGTTTCGGTTTTTTATTTATTTTTCACAACTTTTCAGGTAATTCTCTTGTACTTTTTACTAATTTCTTTATTTCGAGGTCTTTTCTCTCTGCATTGCTCATTATTTTCCTCCCATGTTTTTGAAAGAAATCAACCCAAACTGCTGAAGTTTCAAAGGGTTAAATCATTGAGCTATTTCAGTCTCTTATTTTGAAATGGCAAAGGGAAGTTGTAATTATTCTGTCGGACTTGATTGTGGAGGAAACTTTTTTTTTCCAGAGACAGCAGCGGCGGCTCCTCCTCTCCACGCTCCAGACCTGCGGCCACATCAGCGGGACGTTTCTCCAAAAATACCGCTCCGTGAACAGCAGCCTCTGTCCGGTAACCGGCGGCTCTCCGGTGCTCCGCTGATTCATCTGTGAGCGCTCAGAGGGATTAACGGGAGGACGGAGCGGGAGGTGATGGAGCGGTCCCGTTAAAAGTTGAAGCCAAAGTGAAGCTGTGTGTGTGTGTGCGTGTGTGAGTGTGAGTGTGTGTCGGCGGCTCCTCCGGTGCTCCCACCGCGCGCAGCGAGCGGCTGTCCCCGCCTCGGAGGCCATGGGCTGCGGCTTGAGGAAACTAGAAGACCCGGAGGACAGCAGCCCCGGGAAGATCTACTCCACTCTGAAGAGACCGCAAGTGGAGACGAAAACGGAGACAGTGTACGAGTATGTGCTGCTCGACTTCAGCCTGGAAGGTAGGAGCACGCGTTCTGATCAAAAATCAATCGATCAATCAATAGATTTCTATTTCTGGTTACAGATGAAACTTATTTTTGATCAAAATCAGTCAGTAGATTTCCATTCATACAGATTAAACTCGCTTTATCCAAAATGCAAAGCAGAACCAGATGCAACAAAGAGTCATGTTCGCATTAGTGCTGAAACAATAGGCGATTAATCGATTAGTTAACCCTTTCAAACCTTAGCAGATTGGGTTGATATGTTTTTACAAAAAACACGGGAAGAAGGGAAATACCCGAAAATGTGCAAGGAATTCGAAAAATGCAAGAAAATAACCGGAAAATTAGTTTTAAAAAATATAAAAAAACATGTAAATGCATGTAGTATAAAATATAATTGTATAATAATTCTGTTACTTAATCTTAAATGTATAAGTAAGATATATGTTATATATATATATATATATTTAAAAAAGGAAAAAGAAAAAAGAAATAATAACAATAGAATAATCCTGTGTCATAATTTCAAATAGATAAGTAAGATAATTATAAGTTCAGTTTTTCCCTGGCTTTTTTCTTTTATCCCTGGACATTTTTCCATAGCCACGACTGAGACAGATTATCGAAGATGCCACTAAGGTATGTCCATAATCAATCAATCAATCAATCAACCAAGCAGTATTTATACAGAAACATACAGAACAAACTCCTTTTTATCCAAAATGCAAACTAAAACCAGACCCCATCTGGAGGTCAAATATAACAGAGTGATGTTTGCATTCGTACTGATACAATAGTTGATTAATTGATTAGTCAAGTGAGCATGTTGGTAAACAGCCTCTCTTGATCAGCTGTATATCTTTGTGTCCGCGGTGGCGGGTAATTCGAAAATGTGGAAGTACAGCCTGTAGTTTTAGGAGGGACATGGAGTCGCTGTTCATCTACACAGACTGCCGACGACGTTTTTAAACAAAACTGGTTGAAAAGTGGTGAAATATCCCTTTAACTGTAATATGAGATCCGGCCAGGCAGCATAGTATCACATGGACCAGTCCACATCACATCACCCACCAGCGGGAGCGTTTATTGGGCTGGTGGAGCGCAGTGCATTCTGGTAGTTGTAGGTTTTTTGCATCTTGAGCAAAAGCAAATGGCAAAGTCCTTTTTTCTCTGGTTATTATATTTGTGTCTTTTTGCTGCAGAGACGGACGAGTTTTATGTGGAAACCGTCTTTATATCTGTGAAATACTTCTTTAAACATTTAAAGCAATAAAGTGCAACTTACACATTAATGCAGAAGGAATATTAATCTAAAAAAATAATCAGTCAGAATAGTAAAACACAGACGGGGTTCATTGTACTGTACAATGAATACTTCTAAATTAACCCTTTGAAACCTGGAGCAACATCACCTTTCTTGTGCTGCTTTCAGACACTTTATAGAAGTATTTAAACCTTTGAACATTAAGCAGTTTCTTCCAAAAACATGAAAAAAAGGCTCTGAGCAACTTAGTAAATTTAGGAAAAAGGTAAAAATGTTGAGGGAAAAAAAGACAAGAGATAGGAAAAAACGATATAATTTTTTAAAAAAAATAATGCTAATGATAATAATTGCATATTTAAAATTATGTTACAGAATTAGTCAGTCAGTCATTTTCTGTAACCGCTTGTCCTCGTAAGGGTCGCGGGGGGGCCGGAGCCAATCCCAGCTGTCATCGGGCGGAAGGCGGGGTACACCCTGGACAGTTCGCCAGACTATCGCAGGGCCGACACATATAGACGAACGACCATACACACTCACAATCACACACCTAAGGGCAATTTAGAGTCATCAATTAACCTGAGCTGCATGTCTTTGGACCGTGGGAGGAAGCCGGAGACCCCGGAGAGAACCCACGCGGACACGGGGAGAACATGCAAACTCCACACAGAAGGGCCCCCGCCCGGACCGAACCCCGTTCCAACCGGGATTCGAACCAGAGACCCTCTTGCTGTGAGGCAACAGTGCTAACCACAAAGCCACCGTGCCGCCCTGTTACAGAATTATTTTAATAAAAAAGGCAATGACCAACGTGGCAAGAAATTACAAAACAAACAAACAAACAAAAAAAACAGTATAAGATAACAAGAAAAATAACTTGAAGAAGATAGATTATTTAAAAAAAATAACCAAAAAATAAAAAAAAATGTCAAGAAAACATATAATTTTATATTTATTTGCTATTTTTTCCAGGTCATTTCTATTATTTTAAAAATATTTAGTATTGTTATTATTATTAGTATGCTTTTTGTGTGCTTATTTTCAGGAAAATATTTTGCAACTTTTGCTAAATTTAGAGTGTATTTCTTCTAAAGTTGCTCAATCCCTTTTTCTTATGTTCTTGAGAGAAATCAGGCCAGTTTGCTCAGGTTTCAAAGGGTTAAAAAGTGCTTTTTTTCCCTTTTTTTAAAACATATTTTCCATTTTAAAAGGCCTAAATGTGGCCTTTATTGTTCCTTACTTTGACTTAAACATTTACATCTTCATTTATTTGTCTTTAAAATGTCATAAATAGCAGACATCCTGTTTTTGGTAGCTTTGTTGGAGCATGTTACCACTTTATTATTAACATGAGTGGGTTGCATTTACCCGTGATGTTTGTAAAGTGTCTGTTAATGCTTTAAGATTTCACTCAGTTTCATTTCAAAGCTCTTTCAAAGTGTGAAATGTGACGGCATCTAACGGTGGACTTTTCCCTGCAGCAGAGCTGTGGGTTCAGCCTATCTAGAAATAGGTCACACAAGGTTTTTTCCTGCCTTCTTCCCTTGGCACACACACACACACACACACACGGACACACGCTCATCCGCACACCCCTTCCCATGTGTGAGGCATGTAGAAAACTGCAGAGAGAAGCCCACCTGCTGTGGAGTTGCCATTTTTGGGGGATAATCCCTTCATCTGGTCCTCAGACTGGCTGTTGTGACTGTGACCTATTTGGAAGGAAACGGTGATTAAGTTCTGAATGGGAGCCGAGCACGTAAACAGCAGGCCGGCACCATCGGGAATCACGGAGGGAAAGTGCCGCTTTCCAAATTAGGGGGGTCAGGGAGGTAAAGCACGTAATGACTTTCAAGGATTGTCCTGCGAGGATCCAGTCCTGCCCGCGTTACATCCGATCACGTAGACTCACCTCAGACTAACGAGGATTTTATCATCCAATGATGAGCTTCCAGAAAATGTCGGTAAAAAAAGTGACAGATGTGCATCACACCTGTCAGACCAACACGAAGGATCAGTGTGTTTGTAAGTGACCGCTGATCCATCGTGTGTTTACATCCTTCAGCACACTGGTGTCGTAAACAGGGAACACAGTTTTTGTCAGATTTTCAGGGTTTATTGTAATGCTGCTACTTTAAAACTCACCGAGGCGTGTTCTGTATTTCAACAGTTTTTGGCCATGTTGTTGGCAAAGTTTGTTTATTTTTTGGGCTTTTTTTTTACAAAAAATTTTGTCCTAAAAAAAGTTAACTTTTTTTTATGTTCTTTGCCTTTTTTTCATCTTTTAGATCTTTTTTTTTTTTTTTTTTAAAAACATGCCTCCCAAACCTGCGGGCCTTCCAAAAATAAAAATCACCAAATGACTGTTTATCACAGCCAGAAACTTCAAAAAAAAAAGAAAAGAAAAGAAAAAGAAGAAGAAATTAGCACTGGATTTTCAAATTTCTGAAGGTCCTTGAAGACATCATGTGGGACAATGACGTCACTCAGGGACACTCAAGGCAAAATATTTGCAGCTTTGGGGAGGATTAAAAAAAAGCCACCCTCCTGGTTTTGGAAAAAACAAAACCAAACAAAAGCATGCAACATAATACCAAGAACGCAGAAGAAAGTTACTTTTCTCAAAAAAAACAACCTTTCCCTCTACAGCAGGACACTGTGCTTCACAATAAAAGCACTGTGCTTTAAATTCACTGTACTTCAAAATAAAGTGTATTTTTCACAAACTTCATTTATGGTGCATTCAGAATGGACCTGAGACACACGAGTCGGGGACGTCTGCACGAGACCACATGCACCTACAAACTGCAAAAAACAGCAGCCGTTGTTGAACAGAAACGAACGAAGTCCAGCCGCTCACACTGTTTACGTTCAGCGTGACGTTTGTTCGGTGAGACTGTTGATGTCGAAGGAAGCAAAGCTGACGTCGCGTTAAGTTGTTGATTTAAAGGTGGTGTCAACGGTCGTCTTCTGTTTACCAACTACGAGACCTAAAACTGGACTCTTATCATCACATATATCCAAAAAACGATGTGTGTGATGAAACACCACTTACCCAGACTGGAGCAGACCTGGTCAATCCTGGTCCATCCTGGTCCATCCTGGTCCAATCCATCGTCACGCCCAAATCTGCTCAACAGTGGCAACATGTCTCCGTCTTAAGAAACAGAAAATATTGATATATATAATATTTGAGAAGCTGGAACAAATGAATTTTTGCTATTTTTGCTAAAAAAAAACTCAAACAAATAATCTGTCATCAGATAGTTGCTGCCCTCCGTAATTAAATTAACCGACACTCAGAATTTTATGACATTGAAGATGAGACTTTATTTAATGAGAATCAGCCAATTATGGATGAATCCCGAATCCGCTTAATAAGATCAATATCTGTCAGTAACTGATACTATGAATCAATAAATCAGATTGGTGACAGGCCTCGGCAATATAAAAATATTATATGGTATCGAGATATGAGAATATATATCGTCTTAGATAATAAGTGTCGTTGTATCAAGGTATTGGCTATTTTTATATCATTATATGGAATAAATTGTTTTTTTTCCCCTGATTTTAAAAGTTGCATTACAGTAAATTTTCTGAACTTTTCAGACAGTTCAACTTCTTTTAATACTAACCCTTACTCACCTAGTCAATAAATCTATATTTCTAATGATTATTGATCGAAAATGTAATTGTGATCATATTTTTGTGCCAATAGTCACTCTTACAATGTTGGAAGAAAATTTAGAAGGAAATTTAGTTCAAAAAAATAAATGTTAGATTCTGTCTCCCAGTTCTAGCATTAATGAAGTGCTTTTGTTTTTTTTTACAACATATTATATACAGCTTTTGTTACTACATTTATTGTATCTTTTTTTTGGTATTTTTATTAGGTTACTTTTATTTTTAGGTTATAGTACGTTAACTATGTATTTTTTCAAGTGCATCACGCTAAGAAAATGTTTTGTTTTTTTTTTTTTACAAATAGTTGATGCGTTTTGTTTTGAAAAAAAATCCATTGACGCCTGTCATGTGGTAGTTCGTTATCCTCACTGGGCGACTCGACCGGCTGGCTGGTTAATCGTCTAATAATTAACGTCTCTGGTGAACGCCGCTCTGCTGCATGTGCTTTTGTTTTAGGAGTTTGTTTGGAGGCGCAATGATTCTTTGTTCCCGTCATCAGCAGGGAGTCATGAGTTCTGCTCCCAGACACACTCATAAATACAGACAGGGTGTGTGTGTGTGTGTGTGTGTGTGTGTGTGTGTGTGTGTGTGTGTGTGTGTGTGTGTGTGTGAGTCATAGATTGTGTCTAAATCCACCTTAAACAAACACTGGTGATCAGAATAAATCTAAAAAAAAAACGTCTCTCTTTGTGGTCTACTCGCCTGCAAAGTCAACACGGAAATGTTGAGTACCGTAAAGTTATAAATGTTATAAATGTTATAAAAGTAAAGTTTGGGTCCCCAACATTAAGAAACTGCCAGAGGCTAACACGCATGTTGGGCAATTTGCAGAATTTATAATTAGTTTATAAACTGATCTGTAAGCTTAGCAGCTGTTATAACAAGTAGTGGACATATAGTTCTCTTTTCCATTAATGTGGTGTTTAATTTTTTCGGGTCTTGTGTGTCCCACCTGTTAAACATGACGTTATTGTACCTAATTTTACATTTTAAAAATTATATTAATAATAATAATAATAATAACTTTATTTGTGTAGCACCTTTTAAAAAAGTTGATTACAAAGTGCTTTGACAGACAAAAAGGTGGAGAACAGTCACACAAAGTCCAGAACAAAATACACAAAGGGGTCAACAAAAATAAAGCAAATAAAAGGAATAAAAGTAAATAAAACAGGCAGATCACCAAAAAGGCAGGTAAAGTAAAAAATGAAAAATTTTTTAAAAAGTTTTAGAATATATTTGCCCTTATTTGTACAAGTTCTATTCTTCTGATGTGAAGTTATTTTAATTAATTTTTTTAAAAAAATTAATTTAATTTGAATTATGTCAGAAACATAAACTACAGTAAGTTACCTGTCTAAGCCACTCAATTCAGTGTCCTCCAAAATGTCTCAATTGAATAAAAATTCATCAAAATCAGCTCAGCTGCGGTTAAAATATGCAGACTTCAGGTTA
Organism: Plectropomus leopardus; assembly: GCF_026936395.1. Taxonomy (NCBI): domain Eukaryota; kingdom Metazoa; phylum Chordata; class Actinopteri; order Perciformes; family Serranidae; genus Plectropomus; species Plectropomus leopardus. Next base: position 34,452,690 of record NC_142185.1, on the reverse strand, counting down.
AATAAAAAACATTTTGAACTTTGAAAATGTCAGAAATGGATTCAGCATCCTCAATAACCCTAAAAACCACGCCGATGTTGTTGAAGTACCGTCAGTAGTGACGGTACTTCAGTTGCTGAAGTACCGTTGCTGAAGTTGCTGAAGTACCGTCAGTTGCTGAAGTACCGTCAGTACTATAACTTAGCATCCGGCAGTTTCGTAATAGTGGGGACCAACACTTCACATCTATAACAGAAAACTTTGAACTCAACCTTTCCCGGTTCAGAAAGAAAGAAATGTGCGTCGCGCAGCCACAGAGGAAACTGCAGTGGCTGCTGGGTAAAAACTTGTCTGAGCTGTTTGGCGTGTCGACTGTCTGCAGCTGTGTTTGGGAGATTTCTCGTGTGCAAACGTGCTCGACAAATTTCAGACTTTTTCACCTGCAGTTGATCAAACCGGCGCTCACTGGTCTAAATTTGGTCACTTGCATCCTGAATGCTTCCACATGTGAGTGAAGTCATCGAAGCCTGATTCATTTTCACTAAACAGCTGTTTGTTTGAGTGTTTAATCGCTAAATGCTGCTTTTGACGAACGGAGAAGAGAAATCCAGACTGCATTTTCACTGAGTTAACAGTAAAAAAGGGTTTTAATGTGGAGGCTGTCCGTGCTCGCGGGCTGAAATGAAACGTGCCAGTTTTCGTCCGTCTCAGAGTGTGAAGGCGCCATAACTGGCAGAGCCAAAGAGAAACCGGAGCGATTCCAGTCCAGACGAGTCATGTGCAGTCTGGTGACGGCTGGCGTTTCTCTCCGTGTTTTACAAGACTTTAAACCAGATAATCAACGTGCTCTCTCACAAAATGACAGGAGGCAGGGGACAGGGGACAGGGGACAGGGGACAGGGGACAGGGGACAGGGGACAGCAGCCCTGTACATGTTTGCAGGATTTTAGGACATTTATGGGATTTCAGGAGACTTTTAGAGTTTTAGGACATTTCTAGGATTTTAGGATGTTTCGACACATTCAGGACCTTTCTAAGATTTAAGGATGCTTGTAGGATTTTAGGATGATTCTAAGATTACAGGACATTTTTAGGACTTAATGACATTCTTGGATTTTAGGATGTTTCTAGGACTCTGGGACATTTCTAGGATTTCTGGATGTTTCTAAGATTTTAGGACATTTCTATGATTTATAACACTTCTAGGATTTTAGGATGTTTCTAACATTTTTGGATGTTTTTGGATTTCAGGACATTTTATGGACTTTAGGTCATTTCTAGAATTTAAGGATATTTAAGGGATTTTAGGAGGTTTCTGGATTGTAAGGACATTTATAGGATTTTAGGATGTTTCTAAGAATTTTGGAAGTTTCTAGGATTTTAGGATATTTCTAGGGGCTTTAGGTCATTGGGGTCTTAGCTAGGACCTCTGTCTGGGGGTGCCGGGGATCCTCCACTGACACTTTTTCTGATAAACAAGCTCTATTTTGATGCTGTTTTATGCTGTCTGTCATCTTATGTAAACTAAGAGTACAAAAACAGTTCAGTGTGAATCACTTTATTTTTTATTGTGAATTAGAAAATGGTTGTGGGGCCACCCGGGACCCTATCCGGGGCCAGATTTGGCCCACGGGCCGTAAGTTGAGTATCACTGCTTAAAACAGTTTCCTTGTGTTAATCACTTAATTTTATGATTTGCTAGAAAAGAAAATTGGCGTCGTTGGTTTCATAGTCAAGTTTCTTTTTGCCAACTGGAAGCTGAAACACACAAAAAGCCAAAATGTTCTGGCTTCAAAGCGGAGCGTCTCCTCAGTCCAAAACGAGGCTCTGCAGGCTTCGCTCCACGATAGAGAGGATATTTGATGTGCGCCCAATTTCACTCGCTGTTCTCACCTCCCAGACGGAGCCGAGCCAGGGACAAAATGCAAACACCCGCTGACTGCAGAGCAAACAAAGGTGCTACAGTCTCCTGATTTCATCCACACCGCCTAAAAAATAACTGTGCAACTCAGGATTTGTGAAGAGATTGTCTGTGTGATGAAATCACCAGAAATAATTGGACTAATTTAATGTCCTGTTTACTGCAGCAAACTTAGAATTACAGCAAAACTGATAATCCAACTATTATTCCTGTTTTTTACAGTTTCTGATAACTGGTCTGACTTTGCTGATTTTTATTTTGGTGGGCCAGTGACTTTGGATGGCATTGATGATGAATCACCAAAGATTTTAGGTTAAGTTAAACAATTTCACGCTCAAAAAATAGAAAAACAATTGCCCAAAAAGATTAAAGAAAATTGCCTTTGTTTTTTTTTTACAGAAACAAAAACGCTGCCGACAAACTTTAAAGGAACATCCAAAAATGTTTAAAAATCACCAAAAAAAAAGAAAAAAAAGCCAAAAAGGTTAAAACACCCACAAAAAGTTGCTCAAAATCACCAACATTTCTGAAAAAGAAAAAGAAAAAAAAATTGCCCAAAAAAGAAAATAAACATAAACAAATAAACAAATATTTGGCATGTGTCACCCTTTTTGCACCGGCCCCTCCCCCTCTCATAAATTACCAACAGTCCCTAATGATCAGAAAACGTCCTGGATCTAATCATCTGTCATTCTGTCCAAACTTGGACTATTTTTCTCTGGTCATTACATTTCTAATGATCGCAGTTATAAAATATCCTGTTTCTGCTCAGTACTGATTATTAACAACTACTAATAACTGCACCAAGTAAAGCTGCCTTTTGATATTTTTGCAAACATTAAGGACTTTACCAACCTGCTGGAGTAAACATAAAACTGTGAACATAAAAATGTGAACAGCCACAGACCCTGCAGACGTGATCAGCTCGTCGTGAGTTTTACTCACAGTTTGCGTGATGAACCCGGATGCTTCGGATGATTTAGGAGTCGATTTGATTTGCAGGATGTGAGGAGAGTCGCAGGGTGAAGCCTCAAAATCAAAAACCCCAAACAAACAAAGTCAGCAGGGTGATAAACAAATTCATCAAACAATAAAACTGAGATTAAAGCAAACGCGCAGCAGTTGAAGGCTCCCTGCTCTGCTAATTTGGCACAGCTGCCTTTAATGATCCTGAGCTGCAGGTCAGGTGATGATAAATAAAATCAAAATTATAATGGCTTGTTAAAGAAGTCTCAAACGTGCAGGTTCTGTGTTTATTTTCAGTGTGCTGAAATCGCAGGTTAACGTTATAAAAGTTCAGGATCAATAATCTCTCAGTGTCTTCATGCTTTAATTGGGCTTTTTGTCAGCGGAGGAGGTGTGAAGAGTCGCTCGTCTCTGTGAGATTCTGAAATAACACATCTGTCGGTACGTGCCATTCCCACCGAGCACCTGGCTAACAGATGCCTCACAGGTCGACGAGCGCTGTTTGTCTTTTTGAATATCTCGCTGAACTACTTGTCTGTAATAATTTATGTTCAGGCAAGTTCACCTGCACCCTTTTCTACACAAAACACCCAGATTTATTTAAAGCCTGCTGTGGTGTCATCAGAGGAGGAGGGCGTCTGAGGCTTCAGCCCGAGTGTCGTAGAAATAGCCTCAGATATATGCAGATTCAGAAATAAGAGGAGGCCTAAGGGACTGTTCTTTATTTATCATTTCCAAAGCTACAAATGTTGTTTCTTCTTTTTCTGGAGCCTCCGTGATTAACTCGGGGAAAATGCATGAAGAGTTCGTCCCACATGATGTGTTCAAAGACTGTTTTTTATGCAGATAAATGGTGTAATTTCGGCAATTTTTATTTTGGTGAGCCTGTGGGTTTGTTACTAATCACCTAAAATTTTAAAGTTAAAAAACAGCCAAAAACATTTTAGAAAAAAAAAAAAATCAAAACTTACAAAAATCACCTAAAAGTTTTTAAAGAAAAAAAATCACCAAACATAAGCAAAGAAAAAAATTATTCCCAAAGATTTGAGAGAAAAAAAATGCAAAAAAGAGGGGGAAAATCACACATATTTTGCCAAAAATTTTAGAAAAAAACTTGCAAAAAGTTTCATAAAAATCACCAAAATTTCTAAAGGTAAACAAATTGCCAAAAACGTTTGGAAGCCATGGTTTCCTTAAAAATCTAGGGTAAAATAAAGATAAATTCCTTCTGTGCTTTAAGAATTTTTTGACATGCTTCACCCTCTTTGCACCAGCCCCTCCCCTCTCATAAATTATGAACAGTCCCCAGTTATCATAAAAAGTCCTGGATCTAATCGCCACTCCGTCCATACGTGTACTCGACTTAATGTGCTTACTTAGTTTTATAAACTATACAGTTTATAAAAACACTATTTTTCCAACTCTGGTCAACACATTTTAATTATAGCAGTTCTAAATTATTCTGTTTCTACTCAGCACTGATAACGAACAACGACTAAAATCTTTAACATCACAAATCATAATTTAAGTTAAAAAATGTATTTTTTAGTGCATAAAAATGCATCAAAATAGAGCTTGATGGGGCGTCAGTGGCTTAGTGGATAGAGCGGGTGGCCCATGTACAGAGGCTGAGTCCTCGCTGCAGCGGTCGCGGGTTCGACTCCGCCGGCCTCGGCCCTTCGCTGCATGTCATTCCCTCTCTCTCCACCCTTTCACACGTATACGCTGTCTTATCAAATAAAGGTGAAAAAGCATTTTAAAAAAAAAATAGAGCTTGTTTATAAAGAATGAGGATCCCCCTCAGACCTCGGGCTTTGGCCCCAGTGCCGTTAAATCCTAAAAACGCCGCTGACACTCTGCAAACGCTGATCTCTGAAGTTTACAGTCACCAGGACGTCTTTGTAAGAATCATCCCTGCACCGCTCCGCTCTTCTCGGGCCTCTCTTATTCTTTTTCTTTTTCTTTTTCTTTTTCTTTTTCTTTTTCTTTTTCTTTTTCTTTTTCTTTTTCTTTTTCTTTTTCTGGGACACACGCAGAGTCACACACCTCCTGTCTGCCTCTCACACACACCATCACCCCCCTGTGTGTCTCCCAGTGCCGTGCCCAGTGGCTGCAGCGCTCCCAGTCAGCTTGGCCTGGTTTTACACTGAGACTGAGAGGAGAGTGGACGTGGAGCCAGAGGCAGCGCAGCAGAGCACCGAATGGTTAACAGAGTTATTGATCTGTTCAAAGCAAACGGCTCACTGTGCTCCTCGCTGTCTGCGCACAAACTGCACTTTTCATAATCAAGCTTTGAAAATATTATATTACAAATAGTTGTCATGGTGCCACTATGTTTTTAGATGTTTTTTTTTAAATATACTACATGCTAAGTGTATTATTATTATTATTTCGATTATTACAGAGATGTCAATGATTAGCAGCAATACTGCATTTTATACATTATTTATTTTTGTGCAGTGTCAGATACTAACACTTATTTTTGTAACCAACATTAGTCCTAATCATAAATATCAAATGTTAATTAATTTGGAGAATTTTTACCCTTTAAATGTCAGGCTTTTGTCATGATGCCACCATGTTTTTAGAGAAAAAGAAAACACACACAAAAAAGAATTATTGGCAATATACTATATGCAAAGTTTTTGTTTTTTTTTAAATGCATTTATTTTAAATTGTATTTTATTATTCTTTTTTATTATCACAGCCTATTTCATTGATTAGCTTTGGAAACACGAGTTTTTTCTCCATATGCCAAATATGATAAAAAAATGTGGTCATTAGGTGGAAAATAGTCGAAATGACAAAGTTAAAAGCCCAGAATGACACCCGGAAATAATACAAGTCCTGTTTTTCTGCTTTGATGGCTGTGGGATCAAACATGTCAGTCTGAATGTAACTATTTAGTTTCCACAGTGTATTTTAGACTCATTGTAGGAGCTGAATTTGAAATAAGATCAAACAAAAATACACAATCTTGATGAAATTTATATCATATGCAAGAAATATTCCTAAAATGTGCCAGACAGTCCCTAAGGGTTAAGCTGTGGTTGTATTTTTGCATCTTTGTAGTTTTTATGTTTGTTTTTTGTATATTTTCTTTACATTGATTGATTTTTATTGACATATTTTCATATATCGAAACAAAAAAAATCTAAAGGATAAAAAGTAAAAACACTTATTTCCAACATGGTCCCAAGATGTTAAAAGTCAAAGAAGATATTCAGCCTACTGTGATATTTGTAAACGTGCACTTATTGATATTTTATATTTGTCCTTTTTTTCCTGCGTTTTGCTGCAGCTGCTGCACAACAGTTTCCCCTCAGGACGAGTCGTTACATCTTAAATAACTTTCTCATGTTAAAACGACCAAACTTCAGCATTTCCTCCTTTAACAAATGACTCTGTACGTGAAGCCTGAAGCCTCGAGGCTGGCAGCCGCCCCGACCGTCCTCCACGTCTCTGCACGCCGCGGCGCCACGCAGAGACTTGAAGTGGACGCTGAGGGGAATCAAAGATAAGAGGATGATGTGAAGGGTGAGGGTCAGGACGAGATGAACAAATGGGACGATACAAAGGGATTTGCGGTTGCGGAGACGGCTTAACCTGAGCTGACGTGCGTTCAGCGCTGGTTGGTTGAACTCGAAGACGCTTGAAGGAAACGCGGGCTGAATTGTTCCCGTCTTCTAATCCGTGAAGAAAGAGCGACTGATTTATTTATATTTGACCCACCGAAGCTTCGATTTCGCTGTCCTGATTGTAAAAGAGTATCTGCCTGCGAGCGCTCGTCATTATTTCCAGGGTTGAGTGCAGTTTTCTGTAATCTCCGTTTAATCTGAGAATCTAATCTGGATTATTTCAGATTAAAGACAGTATTTTATTTTTATTAAATTTAGAGGAGAGTTCAAGGTCAGCGTGAGGCAGCACAAACGGGGCAGCTCGGTAATCAATCATCTTTGAATCCAGTTCGTGGAGTCCTCATCGGTCTTATGTGGCGTCAGTGATCTGAGGTGGACACTTAAGTGGCTTAAATGCCTCATCGAATAATCTCCATTAATCTCTAATCATCACTCGGTCGGTCGGTTTAAGTTTCGGCTCATTGTTTATCTTAAAGCTGTAACTTTACTGTTCTGGTTTTTCCACTCATCAGAGTCAGGCGGGACGAATCCAAGTCCAACAAGGACCCAGACCGAGACTAGAGAGCGACCGTCCGCTCTTTTGAATCATACGGAGCCCGCGAGGTGCCAATGAGAGGAAAAAATAAATAAATCGAGGCCACGTTTTAACTAAATCGAGCGCACAAGATGTGATTACGTGGCCTTAAGACACATTTTTTCCCTCATTTTGATTCATTCATTCCACTGTTTTGATTCATTTGTGCACAGAGATAAGTGTGACGTCATAAACGTTAAAGAGAGACGGCACAACAGAGCAGCCTTTCTCCCCAAAAAACTCAAGTGCACCGCGCCGTCTTCAGGTGAACAACGCCGACGTTAGCTTCCAGTTCAGCAGTTAAGAGGAGAATTAAGGCTAATGTGATTTATGAAGCTCAACCGCTCCTACTATCGTGAAAACATGTTGGACGTTTACTCTGCAAGAAATATAGTGAAATTAATGTACTTTTTTTCATTTTCAGGAATAAAATAACTGTTTTACAAATCTGATATTGTTTTTTATTTTTATTTTTTAGTAATCTTTAGCCTCTCTGGGATGATCTAATCTGAGTTTGACCCGTGTAAGTATAGTGGTTTTGATCTGGACCTGGTTCAGTGTGGTCTATGTGTGAAAAATGCAGTGAAATCTTTATTTTTTTATTTTTATTTTTTTGCATTTTCAGAGATAAAATAAAGGTTTCACAAATTTAAAAGCGGTTTTCAGACAACGTTCAGGCTTTAATTAGACGTCCAACGTGCTTTCACCACAGTAGGAGGAGCAAAATATGCAAAATATGTTCAACCTTAACTCCCTAAACTGAATCTGAAGCTAACTTCAGCGTTGTTTACCTGAAGCAGCTGCAGCAGTTCAGCGTTATATTACGTTACACTTATCATGAGCGCACAAATCAACCAAAACAAAGCAGAGAGAGAACAAGAGAACAAATGTTTGAGTCCACGCTATAGCATCTTGTGCGCACGAGTCAGTAAAATGTGGCCTCGATTTATTTATTGTTTCTCTCCATGGCACCTTTTGGGCTCCATATAATCAGCTGAATTTATTATAACTGTAATTGCCAGTGACGTCTTTAAGTCTTTAAGGACATTATGAGAGTCAGAAATGATCTCAGACCAGGAAATACACCGCTCGGAGGCCGATGTGAACGCTTTTGTTTCCTGAATTATGGTCAAAAGCGCGTGACCTGAATGTGGCATCACAGCGGCTGAACGCGTCCCGGTGAGCTCGCTGACGTTTGTGTTCAGCTCAACGAGTTTCAGCCTCACAGAGCTGCTTGTTTTTCTGCCTCTAGTTTCCTTTTTGTTGCCAGGCAACTTTCTCCTTTTCACACCTTCTCTTCCATTCACATACGGCTCATAAAATCCATCTTGTAACTGCTGTCTGGCTCCTTCCTCCTTCCTTCGCCTCCCTTTCTCTCGGCTCTGTCTCCCCTCGCTCAGTTGTTGCCCCCCCCCCCATCCTGCTGCTGTTCCCACTTCTACTTTCCTTTCCCCCCTTTTTTACCCTCTTTGCCCTTCTTCCTCTCCTCCTCCTCCTCCTCCTCCTCCTCCTCCTCCTCCTCTTTTTTCTCCCACATAGCCCTAAACAGAGGCCTCAGTGTGCGGGTTGAGGGGCGAGTGGCGGCAGGATGGGAGGGGGGTGTGAGGACTGAAAGCAGGGGAGGAGACGAGCAACAAAAGCTTTGGTTGGAGGTGTGTTTGTATGACATCATGCTCCTCCTGGGAGCCATTATCTGCAGCATGGTCGCCTGTTTTGACCCTCAGCACGCTGCAGGAGATCCATGTTTGACTCGACTGCACATGTTTCGCACCCTAAAGCACTGATTCTCAACTTACGGCCCGCGGGCCAAATCTGGCCCCCGACAGAGTGCTGGGTAGATCCCAACCATTTTCTCATTCACGATAAAAAATGAAGTGATTGATACTGAAAACTGTTGTTTTTTCAGTGTACATAAGGTACCAGAGTGCATAAAACAACATCAAAATAGAGCTTGTTTATCAAAAAATGCCGTAGAGGGTGTAGAGGATCCCCCGCACCCCTCGATAGAAGTCCTCACTAAGCCCCTAATGTCCTAAAATGCCAGAAATGTCCTAAAATCCTAGAAATGATCTAAAATACTCATAACGTCCTGAAATGCTAAAAATGTGCCAAAATCATAGGAATGTCCGAAAATCCTACAAATGTTCTAAAATCCTGGGAATGCTTTAAAATCCTAAAAATGTCATAAATCCGAGAAACATCCAAAAATCCTGGAAACATCCTAAAATCCCGGGAATGTCTTAAAATCTTAGAAATGTCCAAAAGTCCTTGAAACGTCGTAAAGTCCTATTTAAATTATATTATATTATTATATTTAAAATCCTAGTGATGTCTTAAAATCTCCAAAATCCTATAAACGTGCTACAATACTTGAAATGTCCCAAGTCCTAGAAAAGCCCTTAAGTCTTGGAAATGTCTTAAAATCCTGGAAACATGTATGGGCCTGCTGCGACTGGCCCCTGGCCTCCTGTCATTCTGCAAAGTCGCCCCAAAGCAAAGCAAGTAAATAAAGTAAAAGTGAAGCATCGACTTGAGTCACCAGCTGCAACATGTACATGTTGGTGTTAAACCGAAATAGTTCGGAGAAAGTTTAAACCCACAGGAATGCCCGTAAACTGCAGTTTTTGTGGCTGTGTTTTGCCGCGGCCCCTGCGTTCGAGGTTTCATTGAGGTTCTGGTCTTCAGTCTCATAATGGAGCCGGCCAGACAAACCATTCAGAGGCTGCCGTGATCTCAGCTGGTCTCCCCGATCTCTGGGGTGTTTGTTCGTGAGAATGTGGGGGGTTGTGGTGAGGAATGCACACACACACAACTTGAAATGTGTTAAATGGACTCTGTGTGTGTGTGTGTGTGTGTGTGTGTGTGTGTGTGTGTGTGTGTGGCACACAGCCAAGCCCCTCTGTGAACAGCCACTCTTTGTGGACACAGGAAGTATGGTGATGGTCACAGGGATTTCCAGCCAGGATTTTCAAGAAAAACAACACAAGACTGAACCAGCGACAGAGCAGCGGCTCCTCAGCGCTGAGCGTGCGCTCGCTGCACCTCTAACCGTTCAGAATAAGGATAACGTGAACAGGAGAGAGAGATGGGTAGACCAGATGACAAAACCTCTGATTTAAATGGTGCATGGGTGGGAATCCTGTATGAGCGTTGTTTTTAAGCAGGTTTATGTCCGTTTATCTCGAAGCAATTGAAAATTCCTGCAGTTACATGTCACAGAGCGGTATAAGTGCGGCAGCTGACCTGGCAGAGCGGGCGTCCCGTGTACAGACGCTGTGTCCTCGGTTTCGACTCCCTTTGCTGCATGTCATCGCCTCTCTGCCTCCTTTCACTCAAGCGCTCTCCTGTCAAATACAGGTGAAAAGACAAAAAAAAAATCTTTAAAAAACAGTCGTTAGTACAAAAGCAATTCATCAAAAAATAACAGCAATACACAAAAAATAAACTTTTTCTGGGGAAAAATTTAATGGGTATTTTTCTGACATTTTATTGCTTGATAATTAGTCAAAATTTTGTTTCACTCAAATCAGAAGTGTTAGAGGTCATGATCCAGGCTAAGACGTATTAGAGACTAAACAATTACGAATGGAAAGAATCGTTAGTTGCAACAATAACAATCAATTACCCAATAATGTCACAGCACACTGACATCTGACAACTGATTTTATTTATTTTTTTAATCTAGGAAACCTCGAAAAATGTAAGTAAATATAACTATTAATCTTAATTGGTGTTTATATCTAAGGGTTAGGTTTACTCAGAATTAAGTTATATTTACCTAATATTTTGAGGTTGTTGCAACTTAACAATCATAAATTTAATGAAATCAATCTTTCTAAGTTTAAGCGACTTCAGTAAACCAAGTTTACTGTGCTATATATCTGTATCTGCTGGTTACAAGCTAGTCCGTCATATTTGTTTTTTCTTAAACAAGTCAGATTAATTTTGTTTACTAAAGTTGCTAACACTTAGAAAGAGCAAGGTAATTCCACTTGTCATTTTAAAGTTGCATCAACTTCACAAAATTAAGTAGATACAGCTGATATCAAGTAAACAATTAGATATAAAATACACATAAATTAAGATTTGTTGTCATATTTACGTTCCTCTTTCAAGGCAGTCGGTTTCCAAGATTATTTTAAGTAAGATTAACTTTTCGGCTTTTCTAGTTCAGCATAAAGAGTATACTCGACTACTTTGTGCATGTTTTTGTGTGTGTCCTTCTCAGTGCCGCACCTCGTATGTAGCAGATAGAAAACCACATCAGACGTCACAGCTGGAGCACTAAAAATACACGTACAGTTAGTACATATACATGTGCTGTATGTAACCTTTACGTAAGAGTGTGGTGATGTGGTGGTTCCCTCTACATGCCGGGTTAGCGGTTGTTGTTTTTATGGCCGTCATTAAGTCTTTGAAGCCTTCAGACACAGCTGGATATTAAAAGTCTCAGACCAGGCGGCAGCATTTTTAGTTTCCAGATACACAATGTTTTTATTTGCAGATTTGATGTGAAGATGATAATGAGTCAATTTCACGAGCTGCAGGATTTGTAACTATATATGTGGAAGTATATCTAATAAATGGTTCCATAAGGGATAAATTACGAAAAATAGCACTTTATTTGACTCTGGACTAAAATACAAACTCATATTCAAATAAATGCTACGCTCGGTCATGATTAGCATCTGTATTTACGTTTAACAGACCCCATTTTGTGTGTGTGTGTGTGTGTGTGTGTGTGTGTGTGTGTGTGTGTGTGTGCTTTCCTTTTTCTAGCAGCAACAGTGGAAAAGTGATGTTTCAGTCATTATACAGGAAGGAAAAGAAAACTTTCCCAGACAGCGTGCATGATTTTGGACGCTGGACCGTGTCCCATGTTTACAATAACACAGACAAATCTGAAAATACCATCTTTTTCTGTCCATTTTAGGCTTTCACCCACAGTTCTGCAGCACATTCACTGCTGAACTGAGCCGTCTCTGTGGCGGGTACATTTGGAAACACTGGGCTCGTGTTGCGTCGTGTGAATGGAGTAAATGGTCCTCATGTACGGGCGTCAATGTTTAAATACTTTTTTCAAGCAAAAACAAAAAGAAAAATCCTGCTTTTTTGTCACATAACAGACAACAAAATAACTTTGTGTTTTGGGCTATTGTGGTGGATTAAGAGGACGTCAGAAGGCTTAAAACACAGACAGCATTAAGGGTTGGCTGCAAAATGGCAATAAACTCAGAATGAACCAAAGCTTTTCCATTAATGCATGATGCCACTTTTCTTTCCCACTAATCTGCCTGAAGTGCATGTGGCAGTAACCTTCATAAACCCGCTAAAATGCATTTCACTGACTTGTTTCCGACTGTTCATTTCTCTGTTAATGCAGGTAGCCGTCCTACAGTTCAGTACGTGGCTTCGCTCTCCGAGCTGCCTCAGGCGCTGCAGCCCTACTACACACAGGGCTACGTCCTGACCGCCCTGCACCCCATCATCCTGTCTGTGGGCCGAACCCGCTCACTGCCCTTCAGTCTGCTCTACAGAGCCATCCTGGCCCGTCCCAGACCGAGGTACTCCAATCCAAACCCTCTTTTAAACACCAAACCTCAAACAACGCTCTTAATTTATTACCTGAACATCTGAAATTACTTTTATTTGAGGGCTTTTCTTCTTCAGTCATTGTAAATTTAGACACACACGTTTATTAACTTCATTTCATCAGTATTATTGAAGAAGGAAATGAGTCAGGGTTGGAGTAGAACCTGGGACATATAAAACTGTATCATCTGCATAAAAATGGACATCAAAATACGGACTGGAGTGCTGATTGATTAAAATCTTTTAAAACTGAAATATTGGATTTTTTGGTAATTTGACAGCCTTGAAAATCTCTAAAACACATTGAATACTGGATACGCTTATCTTTTCAGGACTCTAAGATACTGAGAAAAGCCCAAATAAGCAAAATACTGAATACTTGCATTTTTGTTGGACTTGGTCTGGTCTCTAAGATGCTTAATGACACTTAACATAAGTGACATTACAATTATTTCAATTTTGTATGACCCTGAAGTGTAAAATTCTGGATATTTTTACCTTGTAAGATAGACCAAAAAAAATTAAAAATAAGTGAGATACTGGGTACAACCTTTTCAGGACTTAAAAATCGTGAAAATAAGTGAAATGGTGGAAGTTTTCACCTTTTCATGATTAGGATTCTAAAATCCTAAAAATGAGTGGAATATAGTATATGTTAATCTTTTCAAGCCACTAAAATCTGCTAAAATAATTTAAATACTGGATACTTTCACCTCTTTAAGCCTCTAAAATCCTTAGAGAATGTTAGATATTTTCACCTTTTTAGGGCTGTAAAATCCTTTTAATGAAGGTGAAATAATTGCTATTTTAGCATTAAAGGTAGACTGAGGATGAGCCTGGGTTTGGGAGGAACCTGGAATATATAAAGCTGTATCATCTGCATACAACATTAACATTGAAATATCGGTCAGGAAAAATTATGTTATTTATGTGTAATGTAAAAAACAATGGGCCAGAAATAGACCCCTGTGGCACCCCGTTATTGATGGAAAGTGGGTTTTAGTTCTCCCTTTAACGTGAGCAGCGATTATCTACACCTATAGTTTGTTAATTAACGACTGACAGTATCAAATGCTGTTGAGCAGATCAGTGTATACAGTCTGACACACACGCCTTCCTGCTGTGCCCACATGTTCACCTCCACACTGTCTAGTAAATAGATGAATGATGAATGAAGTCAGCTGCATATTTAATGCAGAGCTTCGGTAGCAGGTCAGACTGGCGTGCCTGGAGGAGACTGGAGGATGTTTTGGTTTGACTTGCTGTTTGTCTACCAGGATTTCTATTGGCTGGAAATTCACCCAACAACAGGGGTCCCTCAGCAGCCAATGGTTACGAAGTATCTCTGACCTCTGACGTTTGATTGGTTGGGATACTTGAACTGTGATGATAATTTTTATTTCATAAGGAGGCAGTAGAGGTGAAGTAATGACGTTAATGATGGTGTTTCTATGCAAAATGAACCAATGGAAAAATATTTCAATTTCATGCTACTTTATAGTTCCACTCAGTTTCAGAGGGAAATCTTTTACTTTACTTACATTTTACTTACCTACCTTTATCTGAAAGCTTTTACATTACAAACACAACATATGATCGATTTATAATATATAATAATGTACTTTGTATGGAACTGTCCAGCATATTAAGTAGTTGAAATGTGTTCGACATTCAGCAGCTGTCACATTAAAATGCTGCTCATGTTAAAGCATCATAATAATATCAAAATATTATGAAAAATGTAATTATAGAACTTTCTGGAAGCGACTATTCAACCTAAAATGTACTTTCACTGTAATAGTTAACACTTTGAGTGATATTTTTCTGTTAATGCACTATTACTTTTTTTGAAGGGGTGTTGTATGAGGTACTGATCCATAGTTAGTATATTTCATACATTCACTGAATACACTGATTATTGATAAGTACTTTTACAACCCCACTTCAAATGAACTGAACTACCCCTTTAACCCTTTGAAACCTGAGCAAATTGGTTTGATTTCTTTTGGAAAAATGAGAGAAAAGGCAATGACCAACTTGGCTAGAAATGACCCACAAGAAATTTGTAAAAGGAGACAAGAAATGTTTATGTTTAAAATTATATTACTGATAAAAAATAAATACATAAATCTTTTTCAATTTTCAGCTCTTTTTGCTGGTAATTTTCTTGTTTTTGTTTTAGGTTCGTTTGTTTTTATACTTTCTTTTTTTTTGCAAATTTCAGGTAATTTTTTTGTAAAGTTTTTTAGCACTTTTTCTTGGTCATTTTATTCTCTTTATTTTTGGGGTTTTTTGTTTATGTACCCCCCCCCTTAATTTTAAGGTAACAGTCTTGTCAAGTTTCTTGCTAAATTTTGGGCCACATATTGTTAAATATGCTCATAGCCTTCTCACCACGTTCTTAAAAAAATCTTTTTTTTTTAAATTTTTTTTTTTTTGCAGAGTGGTATTCCTACTTTTTGATAAGCAAAAGATATGAGTACCTCTTCCAAAACTGCCTTGATGTGTGTTTTTTTACACTCAACACTTTGATGCTGAATCTGCAGTATGTCGTGTTTGAGCTGCCATCGCTTCAGGTTCCTAAATAGTTGTTTACCGTTTTGAGATAATTGCTCAGACAGTAGGTGGTAGCCGCCTCCTGCTGAGCGTATAAATGATGGATGCGTTGGCGTCTGCAGCTCAGTGACAATTACAGCTGAACTATGAACCCTCCAGCTGGACACTGATCCACAAACTCCCCACTGACCTCAACAGCTCCACCGCCAAACGCCGTCAGCGCTCAGCTCGTGTGTCTGTGTGTGTGTTTTCAGTAAGCAGATGGCGTCCATGTGCTACAGCGTGCCCATGCTGAAGGTGGAGGAGTGGCCGTTACCCGGAGACTCGCTGACGGGCGACACGGTCAGAGCGCTCATCGACAGGGTCAGTGGGATTTACTGCGACCTCTCAAACCCACTATCACTGTAGTCCAGCGGTGCCCAACCTGTGGGTCCGAACCCCCCAAGGGGTCCCAAGATAACTGTGAAGTGGTTTTTTAGTAAGAAAAACATAATCTGGAAACTTTCACGCCTCGAGAATCTCTCAAATAAGTGAAATACTTGATAATTTCATTGATTTACAAAATACTTAAAGAAGTACAATTTGGATATTTTAATGGTTTCAGGACAATAAAGTCCTTAAAATAAGTAAAATACAGGATAATTTCACCTTTTCAGCCCAATAAAATACCGTAAAAAATTTAAATACTTGACACTTTGACCTCTAAAATGTTGTAAAAATGATCTAGAATCTCTTAAATAAGTAAAATACTGATTAATTGAATCTACTTAGGCCTGTAAAAAAGTGCAATTTGGATATTTTCATGACACTTCTCAAAAAAAGAAATACTTTCCCCTTTTTTTTTTTTTAAAGAAAACATGTTTGGAATCATATTTTAAGAAGTATAATGATTTTAAACACCAGCTGGTTCGGGATCATTTCAGTTCATATTTTTTGTAAAACAGAAACGGTGTTTTTGAGACGCTCTTTGTTCACTGTCAGTTTCATCACACACGTTCTCGTTCAAAGAGCAAATATATTCAGTTTGCTCATAAAATGTCACACTTCCAGTATTTCTGGTTTCTATGACTTTGCGTGCGCCACCTCTTCTTCTGTGGTGTTCAGAAAAAATGAGCGTAGTTTTTTTAGTTGCGCGGTGCGTTCACGGTGTGTCTGACTCTGGCAGGTGAACAGCAGCGCTCGGGGAGGCGTTCGATTCGTGGGCTCGGTCCTCCAGCAGGTGAGCGGGATCACCAACGGCAGGGTGCACAGTCCGAAGAGGGGCTGCCGCTCCCCTCCACGCACCCCTCCCCGAACTCCGCCCGGAGACAGAGAGCTGGAGGAAAACACCTACAGTCCAGGTGAGACACTCACGTCTCTTGTTTGTCTCCGTTAGTGTCAGTTAAGTATAATTTCTATAAACAGTGATCAGTGATGGAAGGAGTACTCAGATCTTTTACTTAAGTATACATAGAAATACTACAATGTAGAAATACTATTTTGCATTTAAAAGGCCAGCATTCAAAATACACTTGCAAAAGGTTCTTACAGTTATGAAAAAACTGAAATAAAAAAATCATGAAATTTGCAAAATGCAATTTCCAGGCCTGGAAATGTTTTTGAAAACTAAATATACCTTGAAAGTTTTGGAATAGTCATGGAATTTTGTTCCACCAGTATAATCTGACATGTTCAAGGACCGTCACAATGATCATTTCTGTTTGAATAGTTTCTGTCTGTGTTAAATGGTGTCATTTTGGGGGATTTTTTTTTAACTGCCGGCCCACAGGTTTGACAGTCATGTTTTCACCCAAAATTTTTAAAGAAAAAAAAATGCCATTTTTTCTTTAAAAAATGGCCCAAAAAATTTCTTTCTTAAAAAAAATAATCAGAACTTTAAAAAATAACAACACCCAAATTCTTCTTTAAAAAATGACCAAAAAATGTGTCTTCAAAAATCACCAAAAATGTTTCTTTAAAAATGACCAAAATTTAAAAAATAAAATAAAATTTAAAAAAAAAGACCAATTTAAAAAATAATTTAAAAAACTGCAGGCATGGGTTTGGAAGCAATGTTTTCTTTAAAAATTGTCCCTAAAACAAATCCAAAAGTCCCTGAGTTATATTCAGGCATTATAAGCATTCAGTTCTAATACTGGTCTGAATTCACTATTTTTATTTTTTAAATAATATGAAAAGGCTGCTGTATAGTAATAAAAAAATACTCCAGCGAAGTCGGTGATGTTTTCAAATAAATGTATTAAAGTAAAGTGTAAAATCTTTTCCTCCAAAAGTTAAAAACAGCATAAAAGTGAAATGTGTCCATGACGTACCTCAGATTATATTTTCCTCCGCGCTCCCTCCAGACTTGCGGTTGCTGGTCTTCTTCCACTCCTGGGCTCCGGGCTGCGCTCCTCTGGACTCGCTGGCCTGTCAGTACCACCAGGGGGCGCTCTCCATGCGCGTCTCCAGGAAGGGTCAGGTGGTCAGCTCCCTGGAAGCTGATTGGCTGGAGCTGACTGCCGCTTACTACCGCAAAGGCTGGTCGCTGGTGGACTCCTTCGTCTACTGGGACACGCCGAAAGGTCGGTTTGATGTTAGATTGACTCTTAAAGGGACAGTTCACCCCAAAATGAAAAACATATTTTCCCTCTTACCTGTGAGGCTGTTTTACAGTCTCACAGGACTCATATACCACCTCATGTAAGCATAAAAACTCTTTAGTGATAAACGTTTTTTTTAATTGACGTGTTTCCATTAGGCATAATTTACATTCACAGTTTTAATGTGTGCAGTTTCGAGGGCTGATGGAAACCTGCCAAATGTTACTGAGTTGCATATTTCTCACTTCAAATGTTTTCAGAAACTTGTTTTAGTTTAGTGTTTTACTGGAATACGAGATCTAGCTGCCATTACATTATGTCACCAAACAGGTATGGCGCAGTGCATTCTGGTAGTTGTAGTTCTTTAGGTCATGCAGTAACAAGATAAGAAAATATATACATGTGGACATTCAATAAATGTCCTGCAAACCCCATAGTGTCCTAAAAAAAGATCAAGTATATGTACACAAAACAACAAAATACATATATAAAAGATATTAAAAAATGAAATATATATGTATATATATATATATATATATATATATATATATATATATATATATATATATATATATATATATATATCTTAATTCATTTATTTAGGGTTTTTTTCATGTCAGTCTAGTCTCTTTGTCACTTTGGTGCATTAAATGAGTGAGAAGTGGAGTCCTGCAGAGTTTGAGCCATTTTTGCCTTTTTTACTCTATTTCGGGGCAGCACCTGCTCCGAGTTTGGGTTGGATGTGCGTGGACACTTTTGCTGCAGTCGTAGATTTTCTTCCTTTTGAGCAAAAGTGAATGCCGCTGTCCTTTGTGTCTGGTCGCGAAGTATTAATTTTGAAAGTATTTGCATCTTTCCACTGCAGAGACGGAACAGTTTCATGTGAGGAGCGTTTATTTCAATGAAGCGCTTCTTTAAGAGCAACTGCTGTTTCTGCTTCTATCGTTTCCATTATTATCTTTTCTCATAAAACAGTGATTCACGCTGATGACTGAACTCAGTCACTTCCTCCCCTCCGCTCTCTCCCGCTGCCTCTATATTTGGAGCCCTCTTCCCGACCTCGCAACCTCACTTCCTGTTCCTCTGCGGAGTGGCAGACATCCACATCATCTGCAGACCTCTGAGGCCTGGAATAAATATAAAGCACACACTGCTGCTGTGACATCCACACACACACACACACACACACACACACACACACACACACACACACACACACACTGAGCTCAACCTATTTCTAATAAGTGGGTCATTCTCTCACTGTCAGGTCGTCCTTCAGCACTCAGAGGATCTGCTGTGTGTCATTTGCTCCCTGACTGTTACAAATGTGGATTATTAATTTTGTAATGATGGAAACATGAAAATATAAACATTTGCACACCTTTTACAGTGACGTGTGTGTTTGTTTCAGGCGAGCCGGTGCCGCGATCACTGGAGGGATTGTTTGTGTATGAAGAGAGAAGCACCTCTCCTCCTGCCAACGACACCATCGTCGTCGAGCAATGGACCGTCATTGAGGTCAGTGTGTGTGTGTGTGTGTGTGTGTGTGTGTGTGTGTGTGTGTGTGTGTGTGTGTGTGTGTGTGTGTGTGTGTGTGTGTGTGTGTGTGTGTGTGTGTGTGTGTGTGTGTGCGCGCGCGTGTGTGCGTGTTGAAATAATTATGCATGACCCTATTCTCTTACGAGAGCTACATGATTTGATTTCTGCAGAGCTGTGCAGGCAGGGTGATTTATGCATTAAGTCCCTCAAATTGCGGAAATTGAAATTGTGAAAATAAAATACGCCTAATGGAGACACGTCAAACTTAAAAAACTCCCTTTTATCACAGAAAAGATTTTAATGCACGCATGAGGTGGTATTTCTGACGATTTGAAAAAAGAAAAACATATTTTGCAAAACTAAACAGCATTTTTTTGAACATCTGAATCCTTCCATTGTTTGGGAGATAAGTGCAACGAATTTTCCCCCTGAAACTTTGGCAGTGTTTTGTGGATTATAAATCTTCACTTGACTTTCCATCGGCATGAGGCGGAGTAGATAATGACTGAATTTTCATTACGTGGGTGAACTATCCCTTTAAGGTGCAGGTGTAGACTTCAGGGCAGCTTTTGCTGAGGACTTTTGTTTTTACAAAATTAAAGACAATGACACCATAAGTTGATGCAGAAATGCACAAACTGGTGCACCAGGATGCAGGAAATTTAGTTTTTGATGTTTAAAGTTTTCCGGTGGAGCTCCCAAACCTCCGATTTCTTATAACCCCCCCTTTTTAAAAAAATCATCTTGACAGCTACTATTTTATCTTTTGTCACGACGACCATGAAGTAAGCACAAAAATACAGATGAATGTGTTGCACGGCGAAGCACCCAAAATATTTTTTATGTGTGTTTTGGGGAAACTGAGACTTTCAAGTTATCCTAATTTACAGACTCCTCACCAAAAAATATAAAAACCAACCAGGATAGTTGGTTTTAAGTGATTATAAAGCAGATAGTTTGGCATCTTTTCCACCTCCAGCAGTCGACTTTTCCATAAGTGGCTCTTTATATATTATTATTATTTAAATATAATATATATTTTACATGTATGTGGTGTTTACGCTCAGGGCTCCAACGTGAAAACAGACTACGGGCCCCTCCTTCACACTCTGGCTGAGTTCGGTTGGCTGCTCACGTGTGTGCTGCCCACCCCCATCATCCGACACGACAGGTAGATATTTCCAAAACTCTGTACCCACAGAAATATTTGCGATAATTCAGTCGGCTCAGTGGCGACGCCTCCTTAAAGCCTGTTTTCTGAGTTAACCATCACTGTGCGTCTGTGTGCGCAGCGACGGGAACTTGGCCACAAAGCAGGTCGTGTTTCTGCAGCGGCCGGTCAGAAGTCAGGCGGCTGCACAACCCAGAAACCAGGTGAGGAGAGACTGCAGTGACGGGATTATGGGATTATTTTACTTTATTTTACCAACAAAAGCTTTATTTTACACAAGCATTCAAACTTAAGATTTACTTAAGCGTAAAACAAAATAAAATAAAATAAAAGCGTAAAACAGTCCCATAATCAGTCCAGTAAAACTAGCTGGTGAACATATGGAGGTTTCTAAGTTCATCTCATGCATGTTTTTCCAAATTATGTTTACTGGCTTTTTGTTTATTTTGAATAAACAAACCATTGTCAACACTGACAACCCCCCATTCCACAAAAGAAAATTTTCTCAGTAAAAGGACACACTTTTAGCAAATATAAATAAGCAAGCAGGTACGGTAAGAGTATTAGATAAGTCAAATATAATAATATTAATAATAATAATAAATAGTTATAGGTAAGAGTAATTTAAAAAAAGAAATTAACAATAATAAAAATATAAAATAAATAAATAAAAAGTAAGTGGTTATAGGTAAGAGTAATCAAAAACAAAAAATAAATAATAGATAAAAAATTTAATAAAATGAATAAGAATGGAAAAAATAATATAAAAATAATAATAAATACAAACCTACTTGTATTCCTTAATTCACTGATCCCAAAAGTTACATTTCTGAAGCCAAGGGGACGAGATGAGTGACAATAAAAAAAATTGGGGGCGACCCCAACTCACCAGGTGTAGTGTGTTCCTCATACAGACTGAGTCCGGCCCGGGTTCGATTCTGACCTGTGGCCCTTTGCCGCGTGTCATCCTCCCGTCTCTCTGCCCCAATGCAGAAAAACACAAAAAAATAATATTAAAAACTGAATTCGGGGGAAAACACACACACACGGCCTCTCTGCTGCTCACCGACATCGTCTGCATGTTTCAGCTGCAGGCTCCTGATGAGCAGATGAAGCACAGGTGCGTTTAATGACTCAGCAGGGAGAGGAGAGAGCAGCACTTGAGGAGGCAGAAAACACAAAAAACAACTCTGCAGCACAGAAAAGCACCTGACTGCTAATTATTACCCAAAAACCGATGGACATTTTCCTGGAAACAACACTCCTGTAATTAGTTTTGTGTTATTTGTTGAACAACAGTCATTTATTCGGTCAGTGTCGTGCATGCATGGAGGAGCACAGATCTGTCGGTGAAGCTGCAGGGATGAGCTGCTGTGTGTCGATGCTGCACCCTGCTGAACAAAGCGGAAGTTGCATTTTACTTGTGGTCGAGTTGCTCAGGCTGAAGGCCGATTGTCAAAGAAACAGACGAGCTGAAGCCCTTTCTTTTAGATAGTCCACTTAAACCCTTTAATATCTGAGTAAATTGGCTTGATTTTTCAAGATATTGCTCAAAAATAGCAAGGAATTAATGACGTTACAAGAAAATTACCTGAAAATAAGCAAAAAAAAAACAAAAAAAAACCCACAAACAAAAACCAACAAGAAAATTACCTCAAGAAAGTTTTAATTTTTATTTATTTTTTTTTTATCTGTAACATAATTTTAAAATGCTGAAAATGTCCTAAGATCCTAGAAATATCCTAAAATTCTAGAAATGTCAAAAAATCCCAGAAATTTCAGAAAATCCCAAAAAAGTCCTGAAATCCTTAAAACATATTTGAAATCCTAGAATTCAGTGATGCACGATAGTGATTATTTCAACCGATACCGATAACCGATAACGTCTTTGTGTTTGTTTTTCATTACCTGAGGGTATGAAAGGCTGAGATGTGGCGAGTACAGATGAATTTCATTTGTGCATTTTCATTAAAAAACATTTCAGACAAAAAGCTGGAAAATCTGAAAATTACTGTAAGCAGCGAGCACGGTAATAAATGACAGCATCAGGGCCGGATCGAGACATTTTGGTGCCCTAGAGGAGACAGGAATCACCTGTCGGACAATGAGAGTGGAGAGGACATTTTGGGTGAAACATCCTGAAATCCTACAAATCCCCAAAATCCTAGAAACTTCCTAAAATCCTTGAAATGTCCTAAAATCCTACAAACGTCAAAAAAGTTCTGAAACGTGCTAAAATCCTAGAAATGTCCCATTTTTCAAGAAACGTCCGAAAACCTGAAAAATGTGCTAAAATCCTTAAAATAGTAGAAACGTGCTAAAATCCTAGAAACATTTAAAAAATCTTAAAAACGTGCTAAAATCCTAGAAAGGTCCTCAAATCAGAGAAATGTCCTAAAATCCTAAAACATGGTTGGGTCTGCTGCCATTGGCCGCTGGCCTCCTGTCCTTTTGCAAAAGTGTCTCTAATGGCTCGAACTCTCTGTGTCTTTCTGTCCTGCAGAGTCTATCTGTCCACAGCGACGTGTCCAGCCGCTCCGTGAGTCGAGCGGTCAGCAGCCCCGTCTCTCCAGAGGAGCTGTCTCCGTCCACCGGAGGCATCGGGGGCTTCCCGGTGTTCGGAGGGGGGTACCCCAGCGCCCTGTCCCACCTGGAGGAGGGAGGCTTTGAGCAGGAGGAGGGGAAAGCTGAGGTCACCTGCATGTAAGCAGGACGGACGCAGACTCAGGATTTTAACTGACTGAAGGAAATTTACCTGAAAAAAGTCCACAGATCATCGTGTTCATGTTCCTTTTAACAGAGACTTTAATGTAGAAGAACTCGGCACTTTTTAAAAATGTTTTACTGAAGCCATAATGAGGTATTATTTACATCTACGTCCGGACTTTTATAGAGATTTGTCGGGGAGAAAAACGCGTCCACGTGAGCCTCTTTACACATAATTTAACGCTTTTTTTAGGGGATTTACGACCTCTTGATGAGTTCAGGTGCTCATGGGAAATTGTTCCGGCTCTAAAAAGCACAAACACAGATTTCTGCACATTTTGTAAACAGCACAGGTGGTGAAAAGAGGGGAAGGAGGGCTCTTTTTTTTTGGCTCACAAGTCACATAATTTTGATTTCTTCACAGTTAAAACACATTTTCGTTTCACATAATCTCTTCTTTTTCACATCACCTTCACTTTGAGTGTCAGAGCTCCTTTTTCTCATTTACAGCCCGAAGCAGGATGTGAATATTTATCAGGGAGTCCGACAGTTTTCCTGTGTACATCGGTACTGAAAATAGTACTGCCCGAGATAGTACATGTGTACAGGCAACAGTATTTTCTGAGGAGGGTGTGGAGGATTTTTAGAGTCCTGAGGTGCTTTGAGTAACTTTTCAGTGTTGTAAACTGGAGACGTTTTATTTGAAACATTTCACGTCTGTGCTTTGACTTTCCTCCTAATGTTTGTGCCATTTCATTATCACCCTGGAAACGTCTCCTGACGCGTACATTTCAAAGTATTATTTAATGTTTCATCAGTTTCTCAGACAGAATTGCAAATTGCTGCTTTACAGCTTAAATGGTACGGGCGATATACGTGCAGCTTTCTCTGTAATGGACTCATGAAAAATCCCTGAAATTGAAAGGATAAGTGTTTTTTTGTTTGTTTTTTAAAAGGGAACTCCACCGATTTTACAAGTCTGTGTGCAGGTTTTTGGGAAGTACGAGTGCGTATGTAAAAAAAGGTGGTATATAGCATTTATTGGTACTGAAGGCATTATATGGAAGCCTATTTGTGCCAATGTGATTAAAAGAAAAAGATCCTGTTGTCACTATGATGAGAAACTTTCCCAAAATAATATTTAAAATATTTGAGCTGTATCTCGATATGAGAAGCTTTTTAAAAATAATGACTCAAAATCTCAAAATAATGTGACAATACAAAGTCATTATTTCAAAGAAAAGTTGTAATTTTTAGAGAGTTTCTTCTCATTTGGAGAAACTAAGTTATTATTTTAAGATAAGTTGTTATTTCATTGTTTCGAAAAACTCATTACATTGTGAAAGTTTCTCTTTATTTTGAGATAAGTCATTCTTTTGAGATGCAACGTCATTATTTTGGAAGATTCTCATTATTTTGAGAAAGTTTTTCATCATTTCGAAATTGTCATTACGTTAAGAATTTTATTTTGATACTAAGTCATCATTTCAAAACGAGATTACTCATTTTTGAGAAAGTTTCTCTTTTTTGAGAAAGTTCTTCATTAGTTTGTAAGTCTTTTTTTAAATTCTCATTATTTTGAGGAAGTTTCTCATTTTGAGATACTGAGTCATTTCGAGAATAAAAGGTGTGAGAAAGTTTTTCATTATTTTGAAATACTAACTCATTCACTGAGAAAGTTTCTGTTTCAAGAAAAGTCATTATTTATTTTCTTTTACAAAGTTTCTCATTGTTTTGAGATACTAAATCATTATTTAAAGAAAAGAGTCATTTTTGAGTTTCCCATTATTTTGAAAAAGTCTCTCATATTACTGTTTCTATTTATTTTGAGTTAAGTCATTATTTTTAAGGTTTTTTTGGGATTTTTCTTCTTACTCGCTTCATTGAGAAAGTTTCTCTTTATTTCAAGATATGGAAGTCATTATTTTGTTGTCATTAATTTGAAGGTTTCTCATTATTTTGAAAAACGAACTCATTACTTTGAAAGAGCTTCTCGTCGTTTCAAGATATAAAATCATTATTTTGATATTAATCATTACTTTTAGAAAGTTTCTCACTTTAAAAAAAAAGTTTCTAATTATTTTGAAATACTAACTTGTAATTTCAAAGAAAGCGTTTCATTTTTTTGAGATAGTAACTTTACTTTTAGAAAGCTTCTAAGTGTGTCCAGATTAGATAGAAAAATTCTTGTTTTTTAAAAACACTTATTTTTGAGAATCCTTCTCGTTATTTTTGGATGCCAAGTCGTTTTAGTCTCATTATTTTTTTTCCGTTTTTCATCACGACTTAAAGGATCTTTTTGTTTCATCACATCAACAGAAATGGGCTTCAATGGTGGACTACAAGTTTGAAAATGGAAAAATACAATTCTGAGGTGTCGGTGATTGAGTTGCATTGTGGGTAATGTAGGCAGAAGGTTTAGACGAGGAAGGGTTTGTGAATTTAAAAATAAAAGATTATTTCTCTGGTTGAGCTACATCAGTTTTTTATAGTTATTTACAGTGTTGCAGGAGTGAAAATGTTTTATCGGTGGAGTTCTCTTTTCTTTAATATTATGAAAGGGATTTTATTTTGAAGAGGTCACAATGCTGCTGTATATATCTTAAATGTTAGTAATTATTGTGCAAATTTCAGCTTAATTGTAATGCATGTTATGTTGCTTTTTGGGGGGACAGAGAGATCAAATGCACCAAAAAGTATCGTGTTAGGTATTCCAGTGATGTAAACACCGCCCACGAGTCATACATGTTTTAAATGTGTTGAGCTCCACAAACTCCCCGTCAGAGTTTACTAAGTGTCAGTATTAATATTCCAGCCGTTCCTCTTTTTTTGGAGAGTTGTACATTTTGGTCCCTTTTTTTATTGCATTAAACACTTATTTCCCATGGTTTGTGACTCACGTCCTATTAACTCATGACAATTTAAATGTCTTTTTGGCAAAATTTTAAGACCATTTATTCTTTGAAAAGACCATAAATAATCATCATCGGTTCTTTTTCATTACTATATCATAGCTGTTTTGAATATATATTATTTGAAAAAAAAATCTTTAGAACAGGATTAGAACAGAAAATATAAATATAATTTAGGGACAATTTAAATATAATTTAGAAAAGCTGTCTTTTGTGTTTATTTTACTGCCGATTTTCAAAGAAACTGTTTAGTCATTTTTTTTCTTTAAATTTCTTTCTTTTTTTTTTTTTTTTAAGAAAGGAGTTTGCCGTCCCCCCTTTCAAAGTTTTTGGCAATTTTTACAGAAAATATTTTTTTTCTTTTAACACTACTTTAACACTATTTTTTTTTTGTTTTATGTTTTCCATTTAAAAAAATGAGCCGATTTTCTAAGAAAACATTTTGATATTTTTTTTCATAAATTTTTGTTGTTTTCTAAATATATATATATACATATACACATATACATATACATATATTGACGAGAGCTTGGGTGATTTTTTGAGAAAACATGCTTTCCAGCCTGTGGGTTTGGAAGGCATGTTATCTATTAAAAATCACCAAAAATGATGTAATTTATCACAGCCAAAAACTGTTACAACAGAAATTTCCATTGTTTTTTCAAGTTTCTGTTGGTCCTTGAACACATCGTGTCATCAGTCAGACTTTCAGGGTATATTTAGCTTTCCAAAAAGTTAATTTCTGTTTGCAAATTACATGACTGTTCCAGGTTTTTCATGACCGTACTAATCCTTAAATTTAACAAAAAACACCAATTTGTAGAAAAAACCTGAATAGAATTTAAATGTCCACACAGCCACCTGAATAATAGGTCTTTTTTATTAACAGACATCATGAAAATGTCGACAGTAACAAAATTTTTTAGTCCATTTAAAAAAAAAGTGGGTTTGGATTGACAAGACTCCTCCCACAAAATAACTTAATGAGGGGGAGGGTAAAAAGAAGGGAGGTTGTGCTCCGATACGTAAATGTAGCCGATATTTCGTCCTTTCCTCGAGGTATTTACTCACAAATATCAAGTAAAAACTGGCTTACAGCAGCACAGCCCCGTAAAGTCTCTATTCTGTCAAGGAAAGGGGAATATCAGGCACATTTGACACAGTATTAAAATGAGGGGCATGTCACAAAGCAGGATCAGAGTTAGCCGACGAGCTTTCCTAAATACTCTGAAACGTCATTTCAGAGGCCGAAGAGAGAGAATATCTGACTGCTAGTACACTAACAAAGCTAGAGATTAAGTTTTCTTTGTTCACTACCACACAAGCCACACACCTACGTTTGTGTTTAAATAGCATTATTAAGTCAGCAGGCTAATTTAAGTGATCCGTTTGAGTGGGACAACCCCCCCGAAAAAACAGAACGATAGGCAACACAAGCAAATAGAGAGAAACAGAAGCAGACACGAAAAAGTGAAGCACCATCAGAAAACATGATAGTGAATTAAGAGAAGAGGAGGAGGAGGAGGAGGAGGAGGAGGAGGAGGAGTGGGTTTATGTACAGAGGGAGGGGGGAGGCTGTCAGTGTGTGCCTTTGTCAATGATACAGGTCACCATGATTACATAATTTTTGCAAATCCAGCTGCTTAAAGAAGATTAAAGGAAAAAACGGGGTTTCCCCTGAAGGAGTAGTGTGAGAGCAGGGGCTGCCTCCAGCGACGCGGAGCGACTCTGGATCGACACGGAGAGTGTGAATAGGATAGAAAACGTCGTCTTGTCCCGCAGGCGTGGCTGAACTCTGCTCCCGCTATTCTTTAACCCTTACTTCCTCGGAGATAGACACAGGTGACGAGGGTGGAGGGACATGGACAGTGTTACTAGACAGGAGCCTTAATACACTGTAGTGTGTTTATATATATATCTATATATGTGTGTGTGTGTGTGTGTGTGTGTGTGTTGTGTGTGTCTCCTCTGTCGTGTGTGTGGTTGTGTGTTTTACATGTGTCTCCCTTTATGGCAGCAGCTCGTGTGTTTAGGCCTCGCTCTCCCCGGCTGATGAGGTGTTCTGCACTTCCTCCTCCAGGATGGGCACGATCAGGTTGTCCTTGGACATCAGGTTGTACTTCATGACGAAGCGCGTGAACCGGTGACACAGGAACGTTTCATTCTGTACACGGGAACACACGCAGCGACAAATTAAACCCCGCCTCCTCATTTTTATTAATATAGCACCTTTAAAGACAAAGTTTACAAGTTGCTTTAACAAACAAAGCAAAGCCGAGACGATAAACCGCGGAGTTAACTAAAGTCAATGAAGCTGAACAAAGACGAGAGTTTAGCAGCGGAAACATGTTAGAAAAATACAGTAACAAAACACAGAATATTGTTAATAATATGCAGGATTGCGAGAGAATAAAAAGATAAGATAAATTAGGAGATAAAATGAAAAGATAAAGCACAAAACACATTAAAAGACGGCATCACATCAAAGCAGGTCTATAAAAAACAGGTTTTAAGAGGCGATTTAGAAGAAGTCACTGATTCTGCAGCCTTATCTCTCCAGGCACTCACCCCAAAACCAAAGGAACAGTCACCTTCAATTTTAATTTATTGACACGTTTCCATTAAGCGTATTTTATATTCACAATTTCAATTTGTGCAATTTGATGGTTAATGGGAACCCTTCTGCCGTCCTCTTCTGTGCTCATTGTTTCAGTAAAATGAACTGAATAACTGATTGTAGAGAATCTTATCGAACTTTAAACATTTATATTTGTATGCTCGATGTCAGCAGCTAACTAAGCTCCAGCGGGAAGCCAACAACCCAATTTTATGCATCCAAAGCACTTCTATAAAACTGACCAGACCTCTAGTTGAGGCAGGAAGTTATTTGCCAAAATGTGCAGCCACACAGAGCTAGTAAAAGGGACTGGTGTTGAACTGGGACTGGGCTTTTATTTAAAGTTTTACAGTAAATAAGTGTCATAAAGCACGTGGGGCTATTGTTAACCAGCATGAAAATAACAGTCATTTTTATGGGCAAGTTTGAATTTGTAACGAGTATAAAAACCTAAAAAAAAGAATAGAAAGCAAAATAAAAGAGTTTCAAAGAGCAGCTTTGACATTTTCAGCCTGGACTCTATTGTCACATTTTTCTGTGACTAAAGGAGAAAACAGTATTGAAACTGGTCCAGCACTGAAGGAGAGGGGTGCAGCCGGCAGCTAAAAACAGGTCTTAAAGTAACCACTTTGAGTGTGTTTGCATTTTAAGGTGTTTCTGGTAAATAAAACATCTCCAGTGAAAACGTACCTCATACTTGTCAAATATCTGGCGGTGATGGAAGTAGGCATGAGAGAATATCCTATAGATGCGACGACAGACGGAGCCCAGTTTGGCCACCGACGACTCCTTGATGCTCACCCTAAAAAAAACCCACAAAAACAAATAAAAAAAAAAACCACAAATAAAACAAAAAAGACAAATCAGACAATGATGGATGCACAGAATTAAATCTACTGAATGTAAACAGGCAGTGACACAACTCTTTAAAGCAATTCAAAGATTCACTCCAAAGACTTTCTAGAAGTCTTTTCTTTTATTTTAAATATAACTACCTCTACATTATTCCAATTTGTACGATTTATAGCAGTTCGCCCGTCACTTTGTCAGAAATCTTCACACCTCACCTTCGAGTGTGGCATTAAACACAGATATAAACACTTCTGCCTTCAGACGTGCACATCGTATAAACTTATTTGTGTCATACTCGGCTTTAAAGCAGCTATAAGTCATACTTTATTTGAAAGGGGTCACTTGAAGTGGGTAGGTTTTATTTTAATATAATTTTATTTTCTTTGTGAAGCACTTTGTGAATGTTGTCTACAAAAGGTGTTATAGAAATAAACTTTGCTTGCTTGCTGGTGACGAACCTACAAACACACACCTGAATCTGCGGCTCCCCTTGGCTTTACGGAGCTTTATGACCAGAATTTAGGCTCATTTTTTATCTGCCTGACTCACAACTTTACTGTCCTGGTTCTCTCTCGCTGCTCTCAAAGCTTCGTTTTTAGAGAAAAAGCTGTAAAAAGTTGCTGCACACCACCTGCTTAGCAGCCAACAGACATATTTAGAGACAAATTGCTGAACATAATGCAGCATTTAGCAGCTAAAGTGATAGATATTTCCCTCCGAAGTTGTTGGAGACAAAAAAACAGCTAAAGGAGAGTAAATGCTGGAGTTACAGTCATCAGGCGGACACAAACACACACGAATCATCATGTTGCCTTCACACTGTGTTTCTGCTGCCCCGAGTGGCCAAAAAAATACAGAAATAAATCAGTTGCTGCTGGTTTGAGGGAGATGACTGACCTGCTGGGGAAGTATTTGTTGCTATTGAGAAGACAGGCAGCTCCGTCCAGCGTGTGCCTGGTGTAATCAATGGCAGGGCACTGCGGACGCAGCAGCACAAAACACAGCGTCATCAAGACACATTAAATACTGCTCAGGGATTCAAACGAAAGAGAAAATTCAGCTTAAAACTATTAATAACAACCAGGTGAGTTTGGAGTTAACTGCAGTCCTGACTCACCTCTTTGGGTGTCTTGTGGGCAGCGCATAAAAAGATCCACTGCTCTGTGGCGGTCATCTGGGTGCAGGTGTCTGGATGGCACTCGCTCTGAGGGGGGACAGACGAGCGTCACTACGACTACAATTATGTCGATACAAAACTAAAATGAACCTGTTGTTTCATCTCTTTTATTGCCTGTGATTGTGGGCATGATTACTGCGGCAGTCTGAGTCCAAATACAATGTGCCAATTAACCCTTTAAAACCTGGACCGACATCAGTTTTCATGTGCTGCGCTCAGCTGCCTTTCAATAGAAAAACTGGTTTGATTTCGTTTGAAAACCAAAAAAAAGAGGAAAAACATAATAAAATATTCTGCAAAAAAAAAGCTGACAAGGAAATTATCTCAAAGTTAGCTTGTGGATTATTAGATATAATCAAAAAATGAGAAGAAATTACCAGAAAACTTTATTATATAATAATTCTCTTAATTATTTACAATTCTGTTACAGAAAAAAAGGAAAATAATTGCACTCTTTGAGGTAATTTTCTTATTGCTTGTCTTTATTTTGCTTTATTAATATTATTATTATTTTGCTTATTCAAGTTATTTTCTTGTAAATTTGTACACATTTCTTTCTACTTTTTTTGGGTTATTGTTGTTTAGTTGCTTGTTGCCCTCTTCTCTTGTTTTTAAAAGAAATCGAGTTAATTTCAGGTTTCAAAGGGTTAAATAATCCTTTGTTCCTTTAAAACCTTACGTCCAGGCCGCACTGCACGCACGAGCGACGCGTGACAGCAACCTTGCCGAACAGCTGCGGCCTGCACGCTTGTGGTGTTCACTGCTACGCTGCTGCAGAACTGATGTATTTCCACAATTAAAAACAAACACTCGACTCTTTTATGAAACCATGCAAGCAGCTTCTTTCAATCTTAGCATCCTCAAAATCAGAAAATCAGACAAACTTACTGATTCGATCACTTACCTGCAGTTTTACGGCTAATCCGTTCAGCTCCAGGCAGAACTGCCTACAGACAGAACAAGAGTTCAGTCAGAAAAACAAAACATGAGCATTGAAGAGTAATCCTGCCATATCAACAGATGGTTTGGATAAGATTTTAATAAGATTTAAACATTTTTTGGGGCAGGGGTTGGGGCTAAGAGACTCTATATTGCACACCACCCTCCTGCTCATCATCATCTATTTTGACCTAAAATATCCTCATATTTGGACAATATTTTGACACCTAGAACACTTGGACATCAGTATGTGAAGTTTTCTGATTTATGTGTGAAAAAAAACAGCAGATTAAAACCCATTTATGGTAATATTTGGGTCGCCTTCAACAGAGCATCACTTCATATCAGTGGAATATAATGAATAAAGGAGGTCAACGTGTCTTAAAATCAATTCCCTTTTCATCAGATTACTTTGAAAAACATCTCTTTTCCCTTCATTTATTTGTGGAGAATTTATTTTGATTGCATACGTAATTCATAGTTAAATATTCTGATCTTTTCTTTAAAAAAACATCTATGGAAAAAGTGATAGTGACACCGTTTTGCTGAATAAGGTCAAATAAATCAAATGTTCAAAAAAGAAGAATAGAAATAAATCCTCATTCTCCGGACACTTCAAGAACTTATCTAAAAATGTGACCAAAGCATTTTGAGGTTTTAAGTTTTCAACATACCTGAGGTGCTCATACTTCCACACGCCCTCGTCCTGACCCTCCGGAGGCTCCAGGATTTTGTCGATATTGGAGCAATCTGATCTAATGTTCTGCTGAATGTACTGAAACAGAACCATCACACAACACACTTCATTAGAGACCATCACTCAGCTACAGCAACGTGATTTTCATCACGTTTATACGGCACAGTATTGCAGTTTTGCGTGGTAATATTATGCTGATACACTGTAACAAAGTATAGATTTCTTATTAGATAAATGATTAATACAGCAAAAACAAATGAAACTTTTGACAAACCAAAAACTTTTTATTTTTTTTGCTATTTATCTTTTTTACTTTAAAACATTTTGGTGAGTTTAAAAGAAAACATTTTGATGTTTCTTTTTTCTTAAACATTTTTTGTTTTTTTAAGAAAACATGCCTTCTAAACCTGTGGGCGTGTTTTCTTAAAAAGTTACCAAAAATGACACCATTTATCACAACCAGAAACTGTAAAAACAGAAATTATTGTTAGATTTGTTATTACACAGGTTTGTGAATCAAAATTTCATGACTTTTCCGAAACTTCAGGGTATATTTAATCTTTCAAAACTTTTTCGGGCCTGGAAATTGCTATTAGCAAATTCCATGACTTTTCCAGGTTTTTTGTGTGGACTCTCTGGAACTCTGGAAGATCATCAGTTTGGTTAACTCGACCTGCTGAAGCCTGATATAAACCTCGGCTGATATAAGGAATGCATTTTGTCCTCTATCGCTTACATTGAAATAGCATAAGGGATCTCTTCATGGCAAGTATGGACAGGAGGAAAGATTACAGCAAACATTCCTCTGGTTCTCAGTGTATATTTGGGCATGTGAATATTGTGTTAGGACACATCTGACAAAAATGTCCTGTGACTCAGAGCTTTTCTAAACTCATTCGGCTGAAGTTTCTGACTCAAATAAGCAATGAACACCTTGTAAAACTCACGTTACTAAAGACTGTTTATCTTTAGATATTAACCAACACTTTACGCCATACGTATTATATATGTCACTCAAGTTATACGATCGAATAATCATTCATTTTACGAAAGTTTAAATGGACTGAAAGGCAGTGGTCAAAGGTGACAGAATACATTTGCTTTAGTGCTGTACTTAAGCACAGTTTTCAGGTATTTGTACTTTACCTGAGTATTTCCAGTTTCTGATAATTCATACTTTTAATTCACAACAATTCAGAGGAAAATATTGTACCGTTTTTCCCACAACTACATCTATTAGAAATCTCAGGTTACTTTGCAGATTCAGATTAACAATACAAAATATAAACAATAAATTATTCCTGATTTATTATTATTATTATTATTATTAGGTATAAAAACTTTATGGATCTCTTGGCATCTACCAGCTGCAACTAGTGTTGTAAAAAATATCCATCAAAACATGAAGATATGAAATAGTTTCAATTAGGGGTGGGAATCCCCAGAGGCCCCCACGATACAATATTATTGTGATTTTTAATGTTTTGTGATATGCTGAGTATTGCAATGGCATATATTGCTATATGTCACAATTTTAGCTTTTTCCAACTGTAAATTATGTCCCCAAAAGAAAATTTGTCAACATTTGTTTTATCTAATTAGCCTAGCATACAGATTCCTTTTAAATCATGTCAATTTTCTCCCATTTAAAAAAACTGTTAGGTAGTTGTTAATTTTTCTCTCTGTAAATTATTTGACCTTTTTTTAAGTCGGCCAAATCATTGAATTTCAGTGCTTTTAATATGATAAACAGAACATTTGTTGGTCTCAATAAGTGGTTTTGTTAACGATAGTAAACATAGCTCTTTTTAAGGATGAAGATTGCATTTTTGTTTGTTTGTTTTAGGAATTTTCCCCACCTTGGACTGTTTTAAACATCTACTAAAAACTCAACTTTCTAGGCAGGTCTTCCTATAACAACTCCATGTGTGATGCTCTTCTTTGTTTTGGTCTTGTCTGTCCGTCATTACACTGTAATTCACCAAAACTAAATTCATTCATTCACTCACTGATATATTTTTAGGTGTTTGTGTATATGTGTTTGTGAAGCACTTTGAAACTGTGCTTTTAAAAAAAAAAGAAAAAACTGCAATATAAATAAAACTTTACATACTTAATTTCCCTGTACTTTCGCACAGTAACTTATATACTTTTGGTACATTTTGACTGCAGGAGTTTTAGATTATTAGAGTACTTCAACAACGTGTGACTGCAACTCTTTACTCAGATGTGAGTACTTCTCCCACCACAGCCAGATGGGTGGGGAACACACACACACACACACACACACACACACACGTCAACACACCTGTTGGACAGCCAGGGTGCTGTCCATCTCCTCAAATGACTCATCCGGCCAGTTGTAGAAATCCTACACACGGAGGGAGGATAATTTTAGACTCACTCAGGGTGAAAAAGCGGACATTGTGTTATAAACAATGCTAACCACAAAGCTGTTATCTGACGGTAATAACAAGCCTGTCGTCATGCCACATACATGACACATGTCATATGGCGTCAAGGAAGCTAACGTTAGCCACGCTAAGCTACCTGACGTTTGGTTACAAGTAAAGCTCAGCTGAGAAATTTGGCTTTTGTTTAAGTTAATTATACATTAAAACACGGCTTTGTAGCTAACCTTACGCTAGCTAGTTAGCTCGGTAACGTCAGCAGGGGTGCGACTGCTTCCTGCAAAGCTAACAGCTAAAGAGAAGTAAGTGATAAGTTCACAACCAATGTGTGATACAGATTAAGAGCAAAAGTGGCTGTGTGACTATTTAAGCAACAATTTTTATCACACAGCGGAGCTGATAAATATAGCGCAAACCTCCATGTAATTTAACGTTACTCCAGGAAATAGACGGCAGCAGCGGCTAACGTTAGCTAGCTGGCTATTTCCAGGTCAGGCCTCTTCCTAGATGTTGTCTGCGGACAGTTATCGACAAAAGACGGGGAGTAAAACAGCACGACTGTAGTGAGACAGCAGCGCAAAGTCGCGGGGTTATTTGCGGGGATGTCGGGGAGTTTTTGCGGGGTGAAAACGCACCTTCGCCTTGGTTCCAGGCCGATTCCTCCTGAGAACTGCAGTACCCTCCGCCATGACCATCTCGACAGAATACCCGGATGTTCGTCAGCCGCTGTGCTGTGGACTCGGATATGAATCAGACGGAGCTGCTGAAGTACTCCGACCCTGTACTCGAGTAAAAGTACTAATACCACGCTGTAACTACAGTTACGAGTAAAATCTCTACATTGAAAATAATACTTAAGTAAAAGTACGTACGTAATATCAGTGACATGTACTGATGTAAGCATTAAAAGTAAAAGTACCCAATGCAGAAAATCTTAGAGCAAAACAAACAAAACAAAATGATTTTTATTTTATTATATTTTCCTTTAGGTTATGCGGTTTTTTAATGTGAAGGTTTTAGCTTCACATTAAAAAACCGCATAACCTAAAGGAATATATAAAATAAAAATCATTTTAAAAATAAGAGGGGAAAAAACATCCCTCCAAATTCAGAATTATTTTAAAAAAAACACACACACACACACACACACACACAAAACATAAAAAAAAAAACGATTAAAAAAAAACACCCAAAAGTAAAATTTTCTACAAAAAATGAAAAAACAAAACCAAAAAAACACCTCAAAATTATTCAAACAAAAAACAAAAATAGAAATGAAAAAAAAAAATAGAAAAAAAACCAAATCCCCTTTAATCAGAAAAAAAACCAAAAAGGGATTATTTATTAAAAAAAAAAAAAAAAACTCAAAATAATGTCAAAAATAGGGGGGAAAAACCACCAAAAACTCAAAACAGTTCTAAAAAAAAATCCAACATGCAGATGTCACAAACCAATATTTTTTAAATTGAGAATGAACATGAATAAAAGTATTATTCCCATTTTGCACTCAGAAGATATATTTTGTCAAATGTTGGTTTCAGTTTGTTTTTTTTAAATCATTGATAGTGAGCACTTGTCTTTTCTTCATCACTACACAGGTGTGCCCTGCAGCCTCCATGTCAATAACATATGTTTGACTTGACTTTAGGATATCTATGAGTATATGAGTATAAACCGCTGACTATTTTCAGCAACAGAATAACGAGACAAAAACACAACAATTGACAGTTCACCTTTATTATTGTAACAAAATGTGATTAGAATTATTTACAATTGCAATAATATAGAAAAAAGAAAAGAAAAACAGACATGAAAGAGGCAACTTAATTTCTTCTCTCCGGGGATGATGACAGGGACTGGACATGATCTACAGCGACAAAACTACGACGACTCAATCGACGTATTTACCGAGGATATCTCCGTCACGGAACAGGAAATATTCCTGGAGGACAGAATAAAAACATGTAAACAAGGAAGGCACAAGAGGAAACAAATCTTAAGAGACTCGGCTGAAACGGTGCCTCACCTTGTCGTCCAGACTGACTTTAGTTCCACCGTACTCTGGCAGGAGGACTTTCTCTCCGACCTTCACACTGACCGGCTGCAAGTTCCCTTTCTAGAAAAAAATAAGGGAAAATATCAACTGTAAAACCTTTTATTCCTCATATCAAATATCAGCATTCTTACACATTTTTCCAATAAATTTCCACGACTTCAAGGCAAAAGTACCATCAATACACCATAGAATTTCTTGTTCATTACTATATAATAGCTTTTTAAAATATAAATTATATTTGAATTTATTTTAAAAAACCAAATAAATTAGGCAATTTTTTTAAGCATTGGGGGTTGATTTCTATTTTTTATTTTGGCTTAAGGCGAGGGGCATACAACTTAACATGGCTGTATTTTGTATTCAACTGCTGATTGTTAAAGAAAGAATTGATTGTTTAAAACTTAGATGATTTTTAAAGAAAAGCTTTTGCGATATACATTTTTCTTAAAAGATTTGTTGTGATTTTTTTTTTTTTTCATAAATCTTTGGCAATTTTTAAATAAGAAATGGTTTGGTCTTTTTTCCCTTTAATTTGTTTTTGCTGATTTTTGGGGAAAAAATGTCTTTTTTTGGTTTTAAGACTTTAAAAGTTTTTGCTGATTTTTAAAAAACATGCCTTTCGACCTGCTGGTTTGGAAGACATGTTTTCTGTAAACATGATAAAAAAGACACCATTTATCACAGCCAGAAACTGTAAAAATAAAAATTATCACTGGATTTTCAAATTTCCGACACTTCTTAAATACATCATGTATTATTGTAAAGGTTTGTGCAACAAAATTCCATGACTTTTCCAAAACTTTCAGGGAATTTTTAGTTTTCCAAAACTTAACATTTGCAGATTCCATGACTTTTCATTACTATACAAACCCTGCGATATGCCTGCATCCCTAATATTTTCCCCCAGAAAACAAGCTCCAGTTCTGGGCAGAAACGGGTCATCTCACCTGGTTGACAGAGCCGGGTCCGACTGCCACCACTGTGGCCTGCAGCACTTTGCCTTGAGACTTCTCCGGCAGCATGATGCCCCCCTTCGTTACCGTCTCTGCGGTAAAGCGCTCCACCAGCACTCGGTCAAACAAGGGCAGGAATTTTCTGAAGGCCTGAAAAGTGACAACAAAAGGAGGAAATTATACTTATGTTACACCACTGAAAAAAAAGTCAATATGTGCTGTAAGAACCCGATAAAACCACAAGAGGGCTGTCTTAACTGAACACTTGAGTTACAACAAGGACATCTTCTGAGGCTAAGAAAAATTACACAGCTTATGATCAACTATTATCTAAAAAAGCCAAACAAATATAAAATAAATATGATTTGATGTTGCATAAAAGCAATGACAACTTTCATGCAACTACAGTTAAAATTTGCAAGCTCAGGATTCAGTTAAAATGTTTTTAAATACAAAAATAATAATTTAAAAAATCGGTTAAAATACAGGAATGATTAACCAGCAGCTGTGGCTGCCAAACATTATTCGCTGGTTTCATGTTTGTTAAATGTGAGAATTTGATGCTTTTCTTTGTCACACATAACAAACTGAATAGCGTTGGATTTTTGGACTGAAAACATGCCATTTGAAGACGTCCCCTTGGGCTCTGGGAAATAATGCATGTTTTCTGACATTTTATTTATAAATGATTGATTGATAGATAAAATGAGTAAATAAAAGGCAGATTAATGTATAAGAAAATGAATTGTTAGCTGTAGCCCCAGGAGGTTTGGCAACATCTGTGAGCACATACTGATAGAAACAGAATCTCTATTTGATTTAAAGTAACATAAAAACAAGGACAAACAGGAATGATTAATCAGCAGCTGCAACCGCCAAACATTATTTGCTGGTTTAATACTTCTTAAATGTGACAACTGTATGCTTTTCTTTGTCACATGTGATAATAAACTCAATAGTGTTGAATTTTTGGACTAAAAATGATGTTTGATGATGTCCCCTTGGGCTTTGGGAAATGCTGCATGTTTCACTATTTCATAAACAACTGATTGATAAATTCAGTACATTATAGGCAGATTAATGTATAATGAAATAAATGGGTAGCTGCAACCTTCGGTGGTTTTGCAACATCTGTGAGCACATGCTGATAATACAGAATCTCTATTTGATTTAAAGTTGCATAAAAGCAAGGAGAACTCTTATTTAACAAAATAAATTAGGTTAAAACGATAAATCGGTAGTTGTGGCGGATGATTTGGGGAAGGAGTCGGAAGGAAAAGAGCTAAATTAAGGACAGAGTGTTAACATTAAATGTGCAGCTCCTTCACAGAAGAAGCCTTTGTTTAGTCAATTATTGCAAAACTCAAGTCAGCATTTCTTCATTATGTCAAATATTTCAGCAGAACGAGGGAGGACGAGATTTAAGGCCGCAGCTGCCAACATGTCTGATACCAGCAGATGTAGCCGTGACCTTGGCTGAAGGTTGTTTGGGAAAGAGGAGGAGGTGGTGGGAGTGGGAGGGGGGTGGGGTCTCAGTTTGTTGACTGATCAGATTCAGGTGGAGTTACTTATTCATGGTGACGGTTTAACCCGGAGCAGGGGAGGACTGCTGATAAAATACTTTGACTATATTGCAGATGCGTCTTCAAGTTTTTGTTTTTTTTCTTTGGTAAGAAGTCACGGTTGCAAAATTCAGTTACAAACTAACAAACTTATGATAACAGCCTTGACTGGTGGCGAAACGTCCTCCAGGTTTTTAACACCACAAGATAACATCCAAGGCCGGTTTTCCAGAAGGTTCTCTGCAGCCGTTTATCAGGTGACGGGGGGGTGGAGGTTGCATTACGTGGTTATGATTAACCTCACATTTTTTAAACTGGCAGTCGCATGAACTGTTATCAAATTAAACTGTTTTACCCAATTTATACTCTTAAATATTAATGCTTTTTAATTCAACGCTACCTCAAACAAAAAACCCCAAAAATGACCATGAAGTCAAAATCAGTTTTTACAAAGTTGAACGTTAAAAAGTTCATAAAGAATTACTGCAGAGCGCCTTTAGCTACACACACCTAATACACTGGCAACTTTTGAGGGTTATTTTCTTATACACATAAAACTCTGTTTGTATTTTGAATGGTACTTAGTGCTGTAAAAATCCCACCTCACCACAACATCACTGTGATAATTATTAAATCAGGATATTTTTAAAATCTAATCATGTTTGCAACTGAAAACTGTTTCTGCTACTTCCTGAAAAGGGTTTCTCTCTGATTCAACCTTTTTTTCCAGTTTTCCTTATAATCTTTATATTTGTCTCTTTGTCTTTTACCGTTTTCTTACTACGTTGTTGTCATATTGTCTCTATGTTGCCCTGTGTTGTTATTAGTTTTGTTATTTATTTATTTTATATTGTCTGTGTCTTCCCGTGTTGTTTATTATTGTTATTATTTCCATTTTTTTCCTGATTTTTTGATCTTCTTCTTAATAACATTGTCATTATTATTTAATGTATTTATTTTATTTGTTTTCCTGTGTTGGTTTGGTGGCTTGGTTGTGGCAGATTTTTGGAGGAAAAAAAAAGGAATACGAAGTACAGCGCTGTTGTCATTTTTTAAATGTGCTTTATAAATAAATTTGAATTGGTTTAAATTATCAAACAATTAATTTTCACAAAACGAGCCAAGCTGAGCATTTTATTAATAAACTTGTGTGTCTCACTAGTAAATAGAAAAGAACAAAAAGGTCTAAATTAACATAATAATGTAATATTATAATACAATGTAAATAAGGTAATATATTACTGTACAGAAGTTATTAGTATTACATATAAATGATCTATTTGAATTAAAGGTAAGAAGTTTTTTTTTTTCCAAAAAAGTCTACAATAAAACAACAAATAAGAAAATTAAAAGTACATAACTTGTAATGAGAAAGTTTTAGTATTATAAGAAAAATTTAAATAATCTGTTATTAAAAGTAAAACGAGTACATTTAAGCTCTATTAATTCGCATAATCTTAGCAATTCTTGTGCACATTTTAAATTCATATTTAAAAACCAAACTTCATCACAAAAAATCTATTTTAATAAGGACAATCTGACCTATAGTGTGCAAGGATAGGTCGTGAGGTCAGAGTCTACGTAACGGAAGCCGGAAATGGTTTAAACGGGCATGCAATTCATATTTTTCAATGACCAAGGGCATGCATAGTGCAACATGACATGTGAATATAATAAACAGATACTGATTATAACACAACTTTAAAAGACACAAGCACAAATCAATGTTAATACTGGTTTTATTTGTGCGATCATGAGCACTTCATTCAGCCACATGTGCAGCTGCTGAAGTAATGAATGAACGTCAGTTAAATATCACATTAATTACTCTGCACAGGATCTCATATGTCCTGCTTAATAATAAAAATAATAGAGATAAGTCAACCTAAGCGGCAGAGCAGGAGCATATGTTAGCTATCACACAGTTTGTAGCTGCACCTGCATAAATTAAAGCTCCTCTGAGTTCTCGTGTAACAGTTAAAACTGAGCATTATAACGATTAATATGTCTGTTTTTAACAAATGTCTCGTCTTCACTCGGCTTCCAGACTCTTTGACCTTGTGAATCGATATTAAAGGTAGCTAACACATCATTAGCTAGCTGC
Source organism: Plectropomus leopardus (assembly GCF_026936395.1). NCBI lineage: Eukaryota > Metazoa > Chordata > Actinopteri > Perciformes > Serranidae > Plectropomus > Plectropomus leopardus. The sequence continues at coordinate 34,411,186 of NC_142185.1, read as the reverse complement.
TAACGACAACCCAGCAGCCCCATGCAGCCTCTTTTTAACCCGAACTTCATCGTTCGTCTGTTTGTCTTTAAAAATAAAAACGGACGGTTGTTTTAGGACAGAGTGTCTTACCATGTCTGGGTGTGTGAGAGGTCTGCGAGTCCACGTGAAGCTGCTGCACCCCGGTTTTCTTGAACTGACACTGAAGGGGAATCTCTCCACGTGAGGAAATATCCAGAACGCGCATGCGCACTAGCCGCTCAGAACTTCGGCTGAAGATTCTTCCTCGCGCAGAACGTTCTAGAACGCCGGACGCGAAACTCAGAACGCAGCATCACATTCACAGACGGTGTTCGATTCGATTCAAACGCGTTCTGGAACTGTATTTGTAGCGTTTTCGCTTCTATTAAAACATTACAAGCCGAAGCAATATTGCACAATGTGAACTTTGACCTCTATTTTTTTCCTCCAATGGCACGCAAGAAAATTCTAGAAACGCCTGCCCCGGAACGAGCATTGAGACATATTGTGAATAGTAAAAATCACACAGAAAAATAAACATGTATATATCTATTTAAAAAAAATACTAATGCTGAAGTGTACATATAAGTTGTGACTTTGCAATAATTTATACATACTGTATTAACTGCAATAATTGGTGCAATAATTCAACAACAATTATTCAAATGTGCAATAATCTTTAACTCTTGTATGTAGGCCTAATTCAACATATGTTAAACAATTAAAATGAAAAACAAACAAATGAAATGATAAGAAATAAAAAACGAATTAATGTAATAATAATAATAATAATAATAATAATTATATATTGTTAAGAATAAAATATTATAATATACATTGTCTTGGCCAATGAGTTTATATATATATATATATATATGTGTGTGTGTGTGTGTGTGTGTGTGTGTGTGTGTACATATATACATATATATATAGCCTCCCATTGGCTTTATGTTTATGATTTTTTTATGGTATATGATTCGTTACTTTACAATGTTTCAATGTTATTTTAAATCGTTTGATTTATTGATTTAAAATAATGTAATGTATAAAAGCAGTTACCTAAACTGGTGTATGTGGTTATTCATGGTCCGGGGCGGGCCGGTATATCACCCGGATGTGAAAGGCCATGTGCAGTCCCCTCTGTGCAGCTCATCCACACGGCTCGTCCTTTTCCCTCCTCTCGGTCCGTCTCTCCGTCTTACAGAAGCGCACCTCGAAGCACCGACAAGCTCTTTTCCCCTCACAGGTAAGTGCTGACAGTTTTTATAAAGCTTTTGAAAGCGCACGCGGCTAATGTAACGAGCTATTAACCTTTTCGTGAACGCTGTTTTTTCACTGTAGCTGTGAGAGCAGCTCAGCTTTAGACTCACAGCTAACAGGTTTTTACTCATCACTGCGAGGACACACAGGGTGAAATATCACTGCAGCCTGTCACTGACCGTGTCTGTGAGCATCACGTGTTTTATCAGCCGGATGTTAGATTTTTAATTGAATTAACCATGTCTCGTGACTGACATGATGAAACCTGTCCTCACTGATGTCCACCATAACGCAGCAGCAGGAAGTGTCTCATTAATGATTGTTTCTGGTCGGTTAAACGCACGTGGAGCGGTTACATTTGCAGACGCTGTGATGGTCATTCATTATGCGGGCTGAGCAGAGATGGTGAGGCAGTTCCGCACATGCTTTCTACAGTTTGACCTTGTGACGCACGACCTGAGCACGCACACGTGCGGGGGAAACCAGGAACTGGTTTTGAGGGGTGCATTTCATAATCGAGTCACGACCAAGGACAAAATACATACCGCTCGGATTATTCATTATTCATCTATAAATTAAGAATGTTAAGTAGAAAAACTGTTATTATATATTTGGACATGTTTTGTATGTACATTGAATTAGCAGTGAGATCAATCAAAGGCCCCACGATACGATATTATCACGATATTTAAGTCACATTACAATATTATTGTGACTTTTAAGCATGTTGCAATAGTACTGTGATAACAGATATGACTTTTTAACTTTTTAACTGCAAATTATGTCAACATCTGTTTCATCTAATGATGAAAAGTTTTCATTTTCTTCATCTCACATTATACATTTATTATTAAGTTAAATTTGTTCGTGGTCTGAAAAAAATATGTATTAGTAGGCTGCTAAAAGTTTTGTAATTTTAGTAATTTATATCATGAAAATATTATAATATTCATCTCACCTTATACATTTACACTTTATGCTGTATACGTGATACATGTATTGACAAAATATTGCCACTCAAAAAGATTTGGAAAAATATTGCAAAAGTATTGCCTCACAAAAATCTTGCAATAAACATAAACAATAAACATTAATGTAGCAGGAATATAAACCCAAAAACATCAAATCGATGTTCATATGGCGATACATACTTTTCATTAAGAAAAGTCTGAACGCAGGATTTTACTTGTATTGAGATATTTTCACTGTATCACATTAGTACTTCTACTTAAGTACAGTATCTGAATACTTCTTCCACCCCTGATTGTAGATGGTGTCGACTGTTTTCCCTGAGGGGGTTTTTGGAAGTTACCTAATCAACAGAATAATTTGCATAACTATTTTTAGATATAAACTGCCATTGTAACAATAGTTTGTGTTGTGTTTGTATTCATTTAAGTTTTTGTGATATTTATTTACACTAAAGGATGTTCATTCATTCACTGGTGGCTTGTCAAACCAGTATTGACCACTAGAGGTCCAGTTAACCTTTGTGACACATAGTGTGTGTGTGTGTGTGTGTATGTGTGTGGTGGGGGGGGTCTGGAGAATAATTATTTAGGCTGTGGTGGAAGAAGCACTCAAACTGTTCTTATGTAGGTAAAAGTATCACAGTGAAATACTCTACAAGTAAAAGAATATACTTATACTTAAAATATACTTAAATATGCATTTATGTGCTCATTACTTCAATGCTGCATATATATGTACATACATACATACATACATACATATGTGTGTGTATACTTATTTATTGTTATTATTTTTTTTTAACATACAAACAAGATCGTTGAGATAAAATGATTCTTGTGCCACATCTGGTTTTCGTTCGGGTGGTAGAGGGGTACCGCTCAGCTCAGCTTTTTTTTGTTTTGTTTTGTTTTGTTTTGTTTTGTTTTTTAACTAATTTATACATTTATTTTTTCATTTTAGGCGTCTATTTTTAATTTTTTTTTTTTTAATTTATCTATTTTTTTCTGTTAAAAGTACTTAAGAAAATTACAATTATTAATTTATTTAATCTAATTTTATAAATGTATTTTTTATTTGTTTTTCAGTGTAATTATATATAAGGAGATAACTATAAAATGCAATTTAAAATTTTTTTTTTTTGAAGTTCAGTGAAAGCAAGATGTTTCCAAAGTCAGTGTGTAATTGCTCTCTATGTTGACCAAAAAAACTGTTGTATTTATTTCGGCCTGCGTCTTTTCTCCCCTCAGAGATGTTTCGTTTGCCGTCAGTCATGAAGCAGGTGAGGCCCGTGTGCAGGGCGCTGGCTCCTCACCTGACGCGAGCCTACGCCAAAGACGTCAAATTCGGAGCAGATGCTCGCGCCCTCATGCTGCAGGGAGTGGACCTGCTGGCCGACGCGGTGGCGGTCACTATGGGCCCGAAGGTACCATCTCATATCCACTATTAGATTAAGTAATTCAGAACTCACCGACTCCGAAGTTCCTCACCACTTCCTGTCTGTATTCCAGGGTCGCACCGTCATCATCGAGCAGACCTGGGGCAGCCCGAAGGTCACCAAGGACGGCGTGACGGTGGCCAAGAGCATCGACCTGAAGGACAAGTACAAGAACATCGGTGCCAAGCTGGTGCAGGACGTCGCCAACAACACCAACGAGGAGGCCGGTGACGGCACCACCACCGCCACGGTGCTGGCTCGCGCCATCGCCAAGGAGGGCTTCGACAACATCAGCAAAGGCGCCAACCCCGTGGAGATCCGCCGCGGAGTCATGATGGCCGTAGAAACCGTCATCAACGAGCTGAAAAACCTCTCCAAGCCCGTCACGACACCCGAGGAGATCGCACAGGTAAACACGAGCGCTCACAAGCGCGGTCACGAAAAACCTGGAAAAGTCATGGAATTTTGTTTCACAAACCTGAATATTAACACATGATGTGTTATAGGACATTTAAATGTAAAAATGCAATAATAATTTCAGTTTTTTAGTTTCCAGCTGTGATAAATGGTTTTTTTGTGATTTTTAAAGAAACATGCCTTTTAATAGATCAAGAAAAAAATGCACTATTATTGAATTAAATTTTGAAATTAAAATAAAAAAATATTGTTCTAAAAATTGCCAGAACATTTTAATGAAAAAAAATTACAAAAACACATGCTTTCCATGCCCCAAAATCACCAAAAACATTTTTAAGGAAAAAGAAAAGCCAACATCTTTTTCTTGAAAAAACAGAGAAACACGTTTAAAAAAGGTGTTGATAAAACTGTCTGAACCCTGTAAACCGTCACAGTAACACTTACGAAACGTCTTTGTAATGTATTGATTTAATAACGTCCTAAAGGTCGCTACAATCTCAGCCAATGGAGACGTGGAGATCGGCACCATCATTTCTAACGCCATGAAGAAAGTCGGCCGCAAGGGAGTCATCACCGTCAAGGTTAGTGTCAAAACTGAAGTGGTTGCTTAAATACTGTGGAGGAGTTAAAATAGAGTTAACCTGTGACGTAATCTGCTTTAAAATCAGGACGGGAAAACTCTGCACGACGAGCTGGAGATCATCGAGGGGATGAAGTTTGACCGAGGTTACATCTCCCCGTACTTCATCAACACGGCCAAAGGTAAAGATGTCGAATAACTCCGTCTGTCTGCTGCGCTCCGTCACGTTGTCCGTAAAGAACCGCCGCGCCAAAATCTGCCGTCTCTGTCTGCAGGTCAGAAGTGCGAGTTCCAGGACGCCTACCTGCTGCTGAGCGAGAAGAAGATCTCCAGCGTCCAGAGCATCGTGCCCGCTCTGGAGATCGCCAACCAGCACCGCAAACCGCTGGTGATCGTGGCCGAGGACGTGGACGGAGAGGCGCTCAGCACCCTCGTCCTCAACAGGTACAGGAGAGCTTTTTATACGAGCTGAAAGCAGCGAATGTGTAACAGAAACTCTCTGAAACCTGAGAAAATCAGCCTGATTTCTCTCAAAAACATGGCAGGAGGACAATGAGCCATTTAAGAAATGACCCAGAAAGAAGCAAGAAATTAGTAAAAAGAAACTGGAAAAAATGCTTAAAAATTATAATAATTTTGTAAAATAATTTTAAATATATAATTATGATTTATAGTTATCTGGAAATTTTCCCCTTGCATCTTAAAAAAACGTTTTTTATTTCTACAAATTCCTGGTAATTTTAAAGAGAAAATTGCATGCATTTGCATACAAGAAAATTACCTGAAAATGAGCGTAAACAAAAATCAAACAAAAAAAATCCAAGAAAGTTTAAAATTAAAAAAAAGACCTGGAAAAAAAAATCTTAAAAATTATAATTCTGTAAAAAAAATAAAATATAATAAAAAATTGTAGTTTTGATATATACCTCTCAGGACATTTCCCCCAGAAATCTAAATATATGAATTTCTTTCAATTTGCAGGACATTTCTTGGCAAGTAGCTCATTGCTTTTTCTCCATGTATTTTCCAAAGAATTTGAACCTATTTGCTCAGATTTTAAAGGTGTAAATACTTGTGAAAGGCATCTGAAAGCATCAGAATCTGAAGAAAAGTGATGTAGATCCAGGTTTCAAAGGGTTAATCAACTCCGGCCTCACGCATTAGGCTCAGAACACGGAGTGAAGTTACACACGATTAAAAGAAAAAGTAAAAGTTGTAACAATGTAACGTCTTTATGTCCAGGCTGAAGGTCGGGCTCCAGGTGGTCGCTGTCAAAGCTCCGGGCTTCGGAGACAACAGGAAGAATCAGCTGAGGGACATGGCCGTCTCCACCGGGGGCACCGTAAGTCCACGCTTCACTCAGTCTGACAGTTCGTGTGGCGGAAAGTGAAATTTTAATAATAACCATATAAAAATGCTTTTAGTTTTAGAAATTTAGAAAGAGCCTATAAAATACTTCTTGGTTTTTCTTTATTTTGGTGATAATAGACATTTAAAAATATTTTAGTTTTCTTCATTTTGTAAAAAATAAAATAAAAACAAACAAACATAGGAACTGTCTGGATGCAAGCATTTGTTCTTGCAATGCTTTGCAGAGCTGTTAAACGCTTAAACTCTCAGGGCTGATTTTAATAACTTTGAAGTTCTTGATGTACGCAGCTGTATCATGCAGGTAAAAGTATCAGATCGGGACTGATACCCCCAAAAAACACTGTCAGGAAACGATATTTGCTCCATCTTTGTAGACGGAGCTGAAACTCTCTCCTCCTCTGCTGAATAGTTTGAACCTCTCGGGTTAAATTCGGACGCTCGTCTCAGCGCGTGACTTTGAAACGTCACAGAGGACGTGCGGACATATTTGTAATTTCCTTGTTTTTGGTGCAGGTGTTCGGAGATGAGGCCGTGGGTTTGGCTCTGGAGGACATCCAGGCTCACGACTTTGGGAGGATCGGCGAGGTGCAGATCACCAAAGACGACACGCTGCTGCTGAGGGGAGGCGGCAACCCGGCTGAGGTGGAGAAGCGCGCGGTGGAGATCGCCGAGCAGCTGGAGAACACCACCAGCGACTACGAGAAGGAGAAGCTCAACGAGAGACTCGCCAAGCTGTCCGACGGAGTGGCCGTCCTCAAGGTACGTCTCCAGCTCGGGACGCAGACGGCGCTCTCTGCTGATTGTCGAGGATTCGCTCCAGAGAAACAAAGATGTGATGTTCTCCGTTTCAGGTCGGCGGAACAAGCGATGTGGAGGTGAATGAGAAGAAGGACCGCGTGACGGACGCCCTGAACGCCACACGGGCGGCTGTGGAGGAGGGCATCGTACCGGGCGGAGGCTGCGCCCTGCTGCGCTGCATCCCGTCGCTTGACACCATCAAAACTGCCAACGCTGACCAGAAGATCGGTGAGTGAAACACGCGCACAAATACGCCAAAACTGCTGGATTTTACTAATATTTCTCTTTTACGTCTTTCTGGAATAAAACACTTTTTAGCTTTCTGGTCGTAAATGCAGTATTTTTTCTGCTGTTGCACGCTCGCAATCTTTCATATTCTGACATTGATCTTTTACTTCTTGTAACGCTTTTAAAAACTGAGCAAATGGCCCAATAATTGGCAAGAAATTAGTAAAAATTTACAAGAAAATCATCTGAAAATTCGCAACAAAAAAGAAAAGTTAACAACAAAAATAAACGAGAAAATTGCCTTTTACAGTAACATTACTTTAATACATAATAAAACAATATTAAAATGATATTATAATGAAAAAATAATACACAATTTTAAAAAATTATATATAAAGAAAATTTATATAATAAAAAAAAATTAAAAACTGCTCTCTGGGCATTATCCCGTATTTTTTGATAATATCTAATAATCCTTCCTGCTTATTATCAGGTACTTTTCAATTATCAAAACTAAACAACTCAAACAAACAGGAAAATTGCCTAAAGGAAGTGCCAAAAAATGATCAGTAATACAATTTTAAGATATAATAAAACAATATTAAAATTGTGTTATTGGGGAAAAAATATACATTTTTTAAAATAAAAATATGTAATATATTATATATATTATTTTGATACTATCTCATAATCCCTCCCACTTCATTTTCAGGTCATTTTCTTCTTGCCTTTCAGAATTTATCGAATTGAAATTTTGGGGCCTAATTGTTCACTGTCGTGGTCACCATGTTATAATTGTTATAAGCGGTTTCACAAGGTTTACATTTTTGTGAAGGAAGAGTCTAAAGTGATGTCAGTCCTGTTTTTTCAGGGTTAATATTAATATTTCCTTCTGTTTGGTGCTGAAATCGCCAAAGAAGCTCACCGCTCTTTATTCCAAAGTAAGTTTAACTTCTCATGAATCGGATTTCCTTTCGAACAGGTGTGGAGATCATCAGACGGGCGCTGCGTATCCCCGCCATGACCATCGCCAAGAATGCCGGCGTGGAGGGTTCGCTAGTGGTGGAGAAGATCCTGCAGGGGTCCGCTGAGCTCGGCTACGACGCCATGCAGGGAGAGTACGTCAACATGGTGGAGAAGGGCATCATCGACCCCACGAAGGTACGGAGCTCGTTCGCTCATCGCCGAGCACCGATGAGTCCGCGCAGCAGCGACGCGATGCAGAAACACGTCGTAAAAACTCTGAGAACGACACATTTCAAGAGCAGAGCTCCAAAACCTGCAGCCTTTTGTGTCTGGTGACACCCACGACACGGCTCGATTGTGAACGCGCAACACAACTATTTTGAAAAAAACTTCCATCTATGGCAAAAAAGTGTGAACGCTCGCATGAGGTAGTATTTCAGGCGGTCTGAAAAAGCCATATTTCACAAAACTTCAGTGGAAACATTTTTTTTTTCGCTTAAAAGTAAAACAAAGTCACACGACAACATAAAAAACGTGGTATGTGTGGACGGAGGAAGAGACTTAAGTCTTCTACGAGACAAAGAAATTACAACAATATTAGACTGATTTTATCGAGCGGCTGCAATAGAAACAACTTTTTGGACATCCATCGCCATGGTTACTGGAAGGTTATCGCGAGAGGAAAATCGCATAACATCGCTGTTTTTTTTTTCTTGATTTTGTTTTTGTGAATTCTTGTGGATTTTATTTATTTATTTTTACCATGATTGTATTTAGCGATTTATTGTTTTATATTTATTATGTGTGAGTCATGTGATTTATTGACACTGTTAACGTGAAAAATGTTCATCAACACGCTGTAACGTCTCTCTCTCCAGGTGGTGCGGACGGCCCTGATGGACGCCGCCGGAGTCGCCTCCCTGCTCTCCACCGCCGAGGCCGTCGTCACGGAGATACCCAAGGAGGAGAAGGAGATGCCAGGAGGAGGCATGGGAGGAATGGGCGGCATGGGCGGTATGGGAGGAGGCATGGGTTTCTAAGCGGCTCCCTGCTCACTTGTTGTACAGACTAATAGAGGCAGAGCGGGCGGAGCTGGGTGGACGGGGAGAAATCCTCCTGGAAAACTGCACCCACCTCCACCAGACTTTGCCCAAACTGACCGGACACGATGACGACGGAGCTGCAAATGTCTCATGACCCCCCTCTTCCTCCTCCTCCTCTTCCTCCTCCACTACTTCATCTGATTCTGCCTCTGCGTCCGCGGTTTCTGCAGGAGTCTGCCTCGCCCGAATCGGCCCCATTCACCCAGTCTGAGATCCCACCGAGCCCAGTTCCTCCGCCCCTCCTCTCCTCTGCTCGAAAACACTCAACAGAAAGAAATGTGCAGATTCGATGTCTGTAAAGTTAAATTAAAGCGGTCTAAGAAGAGACTAACATAGCACACACGTTGTTCTGAGAAAAGATGCCTAGCCAGGATTGTGTCCTTTTGTTTTTGTCATAGCATTTTGTTAATTCTTGTTTTTTTTATTTTATATCTCTGTTGTGTTTTGTTTCCCCGGCTAATACTGTCTGAGTTTAAAAAAATCTGTCTTTTGATTTAATTAAATCCATTTTCTTACAGAGCTTTGAGCGTTTTCTGACTCGTGTACGTGACCACAGTTGGGTGAATAGTGCCTAAATTAACAGCGTCTGAGCGTCACCAGGGGCCTGTTTCAAAACTGTCAAATTTAAAATAATGTTTACGCAGATGTCTGTGGGAGTCGTCAACATGCATGCAGCATCGTGAGGTTTTTTCCTGACCCTGTACGTCGTTGATTTCACATTAAACAGCTGATTGAATGTGTGATTTTTGGGGGGCTCCAGTTACAAAGCAGTTTGGGCCATTCGGGGTCTCTAAATGTGAAAAGCATCAGTGTGGCGTCGTCGTGCTGTCAAACATCGACCTTCATTTGTCCCCTCGTGCGCTCTGCTTTAACGACGAGTCACAGAAAACTACAGACTTACTACAGTAAACACACGGGACGTTATTGCTTTGCAAAGTGGCAGATAGCGGAGATCATTCGACTTCTGTTTTGTACAATGTAGACGATTTAATGGTGATTTTTTTCTTTTTTTATTTAATAAATTCAATTGTTCAGATGTGTTTGTCACTCAAGTTCTTTAAAAACAAACATCAGGTGGCTGTTTTGGTTGATATCAGGTCTGTATGAACTGAGGTGGATTTAGTTTAGTTTTTCTTTACACGTTCAGTAGCTGAAATTCAAAGGTTTTACTGGGATACTTGAAAAATTACACTTTTTAAACTTGGTCCCTGATGAAGTACTTAAATATAACTGAGAGGAGAATATAATTCTACATTATTTTATTAAATTATTATTTTTTTTATTATTATTTAGGGATCGTATGGTCATGAAAAACCTGGAAAAGTCATGGAATTTGCAGTTAGCAATTTCCAGGCCTGGAGGAGTTTTTGGAAACTATACCCTGAAAGTTTTTGGAAAAGTCATGGAAATTGGATTCACAAACCTGTATAATAACACATGATGTGTTCAAACACTGTCATAAATTTGAAAATCAAACGATAATTTCTGTTTTTATAATAATAATAATATCAATCCTTGTTTATAGAGCACTTTTAAACTGAAGGACAAAGTGCTTGCCAAAGATTTTCAGAATAAAAATAAAATGTCAGAAACTCGTGTCGCCCCTCCCCCACTGCCTTTTGACAACCAAAATGAAGAATGTGAAGAACGCTGGAGCACAAATATTAACAGCACAGCACACACGAACAGACGGGGCTGCAGGTACAAAACATACATGAGAAATTAAATAGTTAAAATGTAGATATGAGATTTTAGCTCATATAAGCAGATATAATTTATAGTTTCTGGCTGATAATTTGTGTCATTTTAAAATTCACTTCCCTACTCCTCCACCTACATCCTACTATCTCCCACCCTCTTTTTTTGTTTTGTTCAATCAAAGAACGAAAAAGAGGGAGACACACGAATAAAGTTAACCAATAAAGAGATTTAGTCATCAACAAAGTAATCAATAAGTTAACTGTGTTGCACGGTTAGGAGAAATCTGTCGTCTGTGTAGACGAGTGAAAAAGGGATAAAAACAAATTATGAATCTCATACTTTTTCTTTTCACTTTTAGCATGTTTGACGGCTGCCCTTACAAAGTACTGTTGCATGCAGTATGCACACAGTCTTCATAACACCGAGCCCTGAACTTTGACCCTCTTTCCCAAATATCCGAGCGTGGTCAGAGTGCACACCGGGCCCAGCTGCGTCCCATGATGGCACTGACTGGGCTCGTTAAGTCAGCAGAGGAACCACGGAGCGGCCGTCACAGGTGCATTCATTAAGCGGCAGCAGGTAAACTCTCTGACATTCGTCATTTAAACGTCAGGCTGCAGCTGCAGGATCAGCTCTCAGCGATACTCGTTTTCTGTTCCTCGTGCACAAAACTGAGCTGAAACTTTTTTGTGCTCTGCTGCCCTCACTTTGGGTAGCCTTCAAAAAGGTTTGAGCAGGGTTCCCACAGTCATGGAAAAACCTGGAATAGTTATGGAATTGCACAATCTTGTTTTCCAGGCCTGCAAAAGTCATGGAATTAGTAAAAAAAGAAAAAAAAGTGTTGAATAAATCATGGAATTTTGTTGTGTGTAATGAAATGATTTGTTAATGTAAAAAACTCTTTTAGGGGAAATACTGACACCATTTTTTCTTTGTTTCTTTTTTTTTTTTTTTTTTTTAAATTTCTGTTAAATTTTTTGCTTATAGAATTTTTGGCAATTTTAAAAGAAAAAATAAAATTGTTTTTTTATTTATATTTTTTAAAGAACCATGCCTTCCACAAGGCTTCTTGAATTTTTTTGACAATTTTTGAAAGAAAAAATGTTGTTACATTTTTTCTTTAGAATTTTTAAAATTATTACTATTTTTCCCTGTAGGTCTGAAAGGCATTTTTCTTAAAAATCACCAAAAATTACACCATTCATCAAAGTCTGAAAGTGTAATAACAGAAATTATTGCTGGATTTTCAAATTTCCGATGGTCCCTGAACACATCACGTGTTACTTCAGAGGTTTGTGAAACAATATTCAAGGACTTTTCAAACTTTTTTTGCCATTTGCACATTCCATGACTTTTCCAGGACTGTATGAACCCCCTGTTTCATTTTCTCTATCAGAACCTTTCGAAACGCAATAATACTTTTTTTCAGAGTTTTATGTCAACGTGTAACTGAAGAAGCGTAGCAGTGATCGACGTTACCTTGACCTAACATCTGACTTTGCCTCGACGCACAGGTCAAAGGTCAGAGGAAAACCTCGTGTTGTAATTACGCGTTGTCCTCTGGCAGCAGTGACATTTCTGAACCTCATGACTGTTGAGACGCAGCCCCGCTTCGTGCCGCTCTATTCTTAACCCTCACATGCCGACACTATTCCTGTCCCGTTCAGCGTGAAGCCTCCTCTGCAGCAGAGTCAGAAAATAAACAAACATCAGTCAGGGCATTTTTTGTTGAAAAAATAAGTTTATAAATCATGCAGTCGGTATATCTTTCTGAAGTCATTTAACACAAACAACATTTTCACAACAGTCCTCGCCCCCGTCCCGTGAAACACACAAACACGCCGTCTTCTTTGAGAGCAGAGTAAAGGTCTTTCTAACATCATGATCTTCAAACCAATATTTACACTTAAACTAAGTAATAAATATGATAAAATGAGTATGTTTAAAAACAAAAAGATAAATATGCTGCCAGTCGGCCAGGAGGCACTCTGTGAGCGGCGTGGGGTCGGACAGGCGGCTTCACCGTGTGACAGTTTGGGCCCTTTGTATTAACAGTGGGTTTGTTTACATGCTAGCTTAGCATTTTGCATTGAATAATAACACCTCTATACTGCTGATATTGCACACTTTGCTGTATAATTTAACTCTTATGTCCAGCATTGCTCCCTTAATAATGACAAGAGCACAGTTTATGTAACATAAAGAAGAAGAAAAAAAGAAACCGTTCCCTACTAAAGCAAAAATTACGGAAGCCAAGAGCGGTCATACTTGCATTTTTTAAAAGTTTTTTTTTATAGTTGTTACCTCGAGATCGTGCGTCAATTATTTTGTCTTAGGGCTGCCATAATATCACTTTTTCACCACAAAATTACTGTGGCCGAAAGATTTCATGAACGATATTGTGATTATCTACAGAAAATTCAGAAACTTTTTTTGGTAAATAAGTTACTCTCAATAAGTGTACAGACGTGGACAGAGACACAAAGCAATAATGCAGTGATACTCAACCAAATCTGGGTGCTGGGTGGCCCCCCGATGATTTTCTATTTCACAAAAAAAAAACAAAAAAACTGACTGATAATGTATTTTAATGTTAATAAGGTGCAAGAATGCATTTAAAAACTACAAAAAATAACTTGTGTGTAACGTGTCGACAGGATTCCCCAGACCCCTGACAGAGGTCTAATTAATATATTAATTAGGAATTTTTGTTTGAAATTGGCCCCCAGTCAAAGCAAGTATTCCTGTAATAACAGGAACACAAGGCGCTGGATTACTTTGGATATTGAAATATTTACATAATATTATCATATATGTATTATCAATGTGATGTTAATATTTCATTTTTTAAATATGCTGCTTATTGTCAATACCGATATATTGTGACACCACTATTTTGTTGTCTCAAGATATCAGCTTGTTTGCTTATTATAAAAGGTAACCTTATGTCAATTCTCGAAAAAACAAAAGGCCAATTTAATGAAATTATTAACTTGTGATCTCGAGATCAAGCAAGGCCGCTCTTAGCTTCCATACAAATGAAAATCAGCACCCTTTAAAATGGGAGCTATTCCTGATAGTTTTTACACTGATATTAAGTGTTTTAATTATATGAGTAATCATATATAAATTGTGAGAAAATGATTTTTTTTTAAATTTAACTCATAATCTTAAGATATCAGCATAAAAATGCAAGAATGACAGCTCTCAGCTTCCGTAGAAAATAAAAGTTCAGCACCTTTTAAAAGGCGAGTGTATTCCTGATAGTTTACAGTACATTTAGTACATCTATCCGCAGTCATTTGTACACAATCCTAAATGCACGTTTCCACTGACAGCGTCTAACCTGCATCTGCCCTTTATTCTTATAATATATTCTCATTATATACAGATATGCGGTGACACGGTGGAAGTTTAATGTGTAACTGTTCAATCGCGTCGCGGCTTTGAAATCACTTTGCCTTGCGGAGTTTTGAAGCACGAGTTTAAACATTAATTTTCAGTTGCTTTGTGCTCTTCATACTCAAGTAGTCACAGAGAAGGTTTTAATAGCTTGTGCTTGAATCATCACGTCATCTGTGCCGAGCAAAAGCATCGCTGGCCTCACTTTGACCTCTGTAACGTTATGCGTACGTAATCGCTCGACTCGACTGTACGCTGCAACGTTTCAGAAACTCATTGCCATTGTGAGCTGTTCTCTTTAGCCTCCTGCACTGCTTTAACCAGCGTTTAGTGGATCCAACACCCGACTCTTCTGGAGCTGCAACTATTAATCAGTTAGTCAGCAACTGTTTCATATAATCAATTAATCTTTCAATCAATCAGCAGGTGCCCCATGTACAGAGGCTGTGTCCTTGCCACAGCGGTCGCAGGTTCGACTCTAACCATGTCCCTTTACTGCATGTCATCCCCACTCTCTCCCCCTTTAATACTTAAACTGTTGTCTCCAATAAAGGCAAAAAGCCCCCCCAAAAATGTAAAAAAAAAAAAATAAAGGCAAAAAATCTTTGTTTACAGCTTTTAAAATGTGATAATTTGTTGCTTTTCTTTGTCTCATATGACAATAGACAGAATATCTCCAGGTTTTAGACTGTTACATTTCACTAGAATTGTACCTTATATGATTTATTTTTCAACAAACAAATTGATTTACAGATTGATACTCGGATGAAAGAAGCACATTAAAAAACCTGTCATCTATTTTTGAACATTTCACCGACTAAACAATTACATCTGTGATAAAAACTATTGATAGTTGTAGCTAAACTCTTCCCAACACTCAACAGAATTTAAAAACTGCAGATAAAAGGGTGTAACGACCTGCTCATCACTTACAGTTACTTCACTTTCTCAGTCATCACGCCAGAGTCAAGCTCCCGCTGAGTGCTGACCAATCCGTCCCCGCTGGAGTCAGGAGCTGACTCACACACGCGTAAAGGATCACTGAGATTACAGCTGCACCTGCACACGTCGACCTCGGACGACTGTCTGACACCGGAAGCTCTTTCTGCTTCACTGCTGGAATCTGAATTGTTTTGCATTTTCCTAAAATCTGCACAGAAACTTTTTTTTTCCCACGCACTCTTACATGGAGCTTGAGAAAGAAACATTTCACATCATTCAAACTGACGATTTACAGTACACGCCCACTTTATGCGACAGCTTCACTTAAACTTGTGTCTGCAATTGTCAGGGGGAAAAATGTTTTTTCGATTCTGTTCGGTGTTTCTTTTTTTGGTCACCTTAGGTTGAGTGATGGAGAACACCAGTGTCTAATCATTCATGAAGGATTTAGTCATGAAAAAAACCCTCATGCTAATTTTCGGGGCCGGTGTGTGTTGGACTGCAGAGCACACATCTTTTCTTTCTCTCCTTCAACTTAAAAAAAAGCCTCATCTGCTTTGTTTTTTCCCAACATGAGCAGCATTATCCGCTACACAACCTGTAAATCTGTTCTTTCAAAGATTTTTTAGTGTCTTTCTGAGGCAGGTTTTTAAATTAAAGTTTGTTGCATTGGTCCCAAAATGCTGGTTAGAGCAGTGCTGATGTTTACAGATGTGATGACACACTCGTGTTAACCTGCAAACTGAGGTTTCACAACAAAGCGCCGAATAAGTTCTGATAATAGAAATGAACTGAAATGGACACAAGTCTGCATGTGTTTTTAGCACCAAAGTGAAAATGAGCCGCTGGATTCACGTCGGTTATAAAAATAATGAATCTGTCGGGAATAAACTTGGTCGCTGGTGTGAGAAAGGCACGGCAGTTTTCAGTTAGAACACAGGTAGTCTCCTCTTCCTCTCTACACTCGCTCGCTCCTTTTTCTGTCTGACGTTGTCATTTACGTTTGTGTATCGGCGTTTGTGTAGCGCTACGTGTGGTGGACCTCGTGGAACATGAGCTCGCGAGGGATGGCCGTCTCGGCGCCGTATACCTTGGAGGTGCGGCGTTCAAATGCAGAAACCATCTGCTTCACCACCTCGTCAAAGAAGACGTGCGCTAGCTGGGAGTGAAGGAGGGAGCGAAACTCGAAGGAGATCTGAGGATGGAGAGAGAGAAGAGTTAGCAGCTGCATTTCATACAGGGTACGTACACATTTTTGCCAGATTTCCAGGACTTTTCCAAGACTTTGAGGCAAATTTAAAAGTCCACACATTCTCTGAAACCACCATCGATACTCCTCGATGTTCTTTTTCATAACTATATAACAGCTTTTTAAAATATAGATTATTAAAAAAAATATTACTTCAAAACAAGAATAGAACTAATTATTTAAACATAACATACGGGACTGGGGAGGGAGTTATGTTTTCTTATTTTGGCTTAAGAGTAGAAATATACAGCTTTAAATGGCTGTATTTTATATTTATTTTACCAGCAATTTTTAAAGAAAACATGCCTTCCAAATCCGCAGGCTCTCAAAAAAAAGTTGTCATTTTCATTTTCTCTTACAAAATTTTTGGCATTTTTTTGTCCCTTTAAAAAATTAGATTTTTTTTTTCACCATTCATGCAACCAGAAACAGTAAAAAGAGAAATTAACATTCAATCTTCAAATTTGCGACAGTCCTTGAACACATCATGTGGTGTTATACAGGTTGGTGAAACAAAATTTAATTTTCCAAAACTTTCAGGGTAAATTCACTTTTCCAAAGATCACTCCTAGAATTTATTGCTATTTGCAAATTCCATGACTTTTCCAGGTTTTCATGACCATATTAACCCTGTTAATAGCAAAAATACACAATTATACACACACACACACACACACACACACACACACACACACACACACACACACTCACACACACACAGTAAAGGTCAAACTACAACCTTTAAACATGTTTGACGACTACAGTTAGCACATGACGTCTACTTACAGAAAAGTCCACAGTGCAGGTGCGAGGATATCCAGGGAGGCCGGGGCTGAAACGCCAAACTGTCTCCAAGTGGTTGAACAGTTTACCATCTGAACAGGACGCCTGACAAACAGCATAATATACAAATGAATCACAATTAGTTCACTGCAAAGAGCAAGAAAATAAGAGACTAACTTTATAAGTTTATAATCTAGCAGCTGTTATCACTTTCTGTTTTATCGACGTTAATCTTTGATGCCATTAATGCATCATTTTTTAATTTCTCTTTGACACTTTTAATTGTCCTTTTCCGTGGAAACAAGACCTGAGAAACACTGCCAGGCATCGAGAAAATAATCATATCTGGATAACAGACGTGCTACGTAATGGGTCGTAAGCATGAGGCCTATTACAGCACTTGATATATTACATATCATTTATCTTAATCAGCAAAACAGACAGCAAAAAAGTAGTAGTTAATTTAGTATTTTAGTAGTTTACAGAAGTTTTAAAGGAGATTTCAAATTATTGAGAAATATATCATGTATCATAATATAGCCTAAAAATATTGTGATGTTATTTTAAAGCCATGTCACCCCGCCCTACTTCCAACCAAATCGCCTTAAAGCCCCACTTTCTCTTTCTCTTGTTTCCGTCCTTCTCTCCCCTGTGCTTTCTTTCTTTCTGTGCTTTCCTGCCACAGTGCCATTTAAGCATGAGACAATTCACATCAGTTTCAGTTACATAAATAAATAAACGTTTATTTGGCGAGAACCCAACCTGACTCAAGCCCAAGAAAACAGTAAGAAATTAAGAATTAAATGTGAGCAAAGAATCAAACCTCAAACTGCATTTAGCAAACATGGGCTGGGCTGCAGTACCTCACCTTGACCAAGTGGGGGCGCACTGAGGTGACGAGGGAGGTGTAGCTCTCCATCACAGGTGGGAAACCCACAGCTAGTTTGGCCTTGCAGAATCCGGCTCGCTTGAACACCACATCGGACTTCTTACACCAGGGGACAAAGAGGCGGTAGTTTTCCACTCCGGCCACCACCTCGTACATCTCCTGCATGGAAAACCTGCGGAGTCAACGGACGGACAGGAGAACATCCGTGAGCTCTCAGAGTGGCACGACAGGAAGCAGGAGAAGGTCAGCAACTGTGACATAACGTGAAATACCAAACAAGGCCGGCACCGCGCAAGAATCATGACCCAGTTTGAGTCTGAAGTAGGTCAGTGAGGAACAGAGAGCGAGGGAGAGAGGAGACAAACAGAGAGAGGTGGAACAAGCACAAAGAGATAAAAAAAAACCAAACAATAAATGAAACATAATAAAGAAAAGATGCAGTGAATAAGATGCAGAAGGAGACTGTTTCCCCCACCGTTACATAACCGCCTCACTCCAGCTGAGGGGAAAATAGCTGCAGCCGCTTGCGTCTATTTATACAGCAGATTTAGTGATTATGACCTCTCTATGGGACACAGGAGGACATTTAGTGCGTCACACACAAACACACGTAAAGCCTCATGTAGGGCACCGACATTACAACCATTATTCACACAGTGACTTGTGATTTATGAGGGCTGCGACTGGAAACACGACTTAGAAACCCATATACCTGCATGCATGCTGCACAGAGCAATCGCAGACTCAACTCTGCCAACATCACAGGGCCTTTATTTTTTTGTTTGTCTTTCAGTTGAATTATCTTTTAAGTTCACGGTTAAAACGTTGTTTTTAAGTTCAATAAAAGCATGATGAATCAAAAGTTAGAGTAATCATGTTAAATAATCTGATGAAATGTCAAGGATTGGAAAAAAAGAAGGAGACAGTAAAGATATGATAAAAAAAAAACTTTCACTTTCTACATCACAGAAGCACGGACTCACCCGATGATGCGTCTCTCAGAGTACTCCTTCCTCTTGGAGAAGGAATCGGCCAGGTTGAAGAAGCTACGGGCGGGTAACGCCACGCCACGCCCGGGCATGGCTGCACCGAGGAGGGGCGGTACACGAGTCATCAGGATCCCACATGACGACAAATATCTGAACACAAGACAAGTAATACAAAAAATCAAGGTGAGGATCCAAATCAATACTCTCATAAACCCCAAACACACGAAATTCCGTTTGTTGTTTCTTTTGATATTTTTGGATAATAGGTTAAACCTTTAACCTTCTGTTAACAACCTTTTATTCCTGGAGAACTAGATACCTTACCTTGAAGGCCTTCCTGCAACACCTGCCATGCATTTGTCCTTTAAATTACATGAGTCACAGATGCCAGTGAATCAAAATGGAACAAGGTCAAAGGTCAACATTAACTCTGGAGACCTCAAACACTGTAGAGCCGAACCAGCAGGGCTGGCTCGACGCTGTTTTGTGCCTGCTTGTCTACATTTCAAATATGTGTGTGCGTTCTGTTAGGCCTGGGGGGAGAAGTGACAGAATTAGGTCAGGTTTCTTTCTTTTGCAAACTTTCTACTGAACCAAGTACAGAAATCAGCGTCCTGCTGAAAAACATGCAGTTAATACCGAGAAGCTGACATTCAACTAGTGAAAGGCGATTCTCTGTGCTTCAAGGTTTTAACTTTTAATTTTAAGTTTTAGTGTCAATGGCAACACCTGGGCTGATGAGGTGTCAGTTTAATGGGATGAAGGTAAAAAGAATTACTGATAACGACAACCAGTCATGGTTCCTAAAATTTAGGCAAGGCAAATTTTAAGGCTTTTAAAAAGACTTTTTAAAGCCACCAGGAATGACATTTAAGACCAATTTTACAATGATCAAAATTGGGGAAAAAAACATGAACTGACATCAATTACTTTTCCCAAATATGTATTCTAATATTAAAGATGACTTTTTTTGGTGCCATTAATGGGAGACGCATTCGGTAAATTAAAGGCTACATTCAAAAAAAACAAAACAAAACAAAAGACATTACTAATTATTTTCATATTTTACAAAGCAAAAATCATAAAATCTTACATCCCATGTTTTAACATTTTTAAGACTTCTGAAAGATTGATTTAAGACATTTTAACATCAGTAACGGCTTACATTTTGATTGATGTATTTTTGATGCCCTTTAAGACTTTTTAAAGATACGCGGGAAACCTACAATCAGTACGTTTCCATGATGTTAGAAAAAGTCGAATTTTTGTTAATTTAATATATTTAGACGCATTTGGACAAAAACTAGCAATCTGAAAAGGTAACTGAAAACTTGTGACTGAAATTGTCGCAGTTTTCTTCGCATTTTAATCAGATAAACCATTAATCAATCAATAAAATAACAATTAGTTTCAATTCTACCTTCTGTTCCAAAGTGCTGCTGCAGCACTAATTAATAGGGATCAATGAGATCATGGCAAAAGCCTGAGTCAGTTCCTCTGTGACACCATGAATGGGAGGACTCTGCTAATCCCGGATTGGTAAAAAGTAACTTGTAATCTCCACAGAAGATATTAAGATATAAATCAACTGCTGTCCTGCAGCAGAGGGGCGCGTCAGGCGGTTTGATTTGTCCATTGTGCCTGGCTGTCCTCCACAGCACCTGTGGCACCCAGTGCCACAATGTCCCTGGCACCGGATGGTTTGGAAGCACATCTCTAAGGGCATGCGTTTGGATTTAAGCAGCCTTTATGTCACCAAGTAATATAATGTGACAACATAAATGTCATCATCAACTTATGAAACCTATTCTGTGCTTCTCGTGATGCACTGCTTCATATTCCTGCTCCAATACCGTCTGCTTCAAAGAGAGCCCGTTCACTACAACCCGAAATGTGATCCAGCTGACACATGGCACTGACCTCAAACTGCCAAGTCCATGCAAGTGAATGGGAGCCGCAGTGAAGAGTGGCAGTTAAAAACGTCAGAGCAAAGACAGAGGACAGTGTGCACCAAACTAGGGGTCGACAGATTATTGGCCATGCCAATTATTGGGACCAATATTTGGCATTTTGCCGATTATCTGTATTTGGATTTTATTTTAATAAGCGCTGCTAAAAAGGCAGTCTGTAATGCATGCACAGACAGTGTCAGCACAGGAGGACTTTAACTTTGTAAAACCTCAGTGAGCTATTTTATTCATTTATATTTTAATTAAATTTTCACAGAAGTTTATAAAAAAGTTGCAGGGAACTTGCCTGTATATGATGTTGAAAGTTTCAGTTTTAATTAAACATTTGCTAAAAGCATTTAAACAAAGTTTTGCAATGGAGTTTGTTAAATTCCAGATTCTAAATTTCGATAGAAATATTTTCATTTTTACTGTAAATACATAATCAAATAATTCCAAATATCAGTTATCGGTCCTATTAAGTATTGATAATCAGTATCGGCCCTGAAAAAAACAATACCTGTCGACCCCTACATCAAACACCAACAGAGTGCAGATGCAGGACAAAAGGGTAGTTTGTACGCTGAATATTGCAAGATCTCACAAGTATAATATAGTACAATCTCAGCAAAGACTTTCCCATATTAAGTTTTTGGGAGTGTGCAAGTACCACTCTTTTTTTGAGAAACACCTCTAAGTAATTTACCACCTTCTGAAACATTGTGTCTGAGGCTGACTTGGATTTCAGTGGTTTTATGTTACTAACAACTGTCAGCCAGCATAAAAAACACCTTCCTCTGTGGGATTTTAAACCCCAGATAAGAATGTGTGTCAAGAGATAATGCAAATCACCATGCAGCTGATGCATTTGTAGCAGCTGTTAAAAAAACACTCCTTACATGTAGCTATATCCATAACTTCCCACTCTGACACAGACTATAGAAGGTTAAGTCGCAATAGTGGAAAATAACTAGTACATTTAAGATACTTACTCTACTATACCCTATTATTTCTACTTCCTGCAACTTTTACATCACAACATTTCAGGGGAAAATATTACACTTTCCTCCACTACATCGATCTAACAGGTGAAATTACTGCTTTCTTTGCAGTTTTAAACTTTACATTTAAATCAAGCTATCAGTTGATAAAATATTATGCAATAAAATAGATTACACTACGTAAGAGTATGCTGAGTCGTTAAAAATAACTCAACTACAAAAAAATTTGCTGTTTGCATATCGAGATTAGGAGCATTTTGATGAAAATACATTTGTACAATTTTGATTGCAGGACTTTTACTGGAGTATTCTTGTTGTGTGGTAATACTATATTTGATTATTGTACATAATATAAAAGGTTTTATCTGAACGCTGTGTTCAGCTGTTGTCAAACTGTGATTTCTCTGTTTGACTTGAACTGAAAACAGGCTTAAGTGACTTACTATGATGCTGGAGTAATCTTAAGTGGTAGAAATATATTATATGACAGACAACAAGCAGGACATATGATAATGTTAGTTCGTTGTTCTGAGGTGTAGCCAACATTTTGCTAAGTTATTTAATAAGTCAGCAGTGGTGGAGGAAGTATTCAGATCATTTACTTAAGGCTAAGTACTAATGCCACACTGTATAAATAATCTATTACAAAGTAAAAGTCAAAGTAAAAGTAAAAGCATTGAAACGTTACTTCGTTAAAAAAAATGTACGGAATGTGCTTTAAGTATAAAAAGTAAAACTACTCAATTCTGATTTTTTTTTAAATAATGATAATTATGATGAAAATAATAAATGTATTAATGAAATAAATAATTAAAAGGAAAAAATAGAAAATCGTCAAATTTGTTATGCTGGAACGGCATTTTTTTGTATCATTTTTGCACGACATATGGCTTAAACAGTCAGTAAATGAGTTACCAACAAATTCTCTGTCAATCAACTCTCCGAATAATCGACTAATTATTTCAGCTATGCTTGGTAACTTACATATAACAAAATATGATATTTTAAAAGCGTTTTGTATGTTTTGATTGCAACATCGCAACTTGTACAGTTACAACAGCTGTCAAATATTGTAGTGAAGTTTAAAGTACATGATTTCCCTCTGAAATGTAGTAGAGCAGAAATAGGATGTGGCATGAAAAGTACTCGAGTAAATTACACGTAGGCACACCTTAAATTTTTACCTACATTTCGTTACATACCACCACTTACAGTTAGCATATTTGTTAGCCTTAAAAAGCGCGTGTTTCAAGTGAGGCTAATAAATAAAATAAGGTCCATAGATAGTTATGTTAACAGTTTAATGTGTAACATGTTAACCACGAAACAAAAACTAACTGAATATCTACGGTGCTAACGCTACTGTACGTTAGCTCGTTGGTTATTGTCTTAGGTGTGTCGCCTCCTTATATTTTCCAGTTTTAATCGAGATGTACACGATCAAATACTTTACCTTACTCTGTTTCTGGTCTGTATTTCCCGGCTGGCTGTCGTCGGTAACTGTTTAATGCACTCAGCTACTTTTCTCAGGCTCCGGCTGCCTCTCGCCATCGTCTCTTTCTTTGACGATCTCTTCGCCTGACAAGCGAGCAGCAGCGCCCGGAGGGTTGTCCCGCCCCCTGACGTCACGCACTCGCTAAATATCGGCCTGCCATTGGATGACCCGTACCGCGCTGAGCGTTTTCATTGGCCAGTCTTGTGGTTCGTCAACCGACTATACTGACGTTCGTGCTCCGCGCGTGCACTAACGCGCACAAGCAGGAATGTCACGAGATGTTGGCTCATATTTCTCTGTCGAGTTCAGTCAACTTTAGGGTCACACGCACACGTTATTTTGGGCCAGTTATAGTATTTTTCTATATAGTATATATAGTATAATACTGGTAATACTGCTTGTACTATTACAAATACTACCGATGATGATAATGATGATAATAATAATGATAGTAACAATAATAAATATTATTGTTATTATGATCGTTAGTCGTATTAGTAGTAGTATCTCTCTCTCTCTAGAGATAGATAGATAGATAGAGAGAGCGAGAGAGAAATAGATATAATATTACAAATAATAAAAAAATAAAAACACAAATAATGCTAATATTAACAATCCTTATCATCCTCATTATCATTCCTTCAATTCCAATGATGTAGCAGAATCAAGGACAAATTTTGGTTACAATTTTGAAAGTATGATTAAAAATGACTACCTTGTACCTTATTATTGTTGTTATTATCATTTTTTTGTATTATTTGTAGTTGTATCAGTAATTATATATATATATGTATGTATTAATATCTAACATGTTTTGAAGTCCGTTTAATAAACAAATTGAAAAAGATTTTCGTCATCACATGCCACTAACCACAACTTTTGCTGGAGTAAAATAATAATAATAATAATAATAATAATAATAATAATAATAATAATAATTACCATGAACATTACTTATAAAAATAAAAATAATAAAAACCTGGGAAAACTGATCTGAGAACAGCTGGAGCGACAGAAGGAAGGAAGTCTGGATTAACACACTTCCGGTCTCAGAGTCGAACAACCACCACCAAAATGGCGAAGATCGCCAAAACGCACGAAGGTAAATTACTTCCAAAAATGAATTAACGGCGTCTTTTCTCGGGGAACTTTTTACGATATTGTGTGAACAGAATTACGCAGTAACTGCTGTAGTCTGTGGGGTTCATCCTGGTGCATGAATTTGGTGTTTTTTATGCGATAAGCGGCGGGCCGTGCTGCGACGCAACGCGGACGGTTTGGATAATGGCGCTGGGTGCTAACTGTTAGCTTGATAATTAGCCACCGTCCCCCACCTTTTATGTAATATACATGTAACCTCGCCACTAAACCCACTGTCCCGTTTCGTATTTTAAACTCAAGACCATGTTTGAGTGAATAACTACCTCCAGTGCATCGCGTTTTAATGTTGTTTTTAGTGCTAATATGGTCGTCACATAGCTAACCCAATTAGCTTTATTTTAACAGCAGTACTCGACCACACGTTTCACTCAGCAGGCAAATATTAAGCTCTTTGTCTAATGTTAAGTGTTATTACCTCTGAGTCATGTTTACAGTGATGGAGAAAATACTCAAATCCTTAAGTCAAAGTAGAAATACACTGTAAAAATACTTAATTTTAAAATCTCATTCTACATTGAAGATGGTCTTTAACAATAAGTAAAACCTGGAAAACGAACCAAAAATAATGGAAGTGCCGAAAAAACAAACTTCCACGTGAGTGTTATTTTATGTATCATCAGATTATTACTACTCACGCATTAATTCATGTAGCGTTATTATTAGTTGAGATGGAGCTCACAACTATCTTTTTTAAGTCAAACTAAAACTTTATTATTATTAACATTATTAATGAGTCCACTGACTATTTTCTCCACTATTAGATTGTTGTTGGTTTTTGAAAAATAATTTCAGTAAACATTTAGAAATTCCATTAATGCAAAGGTGTTATGTATTTCATAGCACGTTTCATACTCAAAAGGCAGTAGTTTCACTTACAAACACAACCACATTTACAGAGCAGTTAAATGTTAAGCTTTTAATCATCTACTTAAGTACAAATACCACACTGTAAAAATACTCCAGTGCAAGTTGAAGTTCTGCATTACTTAATTAAAAGTGTGTATAGGGGATATGTATCAAAACTATGTCTCCCAAAGCAGAGAAATGTTCACTGTTACTGTAATACTATTTTATCAACCATCATCACATCATTTCACATTAATTACTACTTTAGCTACAGTTATTACTCACATATTGATGCATTTGCTGTCGTAGTTTGTTGAGATGAAGCTCAGAAATATTTTGTATCAACTTTAATAATCATTATTTTCCTAATGGATTAATCTGCTGATTATTTTCTCCACCATTTGGCACGACAAATGAATTATAAAGCACATTTCATTCACATAGTGCTCTACAGATTAGTCATGTCAAGTCAAAATTCATTATAGCCCCATCACAAAGCATGCCTCAAAGTTATATTATCTATAAAGTCCAATATTACAGTTTGATGAAGTTCCAAGTGGCTTTACACCCAATGGCACAATTCCAGCAGTTCAACAAACTGTTAAATTAATCAAAATATTTAAATGTATAAGGTGCTACTATTGTTTGTTTTTTTTACATAAACAATGCAGAGAGTTAATTTATTGATCATTTGTTGCAGCTGCACTTGTTATTAAAAAACATCATTCATTTGCTCTGTGTGCAAAACTTTAACATGTAAAGTTGTTCAATAAATGAAATGGAGTAAAAACTACAATATTTCTATTTGAGATCCAGAGAAGTAGAAATAAAAACAAAGTGGCATTAAAAGATAGATGAAAAGATAAAATAGATCCTCAAATGTGTACTTGAGCACAGCAATTGAGTAAATGTACTTGGATATATTCCAGGGCTGCCTCTGAGAAATTAGCATTTAATAGTGGAAATTATAGTTGTTTTGTACTTTATTATGTATTTTCTAACTCTTGTTTGTTTCTTCATTTCTCTGCAGATATTGAGGCCCAGATCCTGGAGATCCAGGGGATGAAGGCCACCCTGCTGGAGGAAGGAGAGCAGGGAGTGGGTCTGGACTCCACTGGCTTTTATGACCAGGAGATCTATGGAGGCAGCGACAGCCGCTTCGCTGGATATGTCACTTCCATCGCCGCCAATGAACAGGAGGATGTGAGTATTTTCATACGCAGGGACATGGATATATTTCCCCTGAGCAGTTGCAAAGAGTCGGCTTGATTGAATCACTATGATGTAATCAACAAAAGTCACTTTCGGGTAGAAAACTGGCTACTGTTTTGAATTAAGCAGATATGTAAATGTGGCAGACTTGTTTATTTCTGCAGTCATTTTCAGTCGCAACTGTAACATATAAAAATATAGAGTTAAACATGGTGGTCCTTCCTGTCTGATGTTTCTGTTGTGCTTACTTTATGAAGTGTGTTGCTTAGTTATTGATAAACCAAATCCAATCCAAATTTTCTCTTCTGTTTAATTATGTCTTAGTCTGGCCTCTGTTCAGCATTATTGACTAACTTCAGTGTGTGTTTGTAAGGTGCTTTATAAATATAGTTGTAGTTATTATTATTGAAAAGTGCTAACCGCCTTTTAATGTAAGCACCTCCCTCGGTGGTTAGGGTTTAGGGTTTTTTTAGGTGGCCCATAACTTGTCAATTAGGCAGAGTTTGCTTAGTGCCGTCTGATTATTTGTACGTGAAGTGGCGGTTTTCTACCCAGAAGTTATTGTAAATAAACATTGTGATTCGGATTATAGATCTGAATTTATCTAAATAGTGTCAATATAATGATACTTTCACTGTTGCAATTCCACAGTTGTATTTTTGGAGCTTGACTGCTCCCCTTTGCTTGTTGCATATGAGCTAGGAGAGTCTTGCCATTTTGGTGAGATTTGACTAGACTCCTGTTTCTCTTTCTTTTTTTCAGGATGATGAAGAAGATTCATCTACAAGCTTGCTGGGACAAAAGAAGCCGGGGTACCATGCACCAGTGGCGATACTCAATGCCATTCCTCAGTCAGACGAGCAAGTATGTGTTGATTTACTGTCTTAACCCGCTTTGATGTCACACACTCATATCGCTCTGTGCATCAAGTGTGCCTCTCAAGATAAAGCTTCAAAAAATATTCTACATTAATCTTATGGTCTGCTTTCATTGAGTTCATTTTTAACAAACATCAGTCCTAATCATAAATATCAAATATTCATTCATTTTCAGAATTTTAACCCTTTAAATGCAGTTTTTTGTCATGATGCCACTTTCTTTTTAAGTTTAAAAAAACACTTAAAAACAATTATTTCCAATTTTCTACATGCTAAGTAATTTTTATTATCACAACCTAGGACATGTCAATGATTAGCAGCAACATTGATTTTCATACATTATTTTTTTTTTTTGCAGTGTCAAATACTCACACTAATACCACCCTGCACACAAAGTGCGCTTTTCAAAATCAGGCTATTAAAAATATCATACATTAATATGATTTCATACTTTCATTGAGTTTTTTTTTTTTTTAACCGACGTCAGTCCTAATCATAAATATCAAATATTTATAAATTTTCAGATTTTTGACCCTTTAAATGCCATTTTTTGCATGATGCCGCTATATTTTTAGATTGGGGAAAAAAATAATTTTTTTCAATATAATACATGTAAAGTATATTTTTTTTTGACGATCAAAAATTGCTGTTTTAAATGGGTTTCAACGGCACATTTTTGCACTTTACAGTCTGAATATAACAATTTATTTTCCACTGTGTATTTTAGGCTCATGGACACAGCCAAAACAAAAAAAAGAAGAATGCATAAAATGTGCTAAACAGCCCTTAAGAGTTAAATATATTTAAATCCCTGTGTTCTTGTTGTTAAATCATTTTTTCATATTAGAAATAGACTGACACTCGTCTCCCTGTCTTCGTTTTGCAGTACGACCCATTTGCAGAGCATCGTCCGCAGAAGATCGCGGAGCGGGAAGATGAATACAAAGCCCGGCGCAGACAGATGATCATCTCACCTGAGCGTCTCGACCCTTTTGCAGACGGTAAATTTTGCTTTTTTTCGACTTCATTATACCTTCCTCATTTCCTTTCCCTTTTCACGGTTCACTTTTTTGTGACCCCACCATGACTACCAATGGTTTCACACCCATAGTTTTTCTGTTTTAACCCTTCGACCACAATGCAATAGCTCGCTTCCCAGACTTCCGCCTTCCCGGTGGTCAATCCTCTGTGGTCCAAGTACATATTGTGTCATTTTTTTCTTCTACATTTGCAGCAAATGTCAGTGTGGGCCCAAAGTTATATATTTTCATGCCTTTAATCTGCATTTTGTGTATCAAATACAGCTAAACCCACTGTGGGGTTGCCATGCCTTTCATAGGGAGAGGTGGTTAGGTGTTGAATGTTCAAGGGGGGTATTTCACCTAACAAACGTGGGTAGCAGATAGGTTGTGTGTGAGTCGAAGGGTTAATAATTTCATGTGAGTGTCAGCCTAAATAATGATGGGAAACGGCAGTGTCCGCTTGTCCTAGTATATGAGGATGAGAAATGTAAGCTTTAGGGTTAGTTTTGGTGTAATTCACCTGTAAATAAACTGCTATTCCACGCTGAGCTCAGTAACAGATGAGACACAACAACCTGCTCGCTTATAGGCGTTAGATCCAGAGACAGGCAGTGTAAAGAAATATGCTTTGTCAGGAGCCTTAGGGTAACTTATATCAGGGCTGAATATATAGGGCTGGGCGATATGGCTAAAATTGGCTAAAAATCCAGATTCTTTCATATTGATTGATATTGATAATTATGTACCAAAAAAAAGTCAGAGTTTAAGAAACCTTACTTTTTACTGTAGTTTAAACTATTATTTATTGTCTGAACATAAGAACATAAAAATACTCATTAAGCACTGAGAAGGGTTTTGTGTTTTAATTTTGGCTTAGGTGAGGGACACACATCTTTATCTAAAATCACAATATCTGGATATTTGGATATTTTCTCTGATTTACCAACACAGTAGCTGATGGAGGCAGCAGTAGAGGAGCAGCTCCTTCGTTCAGTGGAGTGAAAGAGTGTTTTTCTCACAGGAGTCTGCTGTTTTTGTTATATGGCTTCACCTTCTGCACATCGCTAATGGAAGATTTGTTGAAGAATTACTTTTATCACTATAGAGGAAAATAGTATTGAGATAATTCTCATTACCGTTTTATTGCCCAGCCCTAGTTATATAATAACATAACATTACAGCCATTATGAGGCTGGCTTTATCTTCCCATTTTCTCTTAGTCTGGGCTGTAATTTTAAAGTCTCTGGGTAACTGAACCTCCTCTGTTGGCCGGTTAGACTGATTCGAGGTCTTTGGCCTCAGCATAGGACTTGACTAACTAATTATGTCTTTCTTTGTGTGGACAGTAGGGGTGGGTGATTTATTGAATATACTCGAGGTATTGCGGCTTGTTCCATGTGCTATATATAAGATGACTACATCCAATAATAATTGTCACATTGTTTTTATAAGCCACTAGCGTTTTGGTTCTCCTACGGCTCTCCGCCTCTTACAGACACACACACACAAAGCAGGGCTTTTGCAGAGCTCCAGAACGTAACTATTTAATCACACATTGCGACCATATTGCACCACTGCGACTTGCAAATACCATTAATAACTAAACTAGAGAGCTGTGAGCGTGTTTCCAGCTTACAGAGAATAAATAATAACATTTAATGGCACTGCGGTAACAGTCTAACGTAATCAGTGGTAGTGGTGTAAGCTGGTGAGGCATGTATTTGTATCTGCAGAGGTCTGATCGCAGCTTTTTAGTCACATTTTGTGACCATGGAGCACCAGTTAGTCTCGCAAACATTAGTAAAATATGACCTTAAGAGCTGTTAGTTTGTTGCCCGCTCACAGTGAATGAATCCTCAGGGTTAAAGGCGCCGTGCTAATGCTAACATCCAGCTGTTGACCAGCAGCTCCAAGTCCATAACAAAAACCTCAAGCTTCCAGCCCAAGACAAGCCAGGTCCTTCAAAGTAAAAGCACCATGGGTCCAGCTTTGATTTGTTTAATTATAACAATCTGTTTAAAAGTACTTTATTTAACTTCCGTATAACCATATTTTATTTAATGTTATTATAACAGTAGTGTATTCAGCTTTATTATTTAACAGTAGCTACTTTATCTAATTTACTGTAACATTCAACTACAATTAAAAATATTGTGTATCGTGATATAGCCTTAAAATATTATATTATTATATATATATTATTAAAATAATACTAAATATTATTATCTCAAAGCCATATCGCCCGGCCTTAGTGGCCAGCTTTTCTTAGAAAATCTTAGAGTTAGGGTTATTTTATTTAGCCAATCTGTGTTATCACAAAGTAACCATTTTTCTAACTTTGCAAGACTTGAGCAAAAACATGCAAGAGTGTGAGCCAGCTAGTTTATCGCCCCTTCCATTTTTATTGCATCTTCACTTCCACTGACAATATGAGCCGAAATGGCCCGAGTGCTTCAGGTTTGGTCTAGGTAGGGCTCACCTGAAGCCTGCATGTAGAGAGAGCTCTTTGTACAAAGTTGTTGTGTAAATATATTTTTATTTTACAACTCTCTCTGTAAAATAGAAATATGTTATCAAGAAAATTGTGTACCACAATACCACAGGCCCATACTAACTGTCCTTAATTTCTCTCCTACAGCAGTACTGCTTTGCCAGTCCTGTACTGCACTCTGTTAAGGGTGCAGCAACTCATCCTGTGTAGGTTATGGGGAACACAGAGAACTGTGCACATGTCAGTTTGGTCAGGGTCCACGTTGGCCGCTTGTTTGGGGCTCATGAGGGGAATCAGATGCAGCCCAGCTACAACAAACCTCACCCCCTCCCAAAGAGCCTCTTAAGTTTTTTATTTATTTTTTTAAATTTGACTTATCAATTTCCTACAAACTTAAGATAAAATTTCCCATGCATTCATGACGGAAAATTACTGGCCAGATATTTGACTTCATATCTTATCCTTGTTTTTATCAGTTACATTTTGTCCTGAGAAGGAAGTCAAGATGTAAATGTATAAAGATTGGTTTAAAAAAACACAGCTTTTATGAGTCAGTTTGGCTCTGGGATGCCATTTTTCTGACGGTAGGGCTAAATTTATCATTATTTTTTTGCCTCATATTTATATTTGAATGCCAAAGTAGATGCTCATATTTTGTGGTAATGTCATTCCTAAATGTTGCCTCAAAATCTTGACTTTATAAGCTAGTATAAACAATTGAACCACAGGTATTCCATATGAATTTTTTTCCATTTTTGTGCCCCAAGAAGATTTGTTTTTTGAGTGCCGTAAATCAATGCAACACAGGTGGTATACTGTTGTGTGTGAGTTCAAACCCTTTTCCAAAGTGTTACTAATGGTAAAGAGAAATTTTCTAGGCTTCTTTTCTGCCGGTTGAAGTCTGACTGCAGAGGGACCCTTGGCACTGAAAGTGTACGTATTCTGAAGAGCACAGCCCAGGACCCCTGCATCAGTGATGGCTATAACTTCTTAATCCACTTTAAGAAAACACCACAACCTCAACTCTTCTCTCTATGTATCTGCTTGTTTTTCATTAGAATGCTATGACTGTATGTAAGAAAGACAAATGTATATTTGTATGTAATTCAGTAGGAATGTTTTGTGAATCAGCTGTTTTATTAAAAACAAACAGGAATGTAAGTTAATCTGTTGGTAAAGAGAGTCAGGGTTAGCTGGCTGTGTTTGTGCTTGCTGTGTTTGTAATAACTTGGGTCCCCAGAGTGTGTACTGATGAGTGTCCTATGTTCTTGTTCGTGCTCTTTCGCGCAGGGGGCAAAACGCCGGACCCCAAGCTGCAGGTCAGGTCGTACGTGGACGTCATGTTGGAGCAGAACCTGTCCAAAGAGGAGGTGAGCCGCTCTTTGACTGCAAGCTTTTTCCAGATATCACTCGTAATAAGTTGTTAACTGAGTCTTGTGATTTTTTTTTTCGGTCGTTTTTCCTGACGATGTTGTGATTTTTTTGCTCGTAGAGGGAGATTCGTCAGCAGCTGGCAGAGAAGGCCAAATCTGGGGACTTGAAAGCTGTCAACGGGTCCGCTGCCACACAAGCTGCCGCCGCAAAACGTAAACGCCGCTGGGACCAGACAGCTGACCAGACTCCCTCTAATGCTACACCCAAAAAGATGTCCAGCTGGGACCAGGCTGACTCCGCTGCTGAGGTGAGTCATGTAAATTTTAGCCCCTCACTGCTTGATGGATAACTCCTTTCAGGATCTCATGGGCTGTTTTTTTGTGATTGTTGCAGCGTGGAACGTCTGATTACTATATATAAATATTATTAGACTGATAACTTGTTGTCAAAGTTGTAGACTGTTTTTAATCTCATATCCTCTTTGCGTCTGTTTCTTTGCAGACTCCAGGACACACCCCGGCACACACACCTTCAAACAGCCGATGGGATGAAACCCCCGGCCGCCCTAAAGGCAGTGAGACCCCAGGGGCCACTCCCAGTACCCGGATGTGGGATCCCACTCCCAGTCACACACCTGCTGGCGCTGCCACTCCTGGCAGGGATACACCTGGCCACGCCACGCCCGGCCACGGCGGAGCCACGGGCAGCGTTCGCAAGAACCGCTGGGACGAAACCCCAAAGACAGAAAGAGAGACCCCGGGACACGGGAGTGGCTGGGCAGAAACGCCACGCACAGACCGAGGAGACGAGTCGGTGGGAGAGACTCCAACGCCAGGGGCCAGTAAGAGGAAGTCACGGTGGGATGAAACGCCTGCCAGTCAGATGGGATCCTCAACACCGCTGCTGACTCCAGGAAAGACTCCCATAGGAACGCCAGCAATGAACATGGCTACCCCAACACCAGGTAAACAGCTTTTGTTGCATTTGATGCACGATACTGGATTTCTTGCCCATTTCTAGCATGCTGATATATATCCACCTTTTCTCCGCCTAATGTTAGTGATCCTTCACTAAAAGGCGAGATATCTAACATTTAGCCAACCTTTAGGGGCTCACCAAAGTACAGCTGCAATAATTATTGAGTAGTTGTCAAATACTTAATTCATTTCTATTAGTTTGATTATAGATAAATTAAAATAATAGACAATGAAAATAATATATAGTTGCAGCCATACAAGATCTGCCAGATGTCTATGTGGCCTGATGCAGAGTCTGCAGCAAGAAGTTAACACTATGGCAGAGCAGCTTTGAGCCATGCTGCTGGATTATCACACAGGACAGCATGCAAGTGAACAGTTACTAACCTCGATCCAAATTTGTCCTTTTTGAGTCCTTTGGTGAGTAAAGTCCTAAAAAAGTCATGGAATTCAATGTTCGAGAAGGTGTTGAGAAACCTGTATGCTCCTATCATCTCTGTGTTTCTTTTGTATTTCTTGCACATGACTACAACTTTAACATCTACCTTCCTCGTGTTCTGCAGTTTGTCAGAATTTATTTAAGAAAGGAATCACATTTGCTAAAGATTCTCCAGGCCATTGATGGTTTTACTGTGTTTTTAAACCAGTTTCCTCTTCTGTTTTCTTCAGGTCACCTGATGAGCATGACCCCAGAGCAGCTGCAGGCGTGGAGGTGGGAGAGGGAGATTGACGAGAGGAACCGGCCTCTCACAGACGAGGAGCTCGACGCCATGTTCCCAGAGGGATACAAGGTCCATGTCCCTTTTTATTGCGTTTAATTCTTTAGTGACACAAGCATGAGGAAATGAAATTCAAAAGGAGTCGCAGCACTGACAGTTACTCGTTCTTTTCTGCAGGTCTTGCCTCCACCGGCGGGCTACGTGCCGATCCGCACTCCGGCCCGTAAGCTGTCAGCCACGCCAACCCCCATCGGAGGCATGACGGGCTTCCACATGCAGCAGGAGGACCGCACCACGAAACAGATGAACGACCAGCCCTCAGGAAACCTCCCCTTCCTCAAACCTGATGACATCCAATATTTTGACAAACTGCTGGTGAGCATCTCACTCTTTACACACGACATACGTAAAAGAAGCTGTTAAATCAACAGCCGGGATGTTTGTCCTGTCTGAAGTTCACCGTGTGCCAACATGATGGCTAACTGTGTGTGTTTGTGTTAGGTGGAGGTGGATGAGTCCACGCTGAGCCCCGAGGAGCAGAAAGAGAGGAAGATCATGAAGCTGCTGCTGAAGATTAAAAACGGCACACCGCCCATGAGAAAGGTTTGTCACTTTTGTGTGTATACATACATAAATCAAAATATGATCTGTAATATCCCTTTTTAAAAGACCCCAGATATTCTCTCAGAGATCTTTCTTTCTTCGCATGTCACAAATCTACCAAAGAAACTCATAAACAGCATAATCACAACAACAGAACCTGCTGCAAGATCAACACCCAGCACTCAGCCTGTATGTGGCTGCAGTGTGAATATTTGCTTGCTAAAGAATCTCCTTTCTGAGGAGCTGCAGCTTTCAGTGGAGGTCACAGTGTGGACCATCATGCTCTGCTGGGAGCAGCAGACAGAAATCATCACATCTGTTGAGTCAGAAGTGCTTCAGTCTGTCTCTCGTACCCCTTTTCCACCAAACCAGCTCTAGTTCTCGAACAGGTGTGTTCAGGACTATTGAAGTTTGGTGCTTAAATGGAAAGAGGGCATGCAGGGCACAAACTGAGACTGTCTGGCCCTCTGTCAGGGTTTTTCTCCATCACCCTCACATCGAGACCTTAAGAGTTTCCAAATATTTATTTCAAACAATCAATCAGCGCGCATTTTTCAGCCAAACGCATTGGGCTTTTCGGGGTCGTCGGCTTTGGTTGAGATTGAGAACTCTCAATATCACACGTGTACTCATGTTGTCACAGTTTGCACTTCAGATTAAAGAAAAACTGGCATTTCTGGCTTCCAGCTTGTAAACAACTGTTCTGGCTTTGAAACGATTAGTTTTTGGTCGAAGTAGTCTGAATCTTTGAAAATTACGTGCAGGAACCAGAAGGGAACTGGTTCCACATTGGTGGAAAAAAGGGTGTCTGCCTGTCTCTGTCTGCCTCTGACTGATCCTCTCCTCTCTCGTCTTCAGGCCGCTCTGCGTCAGATCACAGACAAAGCTCGTGAATTCGGAGCAGGCCCCCTGTTCAACCAGATCCTGCCATTACTCATGTCGCCCACCCTGGAGGACCAGGAGCGCCATCTTCTTGTCAAAGTCATCGACCGCATTTTGTACAAACTGGACGACCTGGTCCGACCCTACGTACACAAGGTAAGTCTCAGCGGCTGAAAGATCTGCACTCATCTTTTTGTGGGTCGTGTCTGATAAACTGTGGTCTTTGTGTCCAGATCCTTGTGGTGATTGAGCCGCTGCTGATTGATGAGGACTACTACGCCAGAGTAGAGGGAAGAGAAATCATCTCTAACTTGGCAAAGGTAAAGTTGAACCCTTTTTTTACGCACTCGCTGCTTCCTGCGAACTATTCTCGCCTGTTCAACCAGTCCATGGTCAGATCAGGGCTAGTCGTTCGCAAGATTAACACCAACACGAGAGCCAGCAGACCTGACGTTTGTGTCCGGTCTGTTCTCAACCTGCACCCGTTGGTTACAGTCAGATGCTCCGCTGACGGAGTTTAGTTATTGATTGAGAGATAATAACTGTTTTCACTGTTACAGCAGATTGAAATCTCAGGCTCAGTAAACACAGACATACTGACACAGATGTTAGTAGACTTAATCCAGTGGAATCCAGAGGACGTAGAAATTGTCTGATTAACACTTTCGCGCACCAGCATTTTTTTCATATTCAGTAGTTTTTCAAGACCCCTAGAATCTTTTGGTCTCGTAATGTATAAACTATTCATCAAAATAAAGAAACAGATCTTATTTTTCATGAAAAAAACTAGATAAATAAAATGTTTTGGCTTTTTTTATTCCTTTTTTATCAACACCTGAATTTGTGCTTTTTCATGTTGGACAAAAAGTGTGTAAAATTTCATTTTTGTCAAAGAAAGTCATTTTCAAAACAAAAATTGATTACACGTTTACACTTTTCATTGTTTTTCTTCTTATTTTCGCATATCAACTTGAATTTACGAAAATAAAACTACAGTATAACTGTGAAAACACAGATTATCCCGTCAATGTCGTGGAAGTGTTAATAGTGTAACTGAGATCACGAGCTCCACCGCCAGAGCTTGGCAGGATTATGATAAATTTGTCATGTATTTGTAAACTCTGCACATTTATTTTTAAAACAGCCTGAGGCAGAGGAGAGGAAATTGTCAATAAGTTAACACAAAAACAGTTTGATCATGTTGGCCGTCATTACTGCCGCTACGTAACATTTAAAATATAGCCGATTTAGTCTGTTGGCTGGGAACAAGTCATGGAGGCAGCAATAACATATATATATTTCAATTTAAATGATAGGTTTATATAAATACATTAAAGATAGTTTGTTTGTGTTTTTTGTTGACCAATCAGATTGCCTGGTCAGATTTAATTTTTGTATAATATTCTATCATGTATTTGTCTGATCAGCAGATTGGAGGTGAACCACGAGATATAAGAGCTGTTTTCTTCTCATTTTATTTGCCAAAAAAAATGTTGAAATGTGATGTGCCGGTGTGTCATAGTGCCCCCAAATATGATTCAAATATGATTCAAATAGTGTAATTAAACTTAAATTTATTGTTAAAACATTTAATGTAGAAAGCATTTTTAAAACGTCTGTGTCTGACTTCACCTGGTCAGTAAATGTCTGGAAATCTGACTCAGATATTTGACATTTTTCTTCTTCCTGTCTGTCCCAGGCTGCCGGTTTGGCCACAATGATCTCCACGATGCGTCCCGATATCGACAACATGGACGAGTACGTCAGAAACACGACAGCCCGAGCCTTCGCCGTGGTGGCCTCTGCTCTCGGTATTCCCTCTCTGCTGCCGTTTCTCAAAGCCGTGTGTAAGAGTAAGAAGTCCTGGCAGGCGCGACACACAGGCATCAAGATCGTGCAGCAGATCGCCATCCTCATGGGCTGCGCCATCCTGCCCCACCTCCGCAGCTTGGTGGAGATCATCGAACACGGTCAGTCACGCTCAGCTGTATCAAACAGCACCCTTTGAAATCAACAGATGCATTTCATTAGTTTAGGTATTATTTTCACATGCAGAGGGATTTAGTGAGTTTTTATCTTTATTTTTTGAAGCCAAATTCAAATTTTAAAGTCCTAAAAGTGCAGTGATCTACTTTTAGACTTGTGTTGTGTTTGTCTCCATTCATGATACATTTTTATGCACTTTCTTTTGAAACAATCCTCTGCTTCTCCTGGCTAATAAGGCAAGCCACTGATGCAGTTGTAATTACATTGTTACAAGATGTATTCATACATTTTCCTATGGTGGGAGTACCGATCTCATTTTAGATATTCACTCATTTTAGGCTGATTTTCTTAAATTTCAAAGGGTAAAGTTATAAAAACTCTCCTGCAGATAGTCAATAAAGACTTGCCGCACTGTCTGTAGTGAAATGTGTTCATGCTCTGACTTCTGGTTTTGACTGTGTGATGCTGCAGGTCTGGTGGACGAGCAGCAGAAGGTGAGGACCATCAGTGCTCTGGCTATCGCTGCCCTCGCTGAAGCTGCCACGCCGTACGGTATCGAGTCCTTTGACTCGGTCCTCAAACCCCTTTGGAAGGGTATCAGACAGCACAGAGGAAAGGTAAGACATTTTAACAAAGAAAAGAACAAACTGTTTCTTGCAAGATCCACACCCAGCACTCAGCCTGCACGTGGCTACAGTGTGAATATTTGCTTGCTATAAAGTCTCCTCTGAGGGGCTGCTGCTGTCAGTAGAGGTCACATTAAAGACCATAAATACTCTGCTGGGAGCATCAGACATTTATCATCAGAGTCAAAAAGCCACAGTTTGTGAGGTTTTTTTTTTTTTTTTTCACAATTTCTTTCTCGCTCTTTGTCACCAGGGTCTGGCTGCTTTCCTTAAAGCCATCGGTTACCTTATCCCACTGATGGATGCCGAGTATGCAAACTACTACACCAGAGAGGTGATGTTGATCCTCATCCGAGAGTTTCAGTCCCCCGATGAGGAGATGAAGAAGATCGTACTCAAGGTAAGAGATGGGAAGAACAACTAATGTCTTACCTCTGGAGCTAGACCATGCTTCTATAAACTTTCCCCAACTTCCTGCGACTCATTCTCGCCTGTTCAGCCGCCACGTGGTTGCGTCAGGGCTAGTAAGTCGCTAGATGAACGCCAGCACGAGAATTAGCAGAGCTGATTTCTGTGTCCTCTCTGTTCTCACCCTGCACCCGCTGGCTACATGCGACCCGTCTTCTCTTTGTCTGAACTCGCTTTGACCCCGAAACCTTCTGAGCGTTCCTACAGACCCTTTTAGGGCCGACGTCACGATGATGTCACGGTTTTAGCTGGAGGCCAAAAAAGTAAAATGGTCTATACTCATACTACCATACTATACAGTGTGCCAAAAAAATGTGTATCCCAATACATAGTATGCTAAATATAGTCTGCCATGAATGCCAGGATGTTTTAATCATGGATGTATTAAGAGACCTGGATACAGCACCGGCAGTGGGCCCCATCCATTTCCATTATTACTTTATTTAGTGATTTATTGTATGTGTCAGTGAGAATGAGTGGGAGCCCTGGTATGTGAGTCAGACCGCGCCCCTTATAGATGTCCTCAGTTTCCCTCTCTGACCTCGACTTGCGTTTTTGTCTCACAGGTGGTGAAGCAGTGTTGTGGCACTGATGGTGTGGAGGCTAACTACATTAAGACTGAGATCCTGCCCCCCTTCTTCAAGCACTTTTGGCAGCACAGGATGGCTCTGGATAGACGCAACTACAGACAGGTGAGCAAACAAACACAGAAGTTCACGATTAACCCCAGAAAAAGTCAGTTTCAGGGGACTTAGTTGACTTAGATGTTTGTGTTTTCCCTTTTTGTCAAACTAATGAGTCCAAGACCCTGTTCCGAACACAAGTGGACAGCTGAGACACATCCCGGTTCACACGTCTATCAGCAGACACTCCACTGTTGTGTTGCTATTGCTATTCTGTATCATAGCAACCAGATACTGTCAAGGAGTCTTAGCTGATTAAAATGCTGCCTACAAAGCGCTCTCAAATGCTCCCAGCTGGGTGGTTCCTGAGGAGCGCCTGGCGTTTTTAGACATAAAAACCCAAAACACTTTTATGGATACATGGCTTAAGTGTTTTTTCCCAGCTTAAAACTCCAGGCACCCAGCCGGGAGCGCTTTGGAGGAACAACATTTTTTCAGCTGAGATGCTTTGGTCGCATCTGGTTGCTGTGGTACAAAATACCTGCAGAAGTAACGATGTTGGCACAAGGTAGAGTACTTGCTCTGGATCAGGAGAAGGCAGATCCAAGCATGCAGGAAGGGAGGACTGAGCTGCTCGTCTGTGTGGTTCATGAGATGAAAGATGCATGAAAGGGATTGTTCACCCCAAAATGAAAATTCAGTCCTTACCTTCTCTGCCTCATGCTGATGGAAAGTTGGGTGAAGTTTTATAGTCCACAAAACACTGCCGGAGGTTCACAGTGAAAAGGTGTTGCACTCACCTCCCATACAATTAAAGCAAAAGGTGACCAGGCTTCAAATGTTAAAAAAGTACCCAAGAAATCAACAAAATGTCCCCATACTGCACGTCCACAGTGGGTGTCCTGAAGCCCCGACGTGCCAACTTGTTTTGAAAAACATCTCTGGCGTCATGTTTTTAGCCTAATCACAAGTCATTCAAATCCTGCAGAAACAGACATTTTGCACACCCCTTTAACTCACCAACACTTAAACTCCCGATTTACAAGACGTAAATGTGTGTCATTAAAAGATTAAGATGTAAGCTGCTTCCTGCGAACTATTCTCGCCTGTTCGCCCAGTCTGTGGGCAGATCAGGGCTAGTCGTTCGCAAGATTAACACCAACACGAGAGCCAGCAGACCTGACGTTTGTGTCCCGTCTGTTCTCAACCTGCACCCGTTGGTTACAGTCAGATATTACAATGACAGGCTTACATTAATTAAGTTGTGATTTTTCTTTTTTTTTTTCATTTTATTTGCCACCTAAGTCAAATGAATATTGAAATGATATGTATTACTGCGCCCTCATGTCAAACATGATGAAAATAATCTAATTACAGCAGCAAATATCCTCAGAATAATTAAAGGAATGTTCCTTAGCGCCTTCATATCAGAGAGTGAAATCTTTTGTAGGCGTACAGGAATTGATGTGATTTCCAAATAGTTTTTCGGGGGGGATTATGGGAACTTCTGAAGCTTTCGCACACATCCCAGACACATTTTTAAACTGTTTTTCTCTCCTTCGAACAGTTGGTGGACACCACAGTGGAGCTGGCCAACAAAGTGGGAGCAGCAGAGATCATTTCTCGCATCGTTGATGACCTGAAAGACGAGGCGGAGCAGTACAGAAAGATGGTGATGGAGACCATCGAGAAAATCATGGGCAACCTGGGTGCAGCTGACATCGACCACAAGCTGGAGGAGCAGCTGATCGACGGTATCTTGTACGCCTTCCAGGAGCAGACGACAGAGGTGAGAGAAATAAAATTCATTGTGAAGTTGAGATTATCCGATTATTAGAGTGTTTTTCTTAATTTCATCCCTTGTTGTTTTCCTCCAGGACTCTGTGATGCTCAACGGTTTTGGCACGGTGGTGAACGCCCTCGGGAAGCGTGTGAAGCCCTACCTGCCTCAGATCTGTGGTACGGTGCTGTGGCGTCTCAACAACAAGTCAGCCAAAGTCCGTCAGCAGGCAGCCGACCTGATCTCTCGCACCGCTGTGGTCATGAAGACGTGCCAGGAGGTACACCATGAAGCAGGGTTTACTTTGTTTACAAAAACTGTGACCAAATATGTCCGTCGCTTTTTTCCCAGGACTAAGGAAAAATTGGCACAGATGCCATTAAATGATAGATAGCTACTTTAATTAACTTTATTTTAACTGTAGTTCATTCAATAATTTTGTATTTTAGTAGTAACATTAGTTTAAAAGACATCTAAAAATATTGAGATACATATTGTGTATCAGGATTATAACCTTAAAATATCGCAATATTATTTGAAAGCTATATGTGGCTCTTTTTTTTTCTTTATTTGGATGACAGATTACCAAACACATCAGAAAAACGCTGACTCAGTATGCAAAGACCTTAAGACCAAAAACATTGCGGATAAAATAAACACTCATAAAGACACACAGATACTCAGACACAACCATGAAGTGTTATTTTTTAAACTGACCCGTGCTCTGTTTGTCCGTCACCGCAGGAAAAGCTGATGGGTCACTTGGGTGTGGTGCTGTACGAGTACCTGGGAGAGGAGTACCCCGAGGTGTTGGGCAGCATCCTGGGAGCGCTGAAGGCCATCGTTAACGTTATCGGTACGTCTCCTTATTGCATATAGAAATTTGTTTATCTTAGATTTAGATTTTGGGGTTTAGTAAAGGAAATCTCCTCAATCATTCTGTTCTCTTTGCAGGTATGCACAAGATGACTCCACCAATCAAAGACCTGCTTCCTCGTTTGACTCCCATCCTGAAGAACAGACACGAGAAGGTGCAGGAGAACTGCATCGACCTGGTGGGCAGGATCGCTGACAGGTTGGTGCAATGAAACCGCGCATTCAAGTCGTATGGATCTGATTGTATTTTTAGTTTATGTATCTGAACTTGTTGTGTGTATTTTAGGGGTGCTGAATATGTGTCGGCCAGGGAGTGGATGAGGATTTGTTTTGAACTGCTGGAGCTGCTGAAAGCTCATAAAAAAGCCATCCGCAGAGCGACCGTCAACACGTTTGGTTACATTGCCAAAGCCATCGGGTGAGTATCATCCAGATCTTCATAAATACCAAATATGTTTTTATCTTTGTGTTTGTACAGGTTTTCTGCAGCATTGCATTTAGTTAACTCAAAAAAAAGCTTTACAGCGTATTAAAAAGT
Source organism: Plectropomus leopardus (assembly GCF_026936395.1). Lineage (NCBI taxonomy): Eukaryota > Metazoa > Chordata > Actinopteri > Perciformes > Serranidae > Plectropomus > Plectropomus leopardus. The sequence goes on along the minus strand of NC_142185.1, from coordinate 34,368,594 downwards.
CCCATATTTAATCATATTAAAACACATCATAGTAAAATCACTGTAAATACAATAAAAAAAACTTAAAACACTTTGAATAAGACTTTTGCAAACAAAATTTCATGCTTAGTTTGTATGAATCTAACTTTCATTTCAGTTAATTAAAAAAAACTATGATATTTTATTTTGTCAGCTGTTTGCAGTAACTTAAAATTTTAAAATGCTTTTTTTAATGATTGCAGGCTGCTGGGAGTTTAAGTTTTCATCCACTTACATATTTCTATACAGAGTGTTTTTTGCTTTTAGGAAAATCCAGTTTAGTACATCTGTGACTTGATGCCTGCAGAATCCCTGTGTTGGTATATTAAAAAAAAAATAAAAAAAAATGTATCAATAACTTAATTCATAATATTAAAATGAGGTTACAAGGGAAAAACATTTTTTTTTTGCTAATTTTTTAATTTTCTTTTCTCATTTTTTTCCAAGTAATTTTCAAGGAACTTTTTTATTAATTTCTTGCTATTTTTTGGGTCATTTCTTTTTAAGTTGCTTGTTGCCCTTCCATGTTTTTGAAAGACAGAAAGCCAAAATGCTCAGGTATCAAAGGTTTAAAAAGTCAAACCTCGTGAAAACGTTTCCCTCCTCCTTCCACGTAGCCCCCATGATGTCTTGGCCACTCTGCTCAATAACCTGAAGGTCCAGGAGCGTCAGAACAGAGTCTGTACGACTGTGGCCATCGCCATCGTCGCCGAGACCTGTTCACCGTTCACGGTGCTGCCGGCGCTCATGAACGAGTACCGCGTGCCTGAGCTCAATGTGCAGAACGGCGTCCTCAAATCCCTCTCCTTCCTGTTCGAGTACATCGGAGAGATGGGCAAAGACTACATCTACGCTGTCACGCCGCTGCTGGAGGACGCGCTCATGGACAGGTGAGTCTGAAGACGAAAATAAAAAAAAGTCCTAAAAAAAGAAATATTTAGAAAAAGAACGGTCCCCACTCCCTATAGAGGAAATATCAAACAGACAAAGGTGCTGTTACAGCTGTTACTGCAGCAGATCGCTCCGTGCTCCTTTTGCTCGTCCTACACACGATTTCGGTTGTCATCTACCATATTACACTACACAGGATAAAACCATCGATTGTTGCACGATCCAAACCAACATCGTCTGAACGTCGTGTCCGACTTTAATCTGGTTGATACCGTGAAGTCTGAATCCGATGTAAGATTGTTTCCAGACTAACATTTAAAATTCATTGAGTGATTTTTACGTTGTGAATATTTTCGCAGCTGCTCTCAAAAAAAACAAACATTTAGTCATTAAAATATCCAGCTCTAATTCTTTATCCTTTAAATAAACACGTAGGTTCAGTTCTTTATTTCCCACTTCAGTAAAAACGTTGACCCTGTCCTTGTGTCGTCCTGCAGAGACTTGGTTCACAGACAGACGGCCAGCGCGGTGGTTCAGCACATGTCTCTGGGCGTCTACGGTTTCGGCTGCGAAGACTCCCTCAACCACTTACTTAACTACGTGTGGCCCAACGTGTTCGAGACGTCGCCTCACGTGATCCAGGCTGTCATGGGCGCTCTGGAGGGGCTGAGGGTCGCCATCGGGCCCTGCCGCATGCTGCAGTACTGCTTACAGGTGAGGAGGAAAGATTCAGCTGTCAAATGTCCACTGTTGTTAGACTGTCATCGTTGATGTAATAACTATGATAATATAGTGTGGGTTTTTTTGTTACTTTTTTAAATGCATTTTTATCATCTGTCCTGGTGACATTTAATAACCCCTGCACCCCACTTCCACTGCCAGTTTGTAGAAGCTATTTTTTTATTTATTTTTGGCAGTTGACAAACTGAACAAGTTAAAAGCAAAACAAAAATATTTCATTAATGAACAGAATTCTAGCTGCAGCCATAAAACCAGCTGGCACAATGAAAGGCATCTCTATTTATACAGCAAAATTCAAAATAGATAACAACAATAATAAAAAATTAAATTAAAAAAATGCAAAATAATAAATAAGAAATACACTAAAATCTAATAAAAATTTATGATAGACAAATGATAAGAAAATATATAATGAATAATATGTATGTGTATGTATTTTTGAAATAAAATTTTAAAAATTCATTTAACAGTCAAATAATTAGAAATAATAAATTAAAAATCAGAAAAATAATAAATTAATAATTAGAAAAATAAAAATATGATTACAAACATAATTATATAAAAAAAAACAGTGGCATCAAAATAAGTTTTAAAAAATAAGAAAAATAACAAAATAAGTAAAAAGCTATATATACTCAGAAATAAAAAATAAATTAAAGAAAATAAAATAACAAACAATATGTATTAAAAATGTAATTAAAATAAACAATAAATAAAAAAATATATAAATATAAAAATAAACATAATTGATATACAATAAATGAGAAATGATATTGTATTTTTTGCTCTGTTCAAGTAGGTATTAAGTTTTGCTAACACGCTTTGTAAATAAAAAGGAAAAAAAAAAACAAAAACACAAGATGATGGAGCCACAACTGGTATTTTTAGAGTTTTTTTGGAGAAATTTTGTACTGAAAAAGAGAATATGTTAAAGTTAAACATTTTTTTTCATCAGGGGGCGGGATATTAAAAAAAAAAAAGTGGTGGATAACATATGGTTGTAAAAATGATGAAAAACAATGCGTTACTGTGATAAACCTCATTATTTTAATTCTCTTATCTGCAGGGCTTGTTCCATCCAGCCAGGAAGGTTCGGGACGTCTACTGGAAGATTTACAACTCCATCTACATCGGCTCACAGGACGCCCTCATCGCTCACTACCCACAGGTCTACAACGACGAGAAGAACATGTACGTCCGCTACGAGCTCGACTACGTCTTGTAAATATGAATTCACGCGTTAACGCTTTTCTCCTCCCCTCGACCGTCACTCTCCATGTCGTCTCTGATCTCGGTCTAGGACTGAGTCCGTTTTTATTTAGAAAACCGTAATGTTTCCCAGGATGAAACGATCCAGCGCGGGCTCGTTCGGCCTCTGGATATCGACCCCGGAGTGAAAAATGAGCATGATATTAGGAGAAGTCAGAGGAACATGTAGAGTCTGTATGTATTTTTTTATTTTTACTCTTTTTGAGTGTTCCCAGTGAGGAAAGGGCAGACAAGCCTTTATTTGAAGAATGCAGCAACAAGTCGTCACAATGTTTTAAATATCGGGACTATTTTTTTGTTTGGTTTGTGTGATTGATTATTGATTGGCCTCTGTACCGGCTGCTCCCTTTACACACCCGCTCCTCGTTTCACACCTCCTCCGTTCTTATTAGGTTGTTGCTTTATTTAACCGAATAAAATGTTTGTGTATAAAATTCCAATTACTGTGTTTGACTCATCTTTTTCTTTCTTGCAGTCGTGAAATTGCTATTTTTTTTTTGGTTGAATCCAGAGAATTATAATCAGACACTCCCGGTACGCTTGAAACCATTTCGAACCAGCTTCACTTCTATACTTCCCTTTTTGTTTTTTCCTTTCTTAAACTGGAAAATATAGTTTAAAAAGTAAATAAAATAATATAAAGTAAATTTAAAAAATCTATATCTATCGATCGATCTATTCATACATGTGTGTGTGTACACATACATACATACATATATAAATACACATATTAATAAAAATATATGATCATGTTAAAAAATAAAATAAGTTGTGTGTGTATATGTATGTATACATATATTTGTGTGTGTGTGTGTGTGTGTGTACACACCTGGAGGGAAATTCTGCAGAATTTGCCACAAACCTTCACTTGAACCCGAGTGTGAAATACTGAGAATTTGGTGGTCAAACGTGAGTCAAACTTGTGATGGGTACCTCTCAATTTATAAACTCTGTCAATTCACAGCAGCAGCATCTGCAGTTCACTTTTTTATCTCATCATCATAGAAAACTTTGAAATGTTTGACTTTCTATCAAGTATCTGAAGGCTGTCGTGTTCAAACAGATTATTGAAGGATGTGGTGGAACAACTGTGTGTAATAGAGAGATTAATGTGTTTATTTGTGATTGGGGGATAGAGATGAACATACGTTTTATGTCAAATATAAAGTAGTAAAGAAGGAAGGACTGTGACCTAAATGTGAAGCATATTGCGCGATAAAACGGCGGCCTGCACCAAAACGTGGCGGAGCCCATTGATGTTAACCAAATCTGAGGCTGACTGGGCGATGTGGACATGGGTCTGTCCCGGGTGAGACACATTTTCCAGATAAAATGACTTTTTCCTTTTTTAAAGGACTACCTTTATTTTTTTGAAGGTTTTATATACTTATACTTAAATACTAAAACTTTTACACTGAGACTTACATTTATTTTTTCATTTTCTTTTTTTTTAATAGCATTTAACATTTATTTTTATTTATTCCCGGAAACTTTTTCTTCATAATTCCAAATTTTCCAGGTCCTTTTATTCCCATTTCTCATATTCAAATGAATGAGGCAAGATTCAGACCAAAGTCTTTGAAAAAACCCAGAAATTCACACTTTGTTTTTTGTTTTTCAGTTTTTCAGTCAGAAGCTAATTAAATGTACGCACCTTATATACATCTATTGCCTCAGTTATAGGCCGATTTGATTGGGAGTTTTATCAATTTAAACCTTAACCAAAGGGCATTTTAAAGTAATAAGTTGACCAAACAAAAACAAAAAAAAAAGATAAATCAACATTAAAATTTTCATAACAGCTCCATCTGAAACAACACAGAACCAGTTTAAACCGGTTTAAACCGGTTTAGCTGCTGGTTTTAGGCCTAACTTTAAATAATGTGAAAGTGTTGGAGAAAGCAGTTATTAGTTGGACAGATGAGTTTTTGCCTTTAGTCTCGCCTGAAATCTTCTCTACTTAAGACATGTAAGTATTTTTATTCACTGTCTTTTCATCAAAGTTTAACATGAGTTGTAGCTAACAGTTTGAAAAGCTAATGGCTAACTTTAGTTGAAGCAAACGCTGCAAACGTTAGCTTAACATTCTGAAAACTGTCAATGCTATCAAATAATTAATGTTTACAATTTCACAAAAAGCAATGCCACCCTGTCGTAGACTAATAGCAGTATTTAGAAGGTTAATGGTGTGTATGTTTATATGGTACCAGTTTAATTTCGTTTCTAAAAGTTATGATGCTAATCGCTATTAGCATGCTAACACGCGCACTTATCATAAAACATAAAAACTACATTAAAAGGTCCAAAAATGCATATAACTTAGCTAACTATAGCTTACCAAATGTTAATAAGTTGTCACAGAATACCAATATATGAATAACTCAGTTTTGACAAATGTGTCAGATAGAACCTTATAATTTAAAGGTGATGATTTATACTTAATGTGACTAAGGAGACAGTTGTACTCTTTACTCTGTGTTCAAATTATCTGAAAAAAGGCTTCAAGTGATAATGATTCTGTTACATGATTTAGAAATCAAATTATGATAATAATAAATACTGTTTTCTGGATTTTTTTTCCTTTGGTTTTTCAAAAATAATTCTCTAAAATTGTATAATCTGTAACTTGCAGGACATTTGTTGCCAAATTGCTTATGACCTTTTTCAAATGTTTGTTAAGAATAAATCAAACCAGGTTGCTCAGGGTTCAAAGGTTTACATACTTAAAACAGGTGTCTGAATTTAGCACAAGAAAAGTGATGCCTATTCAGGATACAAAGGGTTAACCTGTTCTCCTCTTGCTCCTGCAGTAAAAAGTGTGTTGGATCTTCGTCCTGATAAGACGAGCTGCTGTTGTGGCAAACAGAAAACCAGTTGCATCCAGTTCAGGTGAGATAAACTGCACCTAAATGCTCAAACACAGCATCTGTTTTCTGTCTTTTATTCCAAATGATTGTTTGCAAACGAGAGTTTCCGTGTTGGAAGACTCACACGAGACTGAGGAGAAACTGTTTCCTTTGCAGAATATGATTGTTTGTTACAAACAGCTGCATGACGCTGGTCTCAGATCAGTCTCCTCTGTCTGTGCTGCTCTCTGCTCCCCCGCCTTCACATGCTCGCACTCTTCATCAGCCAGCAGTTGTCATGCAGCTGATGTGCAGATTAGACACTTTTACACAGACACAGGGGGAGTAGTGCTGTTAGTCAAAAACTTATTTTCTGGGTTATTTCAGCGAGTCCTGTCACAGAATTATAAGGGGGGAGGTCCACATACAGCTCACTCTCTGGGATTTTCATTACTTTGAAGACATTAATGTTATAACTTCATGTCTGATTCAGCTGTTTGTAATTAAAAAGCGGGCTGACTGATTGAATAATTCACTGTTAATAGAAATCTTATTTGGAGACGTAAAAAAGGGGAAAAAAAACTTGGAATCATAGTAAAAAAACTAAACATAAAAACAATAATAATAATAATAAAATGGATAAAAAAATATTAAAAACAAAATAAATTAAAAATATAAATAATTCAAACAAAATAAAGACAATCAGTATAGAAAAAAATAAACAATTAATAAATTAATTACAAATAAAATGAGATTCAGAACTACAAAAATATTTAAAATTAAAAATGTTTAATTTAAAATATTTAAAAACATTAACAAAAATAAATAAATAATAGAAATAAAAAAAGTAGAGTGAGTGAACACATACATTATCCTTCTTGCCCAAGGAAAGGAAAGGCAACCTTACAAGTAAATGGATGAAAAAAATCAGCTGCTCTTCATTACTGTATAAGATACATGTTACACACCAAGAGATATGTTGTTTATAATAATTAAAATCAGAATTCACAACAAAAACAGTAAAAACTGGACACCAAGATTTATTGTTTATGCTTAAGCTTTATTATAAAGACATTGATTATTAATTGCTGCCAACCAAGGTATAATAACAATCCTATAACACCACCAACACTGCAAGGTACAAATATTATAAATGCATAAAATTTAATTCCTGTAGACACACACACACACTCACACACATATATTATATTTACAATCATTTGATTCATAATAAGACATCTGTAAAATCACACAAATGAGAGAGTAAAATGTTTTTAAAAAGTATCTCAGGTGAGAGCAATGTTAAAATATTAATTACTGAAATGTAAAAAACACATTAACAACATTATCACATCGACTATTCCCCAGCTGTGGGTCAGACTGCAGCCCAAAGCAGGGATCCCTAAAGTTACATGTCTACACAACGAAACAAAAAGAGCAAACAAGCTAATTAAAATATATGAAACACATATTTATATATTTATTTGTTACTTGTCAGGATCAAAGTTTGGCCTCTTACCTTAAAAACTCTTGGCATCATTATTTTTATTATTAATAAAATCCTTGATTATTTACATCATTGGGTATTTATTTCTATAATTGCCATTCTTATTTTTCACCTCTTGTACTTGTATTATTATTAATATTATGATTAATAATAAAATAATAACAATTATAACTATTATTATTATTGATAATAGTAATTATAATTATAAAAATGAGCTACAAATCTCTCTTTCTCTCTCTGTTTTTCTGTTTTTTGTGTTCAAGTTGATGAATATTTAACATGCATTTTCAAATGCAGTATATAGCACAGTGTGTTAAAGACAGAGAGGAAATAAACATTTTAACTGTGTGTCTGAGCTGGAAGCTGCCCTCCTCTCCTGGTCCTCCGGTTCACAGCGACCACAGCAGCACAGAGGATCACCAGCAGAGCGCTGAGCACTGAGCATCTCACTTTGTAGAAGGTGGAGTGAACCCCAAAGGGCTCTCTGTACTTCAGGACAGTTTTGGTTGTTAACACACACTGTTGGTCTTGATCAATAATTGCACACCAGTACTCTCCTGCGTCTTTCAGTGAGAGATTAGAGATAACCAAACTTCTGTCAGGGTACTCAGTCACTCTGCTCATAGTCAAATTTGTCTCGATAACTATTATTCTGCCCTCTGTTTGGTTCGACTTGATGAACCAAGAAAACCCTATACCCTTTACCAAATTTTTGCATCTGAGAGTGACTTCCTCTCTCAGTGAAAAGAGCTCTACAGCAGGTGGGCCAAATTTTGGGCACACCAACAGAAAATATATTTTCTTCTTCATAGAAGTCTCACAGTAATAGTGACCACTGTGATTTAATGTCAGCAATGAAAACGCCAGAGAGTAGTTTTGGTCCACAGTCTTGTTTAGTTTCACTAGGTCAGTGTTGGAGGGCAATTTAGACCAGTGTGGGGGCTGATCATCGCTGACATCAGCAACGGTGCACGGTAACACGGCCGTCTCCCCCACTGAGCCGTAGATTAACTCCGTCGTCAGGCCATATATGGCAGGATGACTGCTGACACACTGTTGTTGCTTCATCACCAGACATGTGAACACTGTCACAACTGTTGTTTGGAAGTTGGATGCGAGAATATTTGATTTGTCTTTCACAACCTGGAATCTTCCTCCAACATTGTCAATCACTGATGTCGTATTATCCTCAAAAACTCTGGTCCATTCGTCTTCATTCTTATGTTGCCAGAGCCACTGGACATCCTGATTGTCAGCAGTTCCAAGACATTGCAGGAGCACTGTTTCTTGGTACGTTACAGGAACTGTATGTATATTATTGACTGAACTACAGATAATCACGCTGATGTTCTTCTCATGTGTCACTTTGCCTTCGGTCCAGCACTCCTCTTGGTACGGGCCGGACTCTGCATGGGTCAGGTTGTGGATCATGTAAGAAGAAATTTTCTCCGTGCTGACGACTGAAAGCCGTCGTTTCAAGTCTTCAGGCACTGTAGACTTGTTAGACCAGAGGTCAGAGGTGTTCCACAGGACAAGCTTCTCCTCACCAACGAATCTGGAGATCAGACAGGAGTCGGCCTCCTCGGGGAGGTGGAAGGTGTAAGAGTCCCATTCCTTTCTGATGATGAAGCGTTGTCCTGCATGAATGTTGTTGATGAGAGCAAACAGCAGGAAGCAGAGCTCTGTGACTGCAGCCATTCTGCTCTAAAGGTCTGTTGTGAGTGTTGTGCAAACACTGATATTACTCACCGCACAGACTTTATGTCAAAAGCTTCTCTGTGGTAGGAAACACTTGACTTCTTTATCTCATCAGCGGACACTTTGACACACGATTCCTTGTCAAGTAATCTATGTCGTTTGGATGTATATAAAACCACTGAGGCTGTTCAAACACAGATTACTGAGAGATCTAATGAAACCAGTGAGAAGTGTGCGAGAAAGACACGATGCGTGTATGTGTCTGCATCTGTGACGGGGAGATAGAGATGAAAATAAATGTTTTTAGGACTAGGACGTAAATGTGAAGCTTATTAGATTTTCACAGTCAATGCCATGTCTGCAGGTAGTTTGACCTGTCTAGTTTCTTTTAAGATGATTTAAAATCTTGAATACTAGAGGGTGAATTTTTTTTACAGTTTATATAGAGCTGAAACATTTTAATAAACTGAATGAAGGCCATAAAGTCACTGACAACCTTCACCTGTCATTCCCAGCTCGTCAAATATCACCGTTTTGTCAGTGATCTGGGCGTTGGATACTGTGACAGGTGATAGTTGGGTTTGCCCTTTTATGTGCCTTTTTCCTTTGTTCCTTTGTTTTGTGAGCTCTTCCAGGTGCCACCCTCTCGTCCTCCCCGTGCAGAGAGTGATTGACCTCTGTTTAATGTGCTCATCAGGAGCCTGCAGTATTTAAGGACTGAAGACGTGAAATGTCAGAGTGGTTCAGCGTGTTAGCATGAGTGCTGTGTGATAAGAGGGCGGATTCAGGAAACTCAAGTTGCAGTGCAGCTGCATCAGAGATCTCTACTGCTGATTTGGAAGGTTGTTGAACTTATTGTGAATTTATCGATTTTCTTATCTAAATTATTTAATGCAACTTCTTTTGCTTTAAAAAACATCGACATTCATAATAGAGGGGTTTTCTGTACATGTTTAACTACCTCTTTTTTTGTAAATTTCTCCCAACTGTTGCTATTTCAGTGCATGTCTGCAAAAGATACAGGCGCACTTTTTTTAAAGATTATATTTTTAGGCATTTTAGCCTTTAGGATGGATAAGTAGTGTGAAAGGGGGAACGAGAGAGGGGACGACATGCAGCAGAGGGCCTCAGGCGAGATCTGAACCTGAGGCTGCGGCAGCAAGGACACTGCCTTCATAGATGGGGTGCCTGCTTTATCCACTCAGCCAACACCCTGCACAATGGCAACATTTGCAGCATATTGAAGCGCACCAGCTGATGGCAGTTTGTATCTCTGCCAGCAACTATTAAAGAATAAAGAGCGAGAACGTCCCCAGAGAGAGGGCGGGAGCGTTGGTGGACGGAACAGACAAACTCCAGACCTTCACCCAGGAGCCCGCTGTCTGCAGCTCAGGGTTCAAAAGTTTAAATACTTGTGACAGGTGTCTGAATTTAGCACAAGAAAAGTGATGCCTATTCAGGATACAAAGGGTTAACCTGTTCTCCTCTTGCTCCTGCAGTAAAAAGTGTGTTGGATCTTCGTCCTGATAAGACGAGCTGCTGTTGTGGCAAACAGAAAACCAGTTGCATCCAGTTCAGGTGAGATAAACTGCACCTAAATGCTCAAACACAGCATCTGTTTATTGTCTTTTATTCCAAATGATTGTTTGCAAACGAGAGTTTCCGTGTTGGAAGACTCACACGAGACTGAGGAGAAACTGTTTCCTTTGCAGAATATGATAGTTTGTTACAAACAGCTGCATGACGCTGGTCTCAGATCAGTCTCCTGTCTGTGCTGCTCTCTGCTCCCCCGCCTTCACATGCTCACGCTCTTCATCAGCCAGCAGTTGTCATGCAGCTGATGTGCAGATTAGACACTTTTACACAAAGTGCTGTTAGTCAAAAACTTATTTTCAATCAGCTTTTAATTCAGTGAATCACAGTATTTTAAGGGGGGAGGTACAAATACATCTTGTGCTCTGGGATTTTCATTACTTTGCAGATATTAATGTTATAACTTCATGTCTGATTCAGCTGTTTGTAATTAAAAAGTAGGCTGACTGATTGAATAATTCATTGGTAATCGAAATCTTATTTGGAGATGTAAAAAACAGCTGGTATAAGACAAGAAAACTTGGAATCATAGAAAAAAAAATCAACAGTAATTCTGAAAATTATCATAATAATAATAATAATAATAATAATAATAATAATAATAATAATAATAATAATAATAATAATAATAATAATAAGAGAGATAGACAATGAGTTTAGACTAAAAAAAAAAGTATCTTTAAAATGAGATTCAGAACTACAAAAATATTAAAAACCAGTTCAAAAAAGAATAAATAAATAATACAATTAAAAAAAATAGAGTAAATGAGAACATATATTATACTCCTTGCCCAAGGAAAGGAAAGGCAACCTTACAAGTAAATGGATGAAAAAAATCAGCTGCTCTTCATTACTGTATAAGATACATGTTACACACCAAGAGATATGTTGTTTATAATAATTAAAATCAGAATTCACAACAAAAACAGTAAAAACTGGACACCAAGATTTATTGTTTATGCTTAAGCTTTATTATAGAGACATTGATTATTGATTGCTGCCAACCAAGGTATAATAACAATCCTATAACACCACCAACACTGCAAGGTACAAAGATTATAAATGCATAAAATCTAATTCCTCTGTATAAGATTTTTTTTTTAAATTGTACAATCACACAATATAAAAACATTTTAAGGGTAAAATGGTTTTTAAAAAACCTTCTCAGGTGAGAGCAATTTTAAAATATTAATTAATGAAACAAATCCCAAAGACACATATATGCACAACTAAACAAAGAAGAGCAAACATGCAAATTAAAATTAAATGAGCAACATATATTTAAATATTTATCTGTAACTTGTTAGGATCAAAGGTTGGCTTCTAACCCCTAAAAACTGTTTTTTCTTGGCATCATTATTACTCTTATATTTAATCTCATGTACTTTTTACATTTTACTTAATGATAACAACAAGGATTAATAATAATAATAATAATAATAATAATAATAATAATAATAATAATAATAATAATAATAATAACAACAACAACAATAACAATAATAATAATAATAATAATTATTATTATTATTATATACAATATATTTATTTCTCTTATTTCCCATATTATATTTTACCTTTTGTACTTTTTAACATTTCACTTAATAATAACAACAACAATGATTGATAATACCAATTAATATTATTGTTATTATTTATAATATATAATATATATTTATTTCTCTTATTTCCCATGTTATATTTGACTTCTAGTACTTTTTACATTTCACTTAGTAATAATGATAATTAATTATTATTATTTTAATTATCATTATCACTATTACTATAATTATTATTATTATCAATAATAATAATAATAATAATCCAGTATATAGCACAGTGTGTTATAAACATTTTAACTGTGTGTCTGAGCTGGAAGCTGCCCTCCTCTCCTGGTCCTCCGGTTCACAGCGACCACAGCAGCACAGAGGATCACCAGCAGAGCGCTGAGCACTGAGCATCTCACTTTGTAGAAGGTGGAGTGAACCCCAAAGGGCTCTCTGTACTTCAGGACAGTTTTGGTTATTGACATACACTGAAAATCTGGACCAAAAACGGCACACCAATACTCTCCTGTGTGTTTCACTGAGACATTAGAAATAACCAAACTCCAATCAGTGTCACATTTCATACTGCTCGTCGCATAATCAAAGGGAACAATTCTGCCTTCTGTTTGGTTCGACTTAACGAACCAAAGGAACATCATTTGAAAATCTTTGCACCTGAGAGTGACTTCTTCTCCCAGTGAAAAGAGCACTACAGCAGGTGGGCCGTATTTGGGGCACACCAGCAGAGAATATTTTTTCCTCCTCGTAGAAGTCTCACAGATGTACTCACTTGTGTGATTTAACATCAGCGATGAAAACACCAGAGAGTAGTTTTGGTCCACTGAATACACAGTCTGGTTTTGTTGTCCTAGGTCAGTGTTGGAGGGCGATTTAGACCAGTGTGGGGGCTGATCATCGCTGACATCAGCGACGGTGCACGGTAACACGGCTGTCTCCCCCACTGAGCCGTAGATTAACTCGGCAGTCACATCAAACATTGCAGGATGACTGCTGACACACTTGTGTCGGTACATCACCAGACATGTGAACGCTGTCATGACTGCATTAAAGTTTGATACGGCAAGAGTTGATCCATATTTCGCAACTTGGAATCTTTGTCCAACATTGTCCATCCCTGATGTCACATTGTCCCCAAAAACTCTGGTCCATTCGTCTTCATTCTTATATCGCCAGAGCCACTGGACATCCTGATTGTCAGCCGCTACGTAACATGGCAGGAACGTTTTTTCTCCAAGTTTCATTGAAGTATTTACTAAAGGAAAGATTAAACCACAGATAATCACGCTGATGTTCTTCTCATGTGTCACTTTGCCTTCGGTCCAGCACTCCTCTTGGTACGGGCCGGACTCTGCATGGGTCAGGTTGTGGATCATGTAAGAAGAAATTTTCTCCGTGCTGATGACTGAAAGCCGTCGTTTCAAGTCTTCAGGCACTGTAGGCTTGTTAGACCAGAGGTCAGAGGTGTTCCACAGGACAAGCTTCTCCTCACCAACGAATCTGGAGATCAGACAGGAGTCGGCCTCCTCGGGGAGGTGGAAGGTGTAAGAGTCCCATTCCTCTTTGATGATGAAGCGTTGTCCTGCATGAATGTTGTTGTTGAGAGCAAACAGCAGGAAGCAGAGCTCTGTGACTGCAGCCATTCTGCTCTAAAGGTCTGTTGTGAGTGTGCAAACACTGATATTACTCACCTTATAAATCAACTAACGACAGCAGCACCTCTGCGGTTGGTAAAATCTCACCTCTTTATGTTATTGCCATCAGAAAACTTTGATGCAATCAACTGTCAAGTAACCAAAGGCCTTCAGATGTATCAAAAACCACTGAGGCTGTGGAAACATTTTAGATTATCTTTCAGATTATCTTTCAACATCAAGTGACAGAAATGTTCACAATCTTTGGTACCTATGAAGCATGATACAAAACAAGAATCAGGATTTTCACATTACCTGGGTTCCTGAACTCGATGAAAAAAATCCAGGTAAGTCATTAAGTTATAGACTGGTGTTTCACAAGGATCAGTTTTGGGACTCTTGCTTTTCTGTTAGTTTACATTCACAACATTTGTGAAAAATTTTGCAAGTGCCATTTGTATGCAGATGACACAGTCCTGTACTACTTTTTTTGTCACTGCTGAGAGAGCCTTTTCAAATCTGCAAACTGATTTTAATACTGCGCAGCACGCACCGTTGGATCTGAAGTTGCTTTAAAACTCAACAGTAGCTATAGTGATGTCCTATTTTGTGCAAGAGTGCAAAAATATTGATCTTATATCGCCAACTTGGATGTAGCAGGATTTAGGGTCAAATTTAATTAACTAAAAAATGACAAATCTACCTTGTACCTTATATTGTCTACTTTTGTCTGCATTTGGGTCATTTCTTGTTGCCCAAATTAACTCCTTCGACATTTGTAACTACAACCCCAGTTCCTAAAAAGTTGTGACATTGTGTAAAAGGTGAATAAAAACAGAATGCAATGATGTCGTTAAGGTATCTCAAAATTGTACAGTACATGAGTACTTTGCACCACTGTCATGTCAGCCCTCCATCATATATATCTAAGGAATTAATTTTCTTGCACTGACAGCATGCATGAACGCTCATAGACACAGAATGGAAAAAACCTCCCCCACTCGCACTCACTCTGCACTGCTGCACAGTTTCATGTGCTCTGACCCAGATTCCCCTGGCACACTGTGGGCCTGGTAATCTGAAGAGGAAGTCTGTGCATTTGTGTGTGTGTGAGGGATATTCCTGAAGAACCAAAGGCAAATACTTCAAGTATGTGTTTAATATAAAGTTAGATGCATAGTTGTTATGGCTCATAGTTGCGCACTTTTGATTGAGTAGCAGTTGATCTCAGTCGGGTCACATGTTCCTGCTGCTGCCGTTTACTGACAGGCTTATTGGTTGAGTACATGCGTTTATCATGTGACGCTTGTGGCTCTGTGAGGCTGCACTAAATGCCGACGCCAGAATGCTGACATGCTCACAATGATCTGTTCACCGTTTTAGCTGAACACAAGCTGCGTCCTCCGGGTCTGAAAAAAGAAGTGCCAAAAACTGCTGTTCCTCTTATGGCCACTTGAGGCTGACTCCAAAACAGGGCCATCTCCAACACAGATCCTAACATCTAATTTGGACCACAATATGTATGTTTTTATGTGAAAGGGTGTATGAAGCTGTGGAATATTTGACTATTTTTACTCTTTTGTATTTATTCCTGTGAATTTCGTCATCAATAATTGATTAATCTCTCTGACTAAACCAGATTCTGTTCAGTTGATGATGCTGTTGATTACTATCAGGAGACAAAGATGAAAGAAAAAAGTCCCCCGTGTTGATTAAAAAGCATTGCCTTAATATGATGATTTATAGGCTACATAACCAATTTTGAATTTAGACCCAAATCTTCTGAAGTTAAAGTGTTCAGTTTGGATGTCATCGGTACTTTTCAGAGATGTTTTTCTACAAAGTTTCAGGAGTGTTTACAATATCGACATCTTAATTGCAGCTTATCTCTTATTTAGGATTCAGGAACAACCTTTAACATTGTATAATGACACAGGTCACAGCTATTAATGGCTATATTACCTATTATTGGGCTGCAGATGACCCAAAAAAATCATTTGACCTGAGAGATTCAGCTAAAGGGTGTCTGGCACTGATGGGATCTCTGAAGTTGGTTTTGTCTTTCCTGATTTCCTCTTTTAACATCGCCAGAATGTGAGCTGATGTTGAAACTGTGCTGATTGTAGAGATCTGTGTGTGTGAGGCGTCCATGTTTTCACACACATGAATGTAAACTGTAAGTGCAACTTGACGGGTGCGCAGAGACGTACAACCACATAGTGGTAATTCAAGAGTTCTGTATATTTCTTTATATTTTAGGAAAAAAAACATGTCCCATGTCTCCAAAAACTGCATATATTAAGACAAAAATGTCTAAATGGTCATAGGATGAAGGAAGTTCAAATTAATTCTGATTTTAGGACATTTCTAGGATTTCGGTCATTTCCAAGATTTTAGGACATTTCTGGGATTTTAGGACATTTCTGGGATTTTAGGATGTTTGTAGGATTGTAAGACATTTATGGGATTTTAGGACATTTCTGGGATTTTAGGACATTTCTGGGATTTTAGGATGTTTGTAAGAAATTTGTAGAATTTTAGGACATTTCTAGGATTTAAGGACATTAGAGGCACAGCTAGGCCCTCTGTTGGCGGATCCTCCAATGTTTTTTTAAAAAATAAACAAGCTGTATTTTAATGCTCTTTGTGCACTGTGACACTTTATACATACTAAAAGTACAAAAACAATTCCCAGTGTGAATCAAAGAAATTAAAGCATCAGTTTTTTTCCACATCTGTCCAGTTTTGCTGCACCTTGTTTTATAACTTTTGGATGCTGCAGTTTAACACGTGTAACCTCCTCTGTATCCAGGGGAGGGCAGCAGCGAGGAGGTGCTGGTTGTTGTTGATGCTGAGGAAGCTGCTCCTGCACTTCTGCATCTGAGAGGAGGAGGAGAGACGGGCTCCAACTTCCTGTGTGATCTCCGTTCAGCTGAGTTCAGCCTGGCTGCCTCTCCGCTCCGGGAGGCTCGTCGCCCTGCACGCCGGGGAGGAGGGAGGCTTCAGTGGGTGGTGTATGGCTGGGAGAGACGCCTGGGAGCTCCGTGCACCAGCAGCAGCAGTAGCAGCGGCAGCAGCGGCCATACATGTGGATTGTTTTGGGTCAAACCGTTCCTGCTCCCCCGCCTCCCTGCGCCTCCGGGAGGCCGCCTCGGCTCAGCAGCGTCGCCGCAGATAGCGTGAGTGAAGCGGGGCTGCCGGCCCTGGTGCTCACCCCGGCCTTCATCACCATCACCCGCCTCTGCTAGGGAGCTACGAGGAGCCGCTAACAAGCTGCTACATCAAGCCCCGCAGGAAGTCCGGAGAAAGGAGGGGAGGAGCGGCCGGGCGGCAGCATCGCGCCGTGCATGGTGCTGCGGTGTCGGAGGGAGTGGATGAGCTGCCGGAGCTGACCCAGAGATGGCTGTCCTCAAACTGGCCGACCAGGTACACCCGCTAGCTGCTAGCTTAGCATCCAAACAGGCAACACATTTAACGCTTCATCCCTCTGCTGTTTGTCACAGATGTATTTTTAATGTCTTTGTGTCTCCACTTTGTGTCAGCGGAGAGGAAATGAACCTCATTTCTCTCCTGCAGACTGAGCGCGGAACACACTCATAAAGCTGCACGTTTATGTCTTGAATTTTTCGCCTTTTGTGGGTAAAAATTGTCGGTGTTGCATTAAAATTAGGACAGCCCACTTCACAAACACTTCCTGCTGTCTCCTTCCGCAAAAGCATCAGAGCTGCATACTGCAAATATCCTCTAATGATTTATCTGCAGCTGCATGCACATTAATGTTCTACAGTGCTGAAATCTGGTGCACAAATTAGTGTTGTATGTGAAGGACTTCCAAATGCATGGAGAAAAAATGTATATCTGATAAGATTTTATGCCAAGGGGACACATTTGAGTAAGAATCTCACCCCAAGGTCTATTTAGTGGCTGCTGTGGAGCTTCTGGTTGTATCACATGATGCTCAGTCTCACTATAACACGGTCATAAACAAGAAGTCCTGAAAGAGCTCAGAAAAATTGACATTTCTTGAGAAATGAGGAAACTGTGATTGCTTAGGGAGACTGTGTGACACAATCAAAAGCTCCACAGTTGATTCTTAGTGGATTTTATTGCAAAGATTATGTTCATGTGAACATATCTGGAAGAGTTTAGAGCTGGTGCAGAGCTGAAACTACAAGGAGTGTTTTCTCTTTCTTATTGATTACTTTGTAGATTTGTTTTTCCATTTAACAGTTCCTTGCTTAGTCTATAAAATATCAGAAAATAGTTAAAAATCCATGATTTGTGAAATCATTCCAGCTTTAATTTGCTTCACAAATACATGATGTTTATGTGAGGTGCTGTGCAGAGGTGGAGGAAGTATTCAGACCTTTTCTTAAGTAAAAGTGCTGATTACACACTGTGAGATTACTGCGCTACGAGTAAAAGCGTTCAAAACCTTGTTTAGAGAAGTATTTCTCTGCTGGAAAGATACTCTTCATAAAACTAGGTCATCTCTGCACCAGAAAGACACAATACTTTTGAAATTAGTGGCACATGACCAGAGAAAACCTACAACTACCAGAATGCACTGTGCTGCAGCCGGCCGCCATATTGTTACCTGTGGGGAAATGGTCAAACTTGCATAACGCCACCCACCAGCTGAAGCGTTCGTTGGTCCGTTGTGGTGCATTCTGATATTTTGAAGTTCAGTGTTGCTCACAGAATGAGAGCGAGCGTCTGGCGGCAGCTGATGACGACTGTCCTGTTTTTTTCCTCTTTGAAATGCTTGTTTGTCCTTTTGGGTTACTCTGTGTTCGCTCTCCAAATTCAGAGGTTTTTGTGGGTCTGTGAATGAGCAGAGCTTTTTATGATGCATGATGTTTTGATCGTGACGGGCTGCCACAAATAAATTAATGTGTGGGAAACCCTGAAGTTTTTTACCTCTAGAACAAAAGAGACAGCCCTCTTTCTCTGTTTCCTGAGGTCATGGAGCACAAATTTAGTATTTATTTGCATTTTTCTGCTGCAGAGACAGCTCAGTTTCATAAAACGGGCTTCTTTAAAGGCTCTGTTTGTAGGAGTTAGTGGTATCTAGTTGTGAGGTTGCAGAACTGAAATTCCTTCGTGTGTGGAAGCGTGTAGAACTGCGGTGGCTGATGCAAAAATGAAATGGTCCTATTTAGAACCAGTGTTTGGTTTGATCGTTCTGGGCTCCCGTAGAAACATGGGAGTGCAAAATGGCGAAACAAACAAAAACATAACAATTCTTATTTACAAGTGACAGTATAGTCCACCAAAGAAAATATACTTTCTATACTAAATTTGATTTGTGCCAATATATGCCCCCAAATCTTACACAAGTGATACCCCCCAAAACATCCCAAAATCCTAGAAATGTCCTAAAACTGTAGAAACATGTATGGGGCTGCTGTGACTGGCCCCTGGCCTCCAGTCACTGTGCAAAGTGGCCCCGAGCAAAGCAGGCTGAGGGTCCCTTTCCTGCTCGCTGGATGTTTAAGCAAAAATATTTATCAGCAAAACTGCTTCAAGTATCAAAAGTAAAAAGGCTCATTTGTCTCTGAGATGTAAAGTAGAAGAAGTAGAGTTATAAAGCTGCCAGATATTAAAGTACTAAAGTAAAGTACAGGTACGTCAGCGTTGTGTTTAAGTGCAGTAGTTGAGGCAGCCTGAGATGAAAACCCTGTCCTGGTAGAAATCCCTGATCTGACGCAGACTCGTCGTATCAGATCTGTCGTTAACTTCGAGGAAGGGAAGAGCAGCGTTTTTTTTTTTCAGTGTAACTCAGAACTGCGGGACTTCCTGTTATTTTCAGACAACATGCTGATGATGATGATAACCGGAGGCCTTCGCTCAGCAGACAGATTCCTTCTTTTCTCTCGCCGTCTTTCATCATGTGCTGATCAAAAGCGGATCGCATGAAAATCTGCTGTTTTAGGATTTTTTTTTAACCTATGATGACAATAATTTATATTCAGCTTGTTTGTTTTTTATTATGATGAGACAATAAGAGTTTATAGCCTCGGAGGTTCAGAGGTCAAGGGTCAATCTGGTTGAAAGACTTCAGGTTTTATGCAGCTCACGTCTATGAATAAGAATAAATTGCTGATATTTGCTGTATTTTCTGCAGGACTGCACTTAAGAACAATCTTAGGTATTTTTAGGTATCCGTTATATCAGAGACACCAGACTCCGCTGAGAGAAGTTTACTCATTTTACTGCGCTGAAGAGGAGCGAATATTCAAATATAGTGAACACTTATACTGATAATGATTATTTTATGCGGCTAAAATATGTTTTGCTGCAGCCCCGTCCACAGCAGGACGTCGCTCAGCTTCAGTTCTGGTGTTGTGGGACTGTACCTTATTTATCAGAAGAGGGGGGTGGCTACAGTGTGACTTTTTTATTTAAAATAAATATAAAATACTACCATTTAAAGGTGTATGTCCCTTACCTAAGCCAATATTGAAAACACAAGTCCCTCCTCAGTACTTTTTTTTTTAAATGCCTGACCCATTTGCAGCACCCCTTCCCCCCTCATAAATAACGAACAGTCCCTAACCACAGAGGGAGGCCGAGGCAGCGAAAAGGAGCCCGTACAGAACACAGAGTCCAATTCAGGTCCGACTCCGGTGTTAACATGACAGAATAGCTTGACTTGCAATCGAATTTTCTGGGTGTGTTAGTCCGATTTGGGGAAATTCGATTTAGTCGGATTTGAGTCAGAGTGACATGTTTGTTTTAAAAGTCCAGTTAATTTTGAACCGATATGCATTTACAATAAAGATGAAAATCTTTCTGTCAATATTAAGAATTTGGAATATAACAAACCCCAACACAAATCTTTATTTAAATTCCTTTAACAAATTTAATCAAAACTGAAACGTTCATCATGTACAGCAAGTTCTCTGCATAAAGTTCACTGAAAATTTAAACAAAAAATGATATTTTTAAAAAAAAAAAAACGCATTTACAGAATGCCAAATATCTGCCCTGATAATCGCCCAGGCCGATAATCTGTCGACCCCTTTTGTTTTGTAACATCACGTAAACGCTCTGACTGTTGAGAGGACAGAAGTGTGTCGATGACCCTGAGGGGACGAGTCAGTTAGAGGCGTCAGAGGAAGACACAAAACAGGACAGTGTGTGTTTGACGTTTCTGTATTGCCGCCCGCAGGTTCGCCTCTGTGTGTGTGTGTGTGTGTGTGTGTGTGTGTGTGTGTGTGTGTGTTATGAAAACAGAGTTTATCTGATAGAGGAAGTTTGAGTATTGACGAGAAAGCGAGCAGAAATCTGTGTGTTCAGAATCAGTTCGTTAGAGGATCAGCTGTGTCAGGATCGGACTCTGCATGCTGACAAAAACTCGCTCTGTGATGAGGTTTGGGCGACTGTGGTTGGATTCAGGAGAAACGTTTATCAGTGTCACCGCGTGTGTTTAAGATACTCGGTTAATTGCCAAGTAGGTTTTCACATGCGGGAATTTGCCTGGTGTTTGGTGCACAACAAGAATGCAATAAGAGAAAAAAAAAACTCAAAACAATTAATGCAACAGTCAAGAAACATAAATCAAATTATAAAAATTGCAAAAACAAAAGATAAAATATATAGAAAATTTGTACAATGTATCATTTTAAAGTGAAGGGATTTGGTGTTTTGTGCAGTTTATTAAATCCTCGCAGTTTTTGTGTTTTTGGTTTTGTAAGAGCTTAAAAAAAAAGAGGCCAACCTGCAAACTCCAAGCGTGCTAACATTAGTGTGTAATTACGGTTGTCAAGCTATGACTGAGTAATATCTGGTTTAGGTTATGGTCAGCTGATCATTACAAATGTATCTGCACTGACATAACATGGCAGTCAAAAAGAATTGAATTTTTCTTTTTTTTAATCTATTTAATTTCATTTGTGCTTTTTTCATAAACTGAATTTTTTGATGAATTTTCTTTATTCAGCTTTATTTTGTTTTATAGTGTTTTTTAATTTTATTTTTAGTAGTTTTATAATCAAATATTGAGAATTACTCTTTATTTTCATATCACAAATGTATCTGTATAGACAATGTTGGCAGATAAGGAAAAAAAAGATTATTTTCATTTTTTTGATCAGTTTTATTTTATTTTTCCTTTTTTAAATGACTGGATTTAAAAAAAAGAAAATTGACTGTTTTTTGGTACAGTTTGTTTTGTTTTGTCTTATATTCTATTTAAATTTGTATTCATAGTAATTTAATTTTAATCAAATATTACAGCTTGAGATGTTTTGATGGAAAGTTCTTTGTTTAGCCATGAAGTGTACTGGCCCGAAGCATAATTTTAATTTGTCTTTAAAAGTCTTTAATAAATCAGTGGTTTTTTTATTATGGCTGAAAATAATGAACATTTTCATTATTGATTAATTTGCCCACTGTTTTTTTGATTAATCCTTTCGTCAATAAAATTAAACGGAAACATTTTTAAATAATATGTTTTATCCAATTAGCAGCCCAAAAAAAGCATGAAATTATTCTCACATTTAAGAAGCCATAAAAAACAGCGAAAGTTTGGATTTTTCTGCTTTGAAAAATGACTTCCCATTGTTCAACTATCAAAATATTGCCCAATAATTCTCTGTTTACTGTCTTACCACTTAATCAGCTCACCGTTGCAGCCTTAATTTTTATTTGTTTTAAAATATGTATTGACCTATAAAAATATCCCCCGTATTGGTGGGTGTGTAGGTGCTGGCATGTGTTTGAAGGAACGTTCTCATTCATACTCCCTAAATCTTCTCTCGGTTCTCGTGCCAGCACCAGTCTCCCCGAGTCCCCATGGCGATCTCAGACTCAGCGCTGTGACGGGGGACTGCTGCCAGCTGAGTTTTAGTGTGTGTGTGTGTGTGTGTGTGTGTGAGAGTGCATGTGGAGCACTTAGAAAGAAAAGCATAGCTAAAGAGGCCATATGCTGCCAAGCGTTGGCTGCTTCTTTAAAGGCACAGCCCCCCACTTTTTCTGCTCTCCAGCTGGGGCCTCGTTCGCTGCTCTCTCTTCCCGAAGAGTGTCCTTCTCCCTCCGTCTCTTATCACTCTGCTGCTCAAGAAAACACTGATTAAACCTGAATCACTAACTGAAAACATGGAGAGAAAGTGGTGAGGAGGACGGGACGACCGCTTCATTCTCTGTCACCCGCGTCGAGGTGTTTTCTGCTTTGTTAGGCGGCGTGAATTTATTGGTCGCTGCAAAAATAAGTGAAAGTTGCACTGAAGGTTTAACCAGTATTGTTTGACCTCCTGGTGAAGGTCGAGTGTATGACACAAGTCCCTCCTCAGACATTTTTTTTAAAGTACCTGATCTATTTTGCAGCACCCCTTTCCGCCTCATAAATAACAAACAGTCCCTGTCCTTTACCACCGGACAAGGTTGGTGTGGCGACTAAGCATGTGCAGAACACCGAATCCAGTTAAAGTCGGACTGAGGTGTACTCATGAGGGAGGAAATCAACTTTTAATCGCATGATCTGGGTGTGTTAGTTTGACTGAGAAATTTAATTTAGTCTGATTTCAGTCGGATTAACGGGTTTACATGGAATTTAAATGTCCAGTTTTAGTCAGACTAACACAATAATACAACTTTTTCTGACATTATGAAAATGTACTGACTGACGGCCCAGCATTGGGTGGTGCCCCTAATCTCACATCGACACGAAACGGCTCAACTCTTCTTAAACCTGTTGATAACTTTGAAGTAACGTCAGCTGTGTGATGCTAACAGTTAGTCCTGCTGCTGTGTGTCTCTGACTCCAGGCACAGAGCTCACACTCCTGCAGCATCAGTCTCAGAGGCTGAATCAAAATTCACTTCAAAAACACTTTGCATTTTAAATCTTTTAAAGAGTAAAATTTGCGGTAAAGTTGCAGAGATTGGACAAAATTGCAAGGTCGTGCAGAATTCACCAGAGTTGACCGAATTTGTGATCGCAGCATCCTGGAGTGACTGATTAACTAAAAAAAAAATAGAAATAAATAAAATCCTTGAGTGCTATTTTGCAGCCTGTCATGGTACGTTTGTCTTGCAAGTTAAAACAGTAGTGACAAAAAAAAAGTCTTGAGCGTCATATATTCACTATAAGGCTATATAAAAGGGTAAATCTGTGTCAGATAAGGTTGAGCTTTTTGTTTACGTTATATTTTTTTCTTTAAACTTTATGCCTGTGCCACACATCACACACCATGCGTTACATTCGCTCTGATGAAGCAGCACAGGGAGTAATTTGAGGTGCAGTATCTTGCCTGGAGGAGCAGGGGATCGAACCTCTGACCTTCTGATTACAGGACCGCCGCGCTCCCTCTGAGCCACAGCCGTCTCTTATGTTCATGGTCGTAGGAATTAGTCCACGTTATCATTCTGGCATCTCGAAAAGGCAACAAACTGCAACCTTGTCTTGTCATACTTCAGATTCTGATGATGTTAGAGCTCCTGGAATTTGACACGTCAATCAAACACTGTTTTTTTAATGTACGATATCTGGAAATATCCATATGTACCGTACTATATGTACTACCTGGGACCCCAAAAACACTTATTTTGCACTTTTTTTCTATTTTCAAGGCCCAGTAATGAAAATTGTGACATCTGCATGCTCCTTTTGATAATTTGGACAGTTTCGTCTGTGCCCCTGACAGATTTCATGGCGCTAGGAGTTATGTGTCTGAAGATATTGAACCGTAAAACTGGCTTCCTGACGTAGACCTTTTTTTCAGGGGGCAAACATGACAAAATGCCCAGGGCAAAAAAACTTCTTTAAGCAGTGCTGCTAAATTATTTTGCCGAATTTATTGTTTGGTCAAATAGCATGAACATTATGTCTGAACAAAACTGAACTCTAATATGATTTGACACAAAAGCCCCTTTATATATAAATAAATAAATATCTGTGTGTTAAAAGGCCTGCTGTCATTTATAAAAAAAACACATATATAAAGAAATAACTTCTCGAGAAAATCATTTAAAAATAAAAGGTTTCCGATATCTTCATTTTAAATTAAATCTTTATAATCTTTGCCAATGTGCAAATGGGCCCTTTTTTAGATTTTTTAAATCTCTAACACAAATGTACACACACTGATTTATTTATGTTTTTCTATAAATGTCAAACACCTGCTGCAGTGGTTACCTGGAAGACGATGTGATGATGATGATGTGGCATTTCATCAGAATCAGATTCAAGAGGAGATAAAAACAGGTCATATGAGGAAGAGGCATCATTTAGTTTGTGCATGTGCGCTCTGTTATTTAAAGCAGAAGTGAAACGCTGCTCTGCGGTTCCTCTCTCTGGTTTCTGAGATGGAGAAACTGTGCAACAGGAAGTGAGGCAGGAGGCGGTAGAAAGCACCCAGGAAGTGAAGTGAGGCCTATCTCTGTTCGGTCTGAGTCATCAGTAACATATCAACCTGTAGCCTGCATGTCGGTGTCTCTGCAGCGACTCTGACGTCGATGTCCATAGTTTTAGATAATCAAAGTAGCTGATTGGACTCTTTTCAGTTTTCTTTTTGACATTTTCTTTATTAGATTTTCTTCTGTTTTTTTTAAACAAATTATTATTTTCAGAACAAAAGGCTCACAGTGTTACAAAACAAATCTGTAAGATGTTTTATATCAGTATAAAAACATACAGAAAACAGAAAAATTAAATAAAAATAGATAAAATTTTAAATATACAAATAAAAAACCCAATCAGAATTCATTGAATGCAAAATTAAAATAAATAAAAAAAGAATGGAAATTTAATAAATAAAGGAAAATACAATAGAAATGCACTGAAAATTAAATAAATGAATAAATAGAAATAGAGCCATGGGTCATTGGTGTCTTTTTTGATTTTGTGAGTGTGACTGGAGTGCACGCCTCTGCAAAACATATTTTATAAACAGTTTTTGTGTAAAATCTCAATTTGTCAAGTAACTACAGCTGTAACATAATAAAATAAGTGCAATATTTCCCTCTGGGATGTTGCGGAGTAGCAGTAGAAATTGGCTTAGGGAAAAAAAGTATAAATACTTAAAGTTTGTACGTAAGCACAGTACTTGAACATTTGTGGTTAGTTTCCACCGCTGACGTGTTGTTGAGTCCGTCATGTCGCTCTGCTGGCTTCTTTATTGTGCTCACGCCTGCTTCTGTTCCTCTAAGACCTACACTTTACTGCTGACACAGAGATACTGCTTCATGTGTGTTTCAGGCCCCTATTTACCTCGTATCTGTGATCTGGGGAGAAAAAATAAGGGCTCCAGAGACTCGACCTCCACGCACTGCCCTTCGTTTAAGTCTTTTCTCTGCACAGGCGTTTTATTCTTATGATTTGTATCTACAAAGAATCTCCTCCAACAACAGTTTCTCTGTGTGGTGGACAAATGTTTTACTCCTGTCTTCTTATGAGATGAAAGTTTTACTGTAAAAAGAATTATTTATGGAGGACATTTTTGTATACAGTGTATAAGGAGGCTGCAGTCTTGAAGTAGTTCCAGGTTTTGTAAACAGCAGCTTAAAGTCAAGCAGCTGCCCCCACACACATACACACACACACACACACACACACACACACACACACACACACACACACATTCACAGAGTTATATACCGTGGGAAGGATCATGCTCGGCCTCGTCTTGTGTTGCATCCAGAACATATTCCCCTTAACGTCATTTCGTCACGTCACCTCCTTCCTCGTAATTTCAGAGACTGTTTAAATCGATCATGTGTATTTATGCGTGTCGTGTTAACATGTTGCTCCTGGTCATGTATCACATGTACTAACTTCTTCTTCTTCTCTCCTCAGCCTCCTCTCATCCAGGCGATCTTCAGTGGAGACCCTGAAGAGATCCGTATGCTCATATACAAGTCTGAAGACATCAATGCTCTGGTGAGGACACAAACACACATATTGCCACACATATCTGTAGAAGGTAGATAGTAGATTTATTAGTCATTTTTTAAACAAGGAGTTGAAGGATGAGTTGACTAAAAATAGCAGCTGCTATGAAGATCCCATCCGGTTGCTCGGGCATGTTGCTGCTGGTGGCATCATTCAATTCTTGCAGTGCATTTTTTGAACTTTCATCAGAGTCTTCTGTCCTGTCGGCTCACAACAAGGTCCACCCATCCAGTGCAACAGCTTGATCCGGGATGTTAGGGGTTAACCATGTCTCTGTGAAGATGTGTGCAGAGCAGTCTCTGATGTCCCGTTGCTGATTGAGCCTCAAACGCATCTCATTCGCTTAATTCTCCTGCAACTGGACGTTAGTCAGAAAAAGGTTTGGTAGAGGAGCAGCTCTCGGTCCAAGTCCAGTCAGCCTCGCCCTGATGTCGGCTCTCCTCTCTCTCTTCATTCGGTACTTTCGGTTTCCTTTCTCCCCTCCAGTCTGACTGGTAGCTCGGTGTATGCTGTTGGTGGGGATCCTCTCGCGGTCTGCTGCATTCAATCCAAAGTCAACACAACTTTTCCCGATGTAGATAAGTGCTTCTCTGTTATAGTAATTTATTGCTTTTTCTGGGACATTCCTTGTTAAGTTGCATTGCCTTTTCCCCACGTTTAAGAATAAATCAAACCAATTTGCTCAGAGTTCAAAGGTTAAGAATCTTGTAAAAACATGTCTGAACGCAGCACAAGAAAATTCATGTTGATCCAAGTTTCAGGGGGTTGAAAAAATGAATCGTTTGACAGCCCCAGACTTTACGATTAGCTGTATTTATACAATTTTTGTGGCCATAATTCAATATAGACGTCTGATGCACAGCTCATTCTACACAGTAGTATTTTTACACAGGATTTAGGTATTTTCTAAAACTCTGCCTGATTGTCTGTTGCAGTATGTAATCAAATGCAAATCCAGATCTACATGCAGATTTAAAATCCCTTTTCCTTTTTGTATCTCAGCTCAAAATCAGTTCCAGGAGCATAAAAGCCCAGCCCACTTCCTGTTGTAGCCTGCATGCGAGGATGAGGGGAGGAGGTCAAGAGTCAAAGTTCAGAGTGTGTGTTTATTTACATCATATGGGTATATATTAATAACGAGTGTGTGTGTGTAGCCAGGCAGCACAGGATGTGGTCTCTCTGCTGAATTTAGTCTCTGGTGATGGCTGTAGGGCGTCCACGTCACCGGCATTGTCCTCCTCAGATGTGTTTTTGTCAGAGAGGCTGCGCTCGGCTCGGTCACATGGACATGTCGGGTGGTCTCTGAGGGGAACAATGGACGTGTTGACACTGACGGCCCCGTCACTGATCCTCCGCTCATCGTCTGTGGACTGATATCACAGCCTCCTCTGTTCGCTGTCACGGTGGACTCATGGATTACTAATATGAAAAAATCCAGCCAGCAGTGTGTGTGTGTGGTCTTGTACATGCCACATAATGAGGACAAAAAAAAGTATTTTTGAAGCAGAGGGAGGACACTTTTGGAAAGTGAGGACATCTTGACCCGTCCTCACTTCTTAAAAGGACTGTTTGAGAATTCACACTTGGTTTTAGGGTTCAGGTTGCATTTAAGGTTAGGCTGGGGTTAGGCATTTAGTTGTGATGGCTAAGGTGACGGTAAGGGGGGCTAGGGAATACATTATGTCAATGAGGGTCGTCATTAAGATTATAATAAATATAGTTTATGATAGTGTATATGTTACATGCATATATTATAGTATAAGTATGTGACAAAACTAGTCGTATGTGTATAATAGTAGTGGAAGTATGACTAATTATAAACACAGTAGCAGTAGGAAATTATGGCAATTTTCTATGAATTAGTACGCCTGTGGACTTAGATTTTAGGACATTTCTTGAATTTTAGGACTTTTCTGGGATTTTAGGATGTCACTAGGACTTAAGAGTGTTTCTAGGATTCTAAGACATTCCTATAATTTTAGGACTTTTCTATGGTTTTAGGATATTTCCAGGATTTTAGGACATTTAATAGCTCTATTTGGATGCTGTTTTATGCACTCTGGCACCTTATCTATCCTGAAAGTACAAAAACAATTCCCAGTGTTTATCACTTTATTTTTATTGTGAATTATGAAATTGTTGGGGGCCAGATTTGTCCTGTGGGCCCTTTAGTATCACTGCTTTACAATCTTAAAGCAACAAGTACTAAGTGACTGATTTCCTCCCTCAGGATGCAGAGAAGCGCACCCCGCTGCATGCAGCCGCCTTCCTGGGCGACGCCGAGATCACCGAGCTCCTCATCCTCTCTGGTAAGTATCAGAGTGCTGAAGTGGACGTGACGCAGAAAATACCAGAAATCGACCCGCAGAGGAATAAAGACGGAGATCTCTTTCTCCAAAACTTTATCGATGCCTTTACTGCATCTCTCTCTGACTACTCTCGGACTTTCCTATTCTGTCTGTGCCTCTTAACCCAAAGACCATTCATTCCTACAGAGAAGCAAATATTTTAAAACAGCTCACTAACATATAGTGTTTCTTTTAAAATGTCCTAAAACACTCACTCAGCGCAGACATTACTCTTTCTACATTTCTGTATGTTTATTGCTTTTGAACTTTTCTTTTTTTGTCATTCTAATTTACTGTGTGCCCTATCCATGTTTCTTTGGATAATTGCCAGCTGCTGCTGATATGTATCTGTGCTCATTTCATATTCCTGCAATGACCATTCAGCAATGCACTTTTGGTATATAATAAAAACTTTCAATAAAAAAAGGTTTTGATTAAAATGTCCAAAAACAGCTGATAGTTTTCAACAAACATTACCAAAACTAAAATGTGCATTTGTTGGATACTATTTTTTTAGCTGCGGATTAATACACATTTGGTGTAAAAGTGAGTATTTACAGCTGCAGGATGGCGTTTGGAAGCTTGACTTGATAAACTGCAGTGTTAATAAAAAAATAAAGACGATGTGAGTCTAATTATAGTATCAATATGTTAACTTTGCAATAAATACAAAGGAATAAACTGTCAGGGTTTTGATACAGAGACAAATCTTATATGTGATGTATTGACAGTAAGAAAATGTCCTTTATACATGGAATTTGCATTTTAAATTTAGTATCATAAGTCAGTCAAAAAACAAAGTGTTTTAACCCTTTGAAAAGATTTGAAAAACTTTGTCTATCACATAAAACTGCCTTCGGTCGGGGGCTCAAATAACATGAAAACATTCAAACCCCTCAGAGTCATATATCACACAACCAGTTCCATAAATCCATAAAAGCATGCGTGCAAAGCTACAATGAAAAGTAGCTTCATTTAGCCTTATTTAAAAAGAATATTGCAGTGGAAATAAAAGAATTGCTTAAGCGAGTGGTTTAAATTCTCCTGTCTCCTCTTGATACGAGAATTTAAACCTCTCATACAGACCTTTAAACATGTCAGCAGTTACTGTTTTAGTAATAAAATCGATATTTTTGTAAAAAAATTTTAATGTAACTTGTATTTGGTATCAAAAAGTTATTTCAAGGGTTTTTTTTTCTCTGCAGGGGCTCGAGTTAACGCCAAAGATAATATGTGGCTCACCCCCCTCCATCGTGCTGTCGCATCTCGGAGCGAGGTAAGCACGCACGCACGCACGCACGCACGCACGCACGCACGCACGCACGCACGCACGCACACACGCACGCACGCACGCACACAGTCCAAATAAATCCTTCTTCCCCCAAAACAAGATCAGTTTCCACAGTGTGGTGAGAGATCCTGACAGCTCCACCTCGTCGTCGTATTTACCTGAAAACAGGCCAACAGGCACGCTCATCAGTTTTCAGTGTCCCAAACTGGTTATTTAACGTGGCTGAAATAACTGGAGGACGAACTTTAGTGACGTAGTCAAAGTTTCTATTCATTCAGGGCCCTTTAAGAATTTGTTTGCACTGAAGGAATATATTAAAGATTTTAAGGCTGCGTCGGGAATCATCACTTCATTCACAGTGCCATAATTCACGTTTTAGCAAATTAGCAGTGGTGTTTTGTTCTGTGGGCAAAATTTTCAGTCAATTTGTGGACACTTTTTTTGAGGAAAAAGCATTTTACACGTCGAATTCAGACTTGAAAATAAAGTAAATAAAGTGCAAAAGTTAGTAAAAAGGGAGTAATTTAAATCATACTGCTTTCTTAATCACATTGAGTATTTGGAGTATCTGCAGTAAGATAAAAAGATCTAAAAAGGTCCAGAGTGTAAGATTTAGGTTAAATGCACCCCTCATCAGTTATTAAAAAAAATGTCTCCTACAGAAACAACATGAGATTTATCTCTAAAAACAAACATTTCATAAAAGGTGCTTGAGGTGCTTGAGGTGCTTGAACTTAAGACTCATACATTTAAGAACTTGAATACCTCGAAAATCAGGCATTTTTTAATATGGTCCTTGAAAACTATTTCATTAATTGAGAACAGATTTTAATTTAACAAAACATGTTAGATAAATGTTTTAAACTAGGGAGCCAATAACGGCCGTGCTTGCAGTGACTTTGTAATTTCGTATGAGCTCCGAGCGACACCGTTGGTAAACTCCAGTAAATAGTCAGCGCCAGAATGTGTTTCTGTCCTGTCGAGTGGATTTTTTTGAGTTTGTTGGTTGCAGCAGGCGACGTGCTCTGTACATATTTATGCTTTTTTGTCCTTTTGCCAATCACAAAAAATATCTCCCAGTTCATTAATAATATGCTAATTTCAGGATTTGGACGCATGTGTTTGCTCCATTTATGAATTTGCACAATTCTCTTGTAACGAGTGGTTGTAAAGAAAACAATTTCATCCTTTAAAATAAAAATAAGTGCTTTGAAAAGTTGTTTCTCTATGTGTGAACCTTGGTTTTTCTTCCTCAGGAGGCGGTGCGAGTTTTGATCCGCCACTCGGCCGACGTGAATGCGCGGGACAAGAACTGGCAGACGCCGCTGCACGTCGCTGCAGCTAACAACGCACTACGATGTGCTGAGGTCATCATCCCGCTGCTGAGTAGCGTCAACGTGTCGGACCGTGGTGGACGCACCGCCCTGCATCACGCCGCCCTCAATGGCCACACCGAGGTACTTCAGGCCAAGCTGAAATAAATAGCTGTAGCGCTGTTTCCACTCTCCGGTCGGGTTTTAATACCAGATTTGTGCAAAAATGAAGCAACATTTTGAAATGTCGATAAAACACAATTGCGATGACTATGTTTCCGCTGAGTGATGTTCTGCGACTTCTCCTCTGGAGATAACATTTGAAGACGCATGACGATGGATGTTCAAAACATTAGCAGCTTTACCTCCATTGCAGCAAACTAGCCGTCATTATTTCCAATCCAAGGCCACGGAGGCGTGCGAGCAATACGGCCACATATCAGGCATTTCTGGGAGCTGATAGTGCACGATTTCACAGAGTAATCGTGGATTCAAAACTTCCAGATGATCTGCTCAGCTTAAGAGTTATGTGATGCAATAACAGCTCTTGTAGCTCCTGCTGCATCATGAGGGAGCCAGTTCCTGCTGAAGAGCACATAGACACAGCATCATGTGACCTAGAAAAGACTAAAATGTGTTTCCATTAGGTTATTTTATGTTCACAATATCAGTTTGCACAATTTGAGGGTAAATGGAAACCCACCTAGAGTCTCACACAGTAGAGCTCAGATTGGGCTCTAAAAAATCAGGCACTTCAGGCGGCATCAATCAGAACAATAAAAATCCTGCAGCAACTGACTTTCTTGTGTACTTCACCAGCAAACAGGCTGCGATGTCATCGTCCTCTGTGCTATTTCTGTAGGACAGCTTGGATGAACAGGTGGGCGCGTGCAGCTGTGTCATCGGGGTTATGAAGTGGGCTGCACATTCTCAAACGCTCTTTGTTTCACATGGAATCATTCACAAATATGCTGAATCTAAATTTAACAACGAGAGGCGGCGGATCTCTGAAGACGAACTGAATGAACGGCTTCTTCTATTTCTGCCCAGCACTTTCTCTCCAGAGTGTTTACGCAACAGCTGAGCCAAGTGATGAGATGTATTTACAATGCTGTTATATAAAGACCATCACCCACACGCACACTGACACATATACACATAAAAACACAAATACCTCTGATATTATTACTTACTAATGTGGCCTCCCTCTGTTGTTCTCTCTCAGATGGTGAACCTCCTCCTCGCTAAAGGAGCCAACATCAACGCCTTTGATAAGAAAGATGGCCGAGCGCTTCACTGGGCAGCTTTCATGGGTGAGACACAAACACGGAGTTTGTTTGAAATGTATCACACCTTTTTTTTCGGAGAGTAGATCACTGTAAAAAGAATCAGTGGCTCATTGTGAGTCACCTTATAGCTCAAGGACCTAAAACGCAGTGATTTTACAAAGTTACCACAACAGAGCGAAGCATTCGTTAAACATACAGACACTACAGTAAACCAAATCAGGTGCACTGTTGGCTTAAACTGGTGTAACAAAGCTAGAATGATCTGAAACATCTCCAAATATTATGACAATAATTCCTGAAATATTGCCACTGAAGTATGTGGTGAGGCAGGATAGATTACAGTTAAACAATAAACCTCATTATCAAAGATGACAATAAACATCACTAGAAAATTAAATAAATAGAAATGTTACTTTTAAACAAGCACACAAATTCAACAGCATGAATGTCAGTTTCAGGTTGTTTATTGTCGTATGCACAATAATTATTGAGAAACAGTCGTTGGCAAAGAAAACATTGGTTCTCAGGCTCCCTCCAACAATAGTCATACAACTAAGTATAAAATAAAAAACACAAGTTCCCTATGCAAAAGGCTATGTCTGTTAAAAAAAAAAAAGAAAAGAAAAGAAAATTGAGCATGTAAGACAAACTAGTGCAAAAGTTCAGGAATAAAATAAAACTCATAAAAAATGCAAAAGAAAAGAAATTTGCCTTAGACATTTAAGACAATATAGAGAAATAATTGAGTAATACATACAAATGTTACATTAAGAACATTCATAAATTCCAGTTTTGAGTCAATTTACTGATCAGCTACTTAAAAGAAAATTAATCTGCAAAATGTTAAGAATAAATTGTTTGAAT
This sequence comes from Plectropomus leopardus, assembly GCF_026936395.1. Classification (NCBI taxonomy): domain Eukaryota; kingdom Metazoa; phylum Chordata; class Actinopteri; order Perciformes; family Serranidae; genus Plectropomus; species Plectropomus leopardus. The sequence continues at coordinate 34,334,833 of NC_142185.1, read as the reverse complement.
CATTTATAACACAAAAATGTTAGACTTGAAAATTAAATTTGTTTTTATTTACTGATTATTTGTTAATAATAATAATAATAATAACAATGAAAAATAATAAAGAGTTGCATCCTTACTATACCAAATTGGTCAGAAATATTAGCATGCAGAAACACTTGTGGACTGCACTCTTCTTAATTTCTTTGCATATTTTGTTCATTGTTTAGTTTTGCTTCTTGTCCAGTAACAACTTCCTCAAATATCTGATTCCTTTTTTTTGCCCCCTGCAGGTCATCTGGATGTGGTGTGTCTGCTGGTGAGTCAGGGAGCGGAGATCAGCTGTAAGGACAAACGGGGATACACTCCCCTCCACACGGCGGCCTCCAGCGGGCAGATCGCTGTGGTCAAACACCTGCTGAACCTGGCTGTGGAGGTCAGGACACACACACACACACACACACACACACACACACACACACACACACACACACACATACACACACACATGTCTTAATGCACTTGTGAGGACTTGTGTGTGGACATAGGCATTCCCGAGCCCAGGGACACTCAACCTGCTTTACTTGGGGGCCACTTTTCCAAAATTACAGGAGGCCAGGGGCCAGTCACAGGAGCCCCATACATGTTTGTCGGATTTTAGAACATTTCCAGGACTTAAGCACATTTCTAGGATCTTAGACTCAGTGACTTTATAATATTTTAAGATTGTAGGACTTTCCTGTGGGTTTTTGACATTTCTTGGATTTTAGACTTTAGAACATTTCTTGGATTGTAGGACATTCCAAGGAGTGAAGGGCATTTCTTGGACTTAAGGATGTTTAAAGGATTTTAGGATGTTTCTAGGATCTTAGTTTTAAGGACTGAATGACATCAGGAGCTTATCGAGGACCTCTGCCACTGGTACTTTTTTTCAAAACAAGCTCTAATTTGATGCAGTTTTATGCACTGTGGCATCTTATGTTTACTGAAAGTAGAATTTTTTTATTTTTATTGTGAATTAAAAATGGTCGGGGGGCCACACGGCACCCTATCAAGGGCCAGATTTGGCCTGTGGGCCGTAAGTTGAGTATCACTGGCCTAGCCCCTTATCCTAAACTTAAACTTGTGTTCAGCTGAAATTTAAACAGTCCTTCAAAAGTCCCAAAGTGAAGACCGTCTCACTTTTCAAAAATGTCCAAAACTGAACTTGGTCCTCACAAAGCTAGATGAACCAGAAACACACACACACACACACACACACACACACACACTAAGATTCACAGTCGCACTGGAGGAAAATAATAAAAAATGACACATTTTCCATGTTAAAATTACACTTATTACACACTCATTCACAAACTGAATACACACATACATGTGCACACTGACACACACTCACACACACACCTCTCCTTGGCCGTAATAACCGGTCCTCTTCTCACAACAGATCGATGAGTCCAATGCGTTTGGAAACACGGCGCTCCACGTGGCCTGTTTTAATGGCCAGGACGCCGTCGTCAGCGAGCTCATCGATTATGGCGCCAACGTCAGCCAGGCCAACAACAAGGGCTTCACCCCGCTGCACTTTGCCGCCGCCTCCACACACGGAGCGCTCTGTCTGGAGTTCCTGGTCAACAACGGGGCTGATGTCAACGTACAGGTATGCCTGCCTAATGTCTGCCTCAAATAAGCCGAATCACATCCGATTATTACGGAGTAACATTATCTTACATCTGAAGTCGTGTTTGTGTCAAACCCGATGATTGTGAGTCCAGTAATCTCTCTGTTAGCTCCGACGCGGAAGTTAGCATCAGCCATGTTTTTCTGGCCAAAAAGCCTATGAGATTTTTCCACTGGACTTTGGATCGTTGCAGAAAATCAGCTCTGTGGCAAACAAGTGTTAATGATACGTACATGTTTTGGTCAGCAAGGCAATCTGCACAAATAAACACCACTTTTAGGAAGCTTAAATGCAATTTCCAGAAGTAAAATACTCATGTTGGGCCTCAAATGAACTGCACTACAGTCGCACGATTAAACGTCGCCACCACGAGACGTGCTCAGCCGGATGGCGTTCTGTAGTCCCAGTTAGCCACTTGTTTGCACCTTTTTTTAAAATAGATCTTTTAACTTTTTAACAACACAGTGCTCTCCATGTTTTTTTAAGACAGACAGACAAAAAATAAAATAAAAATAAAAATAACAACAACAACAGTAATAATAATAATAATGACCAAGTTCTCTGAAATAGACCATCTACCCCTTCACTGGTGCCGTTTGAAGCGTCAGCAGTGCGAGCACCCTGATTTTTTTTTCTTTCTTTGGCGCCCGTGTTATCATGTCAGAGCGCTATTTTAGGTTCTTACTCCTAAAAAAGGTAACTTTTATTGCTTATGTTTCCAGAAACTAAATCAGTGTTTCACATTAAAACCTAAAATGTGTTATTTTTTTCCTCCTTCACCGTCTTCAGAGTCGGGACGGGAAGAGTCCTCTTCACATGACGGCAGTTCACGGACGCTTCACTCGCTCTCAGACCCTCATACAGAACGGTGAGACCTATTACGGTCATTTTTGTCCCTTAAAGTGAACAGCTGTTGCATTTTTCGTCCTAAAAACGAATTCACGTTGTGTTTCAGGCGGGGAGATCGACAGTGTGGACAAAGACGGCAACACCCCTCTTCACATTGCTGCCCGCTACGGTCATGAACTCCTCATCAACACACTCATCACCAGCGGAGCAGACTGCACGAGGTAACTTTGTTCACCTGTTGAGACATTTGTGTTAAATTAAAGTCTGTGGTATCTGATAAAAGCGACTGTTATTTTGATTCTGTATTTTTCTCCCAAGGCGAGGAGTCCACGACATGTTCCCTCTCCACCTGGCTGCCTTGAACGCTCACTCTGACTGCTGCAGGAAGCTGCTGTCCTCAGGTAGCACACACAAGCCAACGCTGAGCTCAGAGAAAGTACATTCAGTTTCTTTACCAAGTGTGATGAGACTAAGGCCACATTTAGACGAGGACTACAAACAGAAAAGTCTTTCCTTTGTGCTTAAAAAAAACAAAACAAAAAAAAAAAAAATCCATGTTCATATGATAACACTGTAAGAATGATCCTCGTGTACACAAATCTGCAAAAACAGATGAAAACGCTGTTGAATGCACGCCAGGCCAGTAATAATGATAATAATAACAATAAACTTTATATAGCATCTTTGATACAAGAAATGCAGCTCAACATGCTTTACAACCACGAAATAACATGCATCAAGTGCTTCACATAAAAACACAACGACGACATAAAGACATAATAAAACCTGCATGTAGAAATAAGATAAGATCAGAAAATAATACAAAAAATGCATCTTCACATGGATAAAACCCACTCGACAATACTAATAAAAATGAGATAAAAATTAGGATAGAATTAGGACAGAATGCAAAACATAAGATGGAAAATAAAAACCACTGCGATAATATTTTTTTAAACAAAGGCTAAAAATAGAGTATATAAAATGCATAAAATTAAGGAAAGCTTCAGGTGCAGTGCAGCGTGTTTCTTCAGCTCTCTAATGGACTACAATTCCCATGATGTCTCACAGCCATGTTTGACTCTTTGAAGACTCCCCTAAAAACATAACCAAATTTGTGTTACACATATAGCAAATTAGATTTTTATTTCATTGGTGTGTCACAGGTGGTGTGTATTTTTTTGCTTTATTACATTCATCATGGAGCATATTCTCAGTGGTTTCATAGCAAATATTCGGTAGTATGGTTCCAAACAAATGAACAAAAAAATGTATCTTTAGATAAGATATCACAGCCCTGACAGCTGAGGCTTATCCTTAAGTTAATATTACAACTTTAGCAGATTATAGTGGATATGCAGCAAGTTTTCTTTTCCAACTTTCATCTTATATATGCTCACACACTTTTAATATAAAATCTTAAAATGGTAATTCTAGTTTTCAGAAACATAATTCAGCTCGTATTTCTGAGAGAACTTGGATCATCAATCTAACGACGTGGATGTGTGCTGATTCAGAGTCAGCTTTGCCTTAACATTACCTTTGAGTGTAGTTTTCAGGGAGTTTTGGGCCTGGTTGTTTTTCTGGCTCCCGGTGGCGAATTCCTCCACAAGCAAACGTATTCAGCTCCGGCCAAATTCAAGTCACAATGTTCCAGAAACAAGACGAGGCCTCACTGAGTCTAATTACTCACCGATGGGACCGCTCTCCTCCTGGAAGAGAGTCTATTCTGTTGATTTCTCCTCTCAGAGCATCACTACTCATCATTTACTCGTTGCTTTTGGCTATGAAATAATTTGTCTTTCCACTCATCCTGGATATTTTGTTGGTTTTCCAATACAGAAGAGATTAACAGTAAACAAATGTGAAGCAGGAGAAAAGCAACAATGCCTTTTGTGGATTTTGAGGAAGGCCCTGGCGCTTGTGTCAGGAGGCCTGCAGCAGGATGAAACTCCTCATGAGGCTCTGCTGAGTCGCCGTATTGAACAACAAAGAAGTCATTTCCATGTGCTCGAGCCGTGTGCAGCTGCGGTGCTGCGTCTGGTCAGGACTGTTGTGAGTGAGTTAGAGGTGCTGAGCTTTTGTATCTGTTGCACTCAGGGGCCAAAAGTCTCTTTCACATCTGAAGAACTGTGAACATTAGGCAAATTGTGACGATAAAGGATTAAAAAAGTAACGGCACAAGACGACAACATTCATTATTCTTTGTATTTGCTCTTGAGTGACTGTGATGTAACAGTTCTTTCATTTTTAGATACTTTTATTCAAAGAGACGGACAAAAACTACTTTTTTTTTTAGGATTTGTAGATTTTGTTGTGTTTTGTTTTGAGGAATCAGATGTGAGTTGAAGGTTTGAATGGATGTTTTGTTTACATGCAAAGTATGGAGGATCTTCTGGTCACTCTCATGACTCAGCACGTAACCACGTTGAAACTATCAAATAAACGAGGTGCACGCTGTCGTCAGCACATTTCATTTCAGCTGGAAGCACAATGTCCTGCTCAAAGTGTGAGGCACAAAACAAAGCCAGCAACCGCCCAGGAAATTGAATCAAAACCATTTAAACAATAAAACCTCATAAAAAAATAGTTCAAATGTAGAATAAACTAATAAAAATACAAATATATAGCCTTTTTTCATACATTTTAGAAAGAAATCAAACCAGTTTGCCCATGTTGAATTCTTACGAAAGCCATTTACAAAAGAAAAGCGATGTCGATCCAGGTTTCACAGGCTTAAAAGAGAATAAAAAATATGAATTTAAATAAATAAATAAATAAATAAATAGACTAAAAACAGAATAAAATAAGATAAACAGACCAATAAAAGGTAATTGCACACAAGTAAAATAAATAAAATAATGGATACATCAACAAATCCATGAGAATAAAAGCACACCTGAGTTATAACCAATAATAAAAAAATAGAGTAATAGTTCACATCGAAACAGACTATTTGGATGTGCAGCTAAAAAGGAATTTCTTCAATTTAATTGAATACGAAAAAGAGAATAAATAATAAAATAAAAAAGGATATATAGACTAATTAAATTAAATTAATTGCACACACGTAAAACAAATAAAAATAATGGCTAAATCAACAAATTCATAAAATAAAAGCACACCTGAGTTAAAAACAAAGAAATAAAATTAAAAAAAGAAATTAAAATGAAATGTAAAAACATAATAAAATAAAATAAAACAAAATAAAATAATAATAATTAAAATATCGAACCCGACTACTTGAATGCGCAGCTAAAAAGGACTTTTTTAAATTTAACTTTATGCGATGATACTGTTGAACTGCTTTTCTACTTTCTCTCTCAGATTCCTCTCTCCCTCTGATATAACACACACCGTCCTCAGCCCTCGCTCTCTGTGTAACACGTAGCTGATAGATGTTTGTGTTTTCCTGTACGCACGTCCAGCATCATGCACTCTCACCTAACCTTCTCCCCACACCTGTCGCACTTACACCTGTCTTTCTCTCCACCTCCTCCTCCTCTCTCTCTGTGGTGGCTGCTGCTGCTGCTGCTGCTGCTGCTGCTGTGTGTTGTCTGGCCTCCCTCCGTCTCCCTGCGCTGCCCTCTTCAGGTCGGAGGTTTAGCATAATGTGTAACGACTCGGTCCTGTCTGCAGGCTTCCAGATCGACACTCCTGACAGTCTGGGGAGGACCTGCCTGCACGCTGCTGCTGCCGGAGGGTGAGACACACACACACACACACACACACACACACACAGACATACATCTCTAATTTTCACAGCTCTGGACGTGATTTTAAACATAAGCAGTCAGACAATCAGTTGTAAATAGTTTTTTCAGATGATCGAAACCACTTTATTATTATTGTTTTTAAGAGTATTTTGGGTTTTTTGCATTTATTGGAGATAGGATAGCTTAATGCAGCAAAGGGCCGAGGTCAGAATCTAACCTGCATGGGGCGCCCGCTCTACCAATTTAGCTAGTGGGTGCTCCTAAACCACATTTTTTAAGGTGATACCAGAAGTGAGCTCACCTGAAATGTTCGTCATTGCACATAAAAGACTAAGCACACACAATACGGCCAGTAGGAAGTTTTTCTGTAAACTGTGGTTATATTTTTACGACAAAAGTTTTTGGGTAATTATTTATCTCTTACCTTTATTTTGGTTATTTCTTAATCCTTGCTGTACCATATGCCTTGTCATTGTTTTTGTATAGTTTTTAATTTTTATTCTGTTTGGGTTTTTTTTCAATATCTAGAATTATTTTTATTTTTTTCTGTTTTATTTTACTGTATTTTAGTTGAGTTTAGTTTTTGTTATATATATATATATATATATATATATGAAATTAAAATTGCATGCCGTCTGACCGGCCTTCCTCTCTCCGTGTGCAGTAATGTGGAGTGTGTGAAGCTGCTCCTCAGCAGTGGTGGAGACCACAACAGAAGGGATAAGTGCGGCAGGTAAGAAAACACCGTCCAGGTTTAACAATGATACATCAGCCAGAGCCAGAGATTTTTGGCATGTGTTCATGCATATGGCATTCATTTTGGCAAGATTGTATATTTTTGCTAAATCAGTGAGTTTGCAGCTCAGCTCCTACAATAAGTCTAAAAACTAAATAGTTACATTCAGACTGATAAGGTCAAAAAATGCTCCATTGAAACCCATCCAAACTGACATTTTTGATCCCACAGCCGTCAGAGCAGAAAAACATGACTTGTGTTATTTCTGGGTGTCATTCTGGGCTTTTGACTTGGGATTTGTCATTTTGTTTTATTTTACGTCAACATTAGTCACCAAACCGCTGGGTGATGTCGCCGTCTGAATATGTTCGTGTTTTGCTTCTTTTTCCCAGAACTCCGCTCCACTACGCCGCAGCCAGCCGTCATTATCAGTGTCTGGAGACTCTGGTTGCTTGCGGCACCGCCATCAACGCCACCGACCAGTGGGGGCGCTCTGCCCTGCACTATGCGGCTGCCTCGGACCTGGACAGGAGGTGAGGGGGAGCAGAGAGACTCCTCTATAGAGTGGTGAAGTAATGACTCAGAAAACGCAAAAATCCGTTTCGCATTTTCGCACTTCCAGTTCCTGCGTCTCAAAGTCTCTGTTTTTTTTAATGGGTTTTCGGTCTGTGGTTAACTCAGGCTAAAGATATTCAGATGTTTTGTTCTGCAACATAAAATATGTCCTCTTTTAGGGTTTTCTGCGATTTTTAACAAGCGGCTTTTTTGATTGTTTGCGCTAAATCGAATCAGAATTTCAACGATTCAGAGTGGTGGCGTTTAAGTCGTTTCACCATGATGTAGTTAGGGTTAGGGTTAGGCGATTTCATTTACGCTTCAAAACACACAAAAGTGGCGTTCATCAGTGAAGATTACCACGCTGAACAAAACGTGCAAGTATCATAAACTCCTGTTCGTCACAGAGCGTATTTTTGGCGATAATCGAAAAATACCATTCAATAATCCCATAAGGTTTTCGATGAGGGAACCAGTGCGATGCAAACTTCCGGGTTGGCCTACAAAAATTCGTCATCTCTTCACCGCTCTATTCTGTATTTGTTGTTCAGAAATTCGAAGGAGAATTATTTCTAAATCGGGAGGAGAGGAGGAGGAGAATCTGAAAACCTCTTCACACTCGCTTCTCTGGTGTTGCACTGAGAATCTGTGTAGCTGTCTACTGTTACTGCATATAGAAACCTGGCGGTCCACACCTTCTCTGTTTCCATGGTAACCTGGAGGTGATAGTGAGGCGGTGATAGTCATGCTCGGCCTGCAGGATTGGCAGCACCTCAGTTTACCGCTCAGCTGCACAGCCAGAAGTTATCCACTCACTTGTTGCCAGCAGTAGGACAGATTTTCAAAGAAGCCGTTGTTTGAGTGTGATGATGATTTGTCCTCTTTTATCTCACCCCTCCGTCCCTCCGTCTCTCCGTCCCTCCGTCCTGTTGTCTCCTCCTCTACAGGCGCAGAGTTGCTCTGGAGCCGGAAAGTGAAGGAGTTCAGGCAGAGAGAGAGAAGGAGGCAGCGCTGTAAGTCCACTCCGAAAAACATGTGACAGTTTGACCATTTCCACACCACATTCAAGCAGCTATATAAGAGACTATATTAAAACCTTTTTTAGGCCTTGGTCCTATTTTTTCCAAGTTTTTTTGTCAAAGTGAGTAGTGATGCGTGCACACAGCCAACCTGTGTTACATTTTGCACTTTGCACAGAGGTTAGGCCCCTTGCATCTTGCACTTTGTGCCATACAGATTACATCGCTACTGTTTCTGCACTTTTGTCCTCTGTATGAATTATTGTTGTGTTTTCTTTTGTCTTTCTTTTTTATTTTGTTCTGTATTTCTGTTGTCTGTTACCGTCAAAGGGACTATGCATGTAAATTAGCAGTCCTGCTGACTATGGCGTATTTACATTTGTATTTTATGCTGATGTTCATTAATACGCTGTGTCCCTTTTAAATACAGAAATAAATAAACAAATATTTTGTCCAGTATTTAAGTGGGAGGAGTGCAGCCGACAGCGACAGAGCAGTCCGCAGTATAACCACTCGGGGATTGTTTGCACCGTCAGATTTCTGAAAGTGTTTGTTTTTGTCACTGAAAGGCTCAGACTGTTAACTTTTAGGGACTGTCTGGTGCAGTTTTTGATCATTTTGGCTGTGTTCATGCATATGTCATACATTACGACACGCCTGTGTAGTTTTGTTTGTGGAATATCAAGGTGTATTTAGATGGAGCGTGGTGTGTCCGTGTCTGGTTCAGGGTTACATGTTGTTGAAATGTTTGTGTTCCAGATGTTTAGAGTTTCTGCTGCAGAGCGGAGCGACGGCCTCTCTGAAGGACAAACAGGGCTACAGTCCCGTCCACTACGCTGCAGCCTACGGACACAGGCACTGTCTGGAGCTGGTCAGCACACACACACACACACACACACACACACACACACACACACACACACACACACACACACAGAAGGAGGAAATTGTTGTATTTTGACTCGAGGCGTTTTCTCCATCTGCTGGCTGATCATATTTTCTCTGCTCATCACGCAAAGACGTTCCAGGTCCTGGTGTCTCTTGTTTCACTGTCGACTCTGATTTGTGTCAAAATGCTTCAAGTTAATAAATCCATGAAAATCTCAAGAGCCACCTGAGTTTGATGCATAGAATAAAGTGAATATTATGTATGAGTATCAGTATTTTCATGTCCTTGTGTGGTTGTTGTGACCTGCAGCTGTTGGACAGAGACGACAGTCACCAAGACGACCCCGAAACCCCGAACGCGAGGAGTCCGCTGCACCTCGCTGTGAGTCTCTGTCTCTCTTACATGACATGATACTGTATTTATGAGTGTATTTTTTGGTAGCACAACTGACAACTGACTGACTGAACTGAATACAGAAACATTGTGCTTTGTAATTGCTAATGTGAGCAAATGAATCCAATATTTCATGTAAGATCATCAAAATAAGGAACAATGAATCTGAGGGTTTAGAGGTTTAGTTTCTCAGTCATTATATTTTCTATTTCTGAACACAAGGCTCCATATCAAATGTTAGCATTTTACTTTTTTGTTAGTAGATATACGTGTACGTTTATTGAGTACTACTTTATATAAATATACACTTTTACAAGACTTTAAATAGTCACATTAATGTAAAACCTTCCCTTTACCTTTATGTAAAGAAGATTTTTTATAAAGCGTCCTCGTGTCTCTGCAGGCGTACCACGGCCACGCTCAGGCTCTGGAGGTGCTGCTGCAGGGGGAGAGGGAGGTGGACCAGGGTGACGAGGCGGGGAGGACCCCCCTGGCTCTGGCCGCCCTGCGAGGCCACGCCGAGTGTGTTCACACCCTCCTCAGCCAGGGGGCGTCGCCGCGCACCACCGACACCCAGTACGGGCGCAGCCCTGTCCACCTGGCAGGTGGGTTCAGTTTGCAGTTTCTTCTCTTCCTGTTTCTGTCTTTCATCGCTAACATCTGGCATCAACTCTTGCAGCTGGATGTGGACAAAAGTATGTGGACGCTTGTCTACTTTTGATCTGGGCTGCTTTTCATGGTTTCCATTCAATGAAATCTTTATGCAGCAACATACAGTGATATTTTACAAATTTACGAAAACTTTATTCAATCCAGTTCAATTCAAAACTATTAAGGACTCAGCATGTAGAGAGGTCCATAGATAATAAGACAAGATAACATCAACAAAATAGGGACATTTTGACCATAAATGTTAAAATTTGCCTTCAGTTTCACCACAAAATGAATAAAAGGCGTGCCCCAAAAACAGAAACATAAAATAAAAAATGACTACAATACATTCCCTGCAAAAAGTATAAAAAATAGGTCTCAGTGATACAAACTCCAGAAAATCTAATTTACAGTAAATGAATATTCATGTCGAATTGTCATGCTCTGCAAAAACCTGCAGCTAAGTGTTAGGAGCACATCGAAATACCCAAAGTCCCAAAGGGGGGAGGGACTAATAATCACAGCCTGCACAGAGTACAGGCACGTAACATGCTGATGCATATTTAAACTGAGGGATCTTACACAGGAGTTAGACGTATATACATGTGGAAGGACACATTGTGACAGTGACACCTCATTAGAGACAAGCCGGGTAATAATGATGGATCTTAATGTGCTTTACTGTTTACATCTTGTCTGTTCACATAAGTTACGTCTGCTCCTCTCAGTGTATGAGAAAAGAAACTTCTCTCTCTTTTAAGGACTGCGGTTCTTATTTTAACACTTTCTGCAGCTGTGACGCAGGCGTCCTCACCATCTGATCCAGATGACTATTAATAAACATTTCTGTCACTCTGTTTTGTTCTTCTCTTGCTGTCTCCTCCTCTGCGGCGTCCTCCAGTGATGAACGGTCACACGACGTGTGTGCGCCTCCTGCTGGATGAATCGGACAGTGCAGACCTCGTAGATGCCGCCGACTCTCAGGGACAGTGAGTGGATCTCATTTTTTTAACTCATTCAGGTTTCTTTACCTGCTCCAGTTTCTGTCTCAGTTTCCGCCTCCTCTGCCTCGTCTTCGCCTGCAGGACTCCTCTGATGCTGGCGGTGGCGGGAGGTCACGTGGACGCCGTTTCGCTGCTGCTGGAGCGGGAAGCCAATGTGAATGTGGCGAGTAACCAGGGTCTGACTGCGCTGCACCTCGGGGTGAGCATTAATGTTCTTCCTCTGTGGAGGCTGAAGTGTGACAGCAGAACATTTATGACAGTAAATCCAAATTAAAATTATCGACAACGTGAACCTCTCATGAATCTGAATTTATTCAAATTAGAAATTACAATCAATCTGAATCCCACTGAAACTATCTGTGACATATTTTCCATTATCACTACATTTATTTGTTACAGTTTATTTAGATTTAAGATTTTTTAACTGTAAATATCTGCTTACCTGGTTCACATGATTTATGTGATACGTTTGTTTGCACTTGTGTTCATTTGTTTACTGCACCGTGTTTCTGTGACCTGCTTCCTGTTGCAACATTTAAAACACGATTAAATACAGTCAATCCAGCTCCCTTATTAATTTAAACCTATACTAACCTATACTAACCTATACTAACTGAATATGTACTATTTTACATTAATATTAACAGAAAAAGGAGGAAGTTAAAGTTAAGTAAAGTTGACTTTAAATAAACTCTCATTATTTTAATTATTATTATTATTATTATTATAATCAGTATCAGTATTAGTATTCATAGATGCACTAAAAGGAATGTTTTTCCAAATGTAATTTCTCTCTTATATTCGTAGACAGAAATGTGAATCAGAAATGGACCTTCAGGCGTGTTAGACTTTATAAAAATGGTTAATTATAATGTAAAGGGCACGCAGAAACCAGTAGTATTTTGAGTAGTACTTTGATCTAAAGTCCTCCGTCCTCTGTCTCCAGCTGCTGTGTGGTCAGGAGGAGTGTATCCAGTGTCTGCTGGAGCAGGAAGCCTCCGTTTTGCTCGGCGACTCCCGAGGTCGCACCGCCATCCACCTGGCCGCCGCCAGAGGTCACGCCTCGTGGCTGAGCGAGCTGCTGAGCATCGCCTGCTCGGAGCCGCCGTCCCTCCCCCCGCTGAGAGACCACAGCGGGTACACGCCGCTGCACTGGGCCTGCTACTACGGTTAGTGTTCACACAGATACACACATCTGATCGCTGCAATTCACAGAAACAACCGGAATTCAGCCACCGAAACCTTGTGATTCCCATTTCGGATTAACTGTACTTAAGTATCAAAAGTCATTTTCTGTGGCGCCTGGTGGCTCAGCGGATGGAGCAGACACCCCATGTACAGAGGCTGTGTCCTCGCCGCAGTGGCTGCGGGTTCGATTCTGGCCCTCTTTGCTGCACGTCATCAGCTCTCTCCCCCTTTTACACTTTCACTGTGCTGTCGAATTCAGGCATTAAAAAAAGCCCCAAAAATCTTTAACAAAAAAAGGAATTTTCTGGCAATAAACGTATGAAAGTATCAAAAGTATAAATATATTACACATATATCGAAAATGATGTCATAAAAATGGCTGAAAACGACATATTATAGCTTACAGAGATGCGTCATGGAGTCCAATGTCGAGAAACAGGCTAAAAAACGTCGAAATTTATCATGTCGAAAAATGACTGAAAACGCCATAGAATAGTATGTCGAAAAATGTCTAATTTTGACATGTTAAACATGTCTGAAAACGACATATTATGGCTTGTAGAAAGATGTTCCCACCTCGTCATGAATCTGATACGAACCTGGACTCAACGATGAGCTGATTAATTGATTTGGTGCTTCTGTGTTTGTTTATTACTGCTAATAGTGTTTTTATTATGAAGCCTTTTTTTCCCAACACTCTTCATATATGTGTGTGTGTGTGTGTGTGTGTGTGTGTGTGTGTGTGTGTGTGTGTGTGCGTACAGGTCATGAGGGGTGTGTGGAGGTGCTGCTGGAGCAGAAAGGTTGTCGCTGTATTGATGGGAACCCGTTCACCCCTCTGCACTGTGCTGTGTGAGTCTCACATGCTTTTCATTTGATTGGTGAAAATCACCAGAAGCCCCAAAATACGATATTATAACGATACTGAAGACTTAAATGCTTGTTTCATGTTTATGATAAACTAAGTATTTAGATAACATATACTGCGATTAATTAACATTATTTTTATCTGCAGAATTTGTCCCCATAGGAAAACTTTCACACCTGTTTTTATCTAATTAGAGAAAATTTTATCACACAAAAAATATCTAGTGGACTGAAAAAGCGATTGATTTCATTATTATATTATATCTACTAGGCTAAATATTTTATTACATAACTAAGAATTATTATGTGATGTTTCAGTTATTTTTTGCACACAAAACATTGCGGTACTATGCCGTATTGATTATTTATGTTATTTATTGATTCACTGAAAAATGTCACCTTCTCAAAGAGTAAATAGATCGAGGCAGATTTGTACTTTTACTCATTGGAAAGATGTCGCATGTAATGATTATTTTTCATTTGTTTTGTGGGAGAAAAACAAAGAAGTTCAATTTTTTTTAATGTTCATTCAGTTCAGTGATATAAAACATTCAGTCTTTTTTTCAAATATTAAACCTTTATTTACACTGAGGGTCGACCCTCATTTACAGTGACATTGAGTCAGTTACAGAAACAAAGAAAAAGAAAAGGCTTTACTTTTATAAAAGTTATAAAAAAGCCTTTAAAGTTTCTAACCCTAACCCTAACCCTAACCCAAAAAGGAAAGTAATTTGATGGATAGATTAGGACGATTAAGATGTAAAATAAAATACAATTGAGTATTTTTTAATTGGGTAGATAGTTTGACAGGTAAATAAAAATAATTTAAATTTAAAATAAGATTCAGTTTTGTAAAGAATTTCGAGCAGAGGTGGGGAGGTTTAAATCAAACAGAAAAAAGAGCAACGTTTCACATTGATCAGCAAATATTTGGATTTGTTTGCCTGACAAAAGACTTCTTGAATGTCAAAAATGCAAATTATTCTCTGTTGATCACTTTATTGAGTATTTGTTTTATCAAAAAGGTTTCTTTCTGCATGTATCCGACAAGGAATGACAGTTTATAAAGTAAAAAGAAAAATGGAATTGAAAAGATGGAGTGCTCTTTTTAAATGTATTTTTATTAGTTTTCTGCCCTTTTTTAGAATTGATAGAAATATTCAGATTTTAGATCGTAGCATTGTTAAATTTCGTATGAATTTACTTGAAGCTGCAGCATCAGAGTTAACAGTTCAAACACTGTAAAAAGTTTTCTGACGATGAGTGAAATCTGTGTTTAAACTAACAGAGTGAACAATCACGAGTCGTGTGCTTCTCTGCTGCTGGAGGCGATGGGCTCCGACATCGCCGGCTGCAAAGACGCCAAGGACAGGTAAGACGCGTGTGTAACTGAGTATATTTACTTAAGTACTTTACAAATACTTTAGTGTTCCCATTTAATAATGCTTCACTCCACTACATCTCAGAGGCAAATATTGCACCTTTTACTACATTTGTCTAAAAGCTTAAATTAACTGTACAGTAAGTACTTTTACAATTACTCAATTTACAATTACAATTTTATTAAGTTAGGTTTAAAATGCAGTACTTTTACTTGTAGCGGAATATTATCAGTGTGAAATTGGTACTTTTACTTGAGTAAAACTACCTCCTCTCCTCTCCCTCTGTCCTGCAGGACTCCTCTTCACGCTGCAGCGTTCTCGGGTCACGTCGACTGCGTCCAGCTGATCCTGTCCCACGATGCACCTGTCGATGCTGTGGACCAATCAGGTCGCAATGCACTGATGATGGCGGCTGAGAAGGGCAGAGTGGGAGCCCTCGGTACCGACTTTTTTTTAACTCACGGCTTCAGCGCTGCAGCGTGTTTTCTCTTTAGACCTGTATTGTTTACTTTGAATGTTTCTAATAATAATGATAATAATAATAATAATAATAATAATAATAATAATAATAGCTTGGATCTATATAGCACCTTTCATGGGACCCAAGGATGCTTTACGAGAACACTACATAAGACATGGATGAACTAACTTTATGCTTCTCTGTGTGTGTTCAGAGGTGCTGCTGAGCAGCGCCGGTGCAAACCTCAGTCTGACGGACAAAGACGGAAACACCGCCCTGCACCTAGCCTGCAGCAACGTAAGTCTCCACACGAGGGCGCCAACCCCATCTTATTTAAGTAAAGTGTCTTAAAAAATTTATGAGGGTTAAACGCTACAAAGTGCAGTCCCTGTGCATGTGTGTGTGTGTGTGTTCATGTGATTTGATATGTATATATCATCCGAACAAGCAGTTTCAGTCACACAGCACAGTTGTTCTTTTTACTCGCATAGATAAATTTTTTAAAAAAATCATAAAAAAGATACCAGCAAGTATTAATGGATGCATTTTATTTTTCATCATGTTTTTATTTAATTTTGTTTTCACTTAAATAATGGCCTGTGGTCATAAGTGTGTGTGTGAGTGTGCACATAAATCACTGAATAAAATTCTGACATAATGATAATATTAATAATGATAATGATGAATGTTTTGTCTCTAACATGATTTCCTCTGTCCAGGGAAAAGAGGACTGCGTGATGTTGATCCTGGAGAAACTTTCTGACGCGGCGCTCGTAAATGCCACAAATGCAGCACTGCAAACGTGAGTATGCGGCACCACTGTTACATGACGAAAGAAGTTTTTAATTTCACTGTGATGAGATGCAAATGGTCCATGTCAAAAATACACGATGGTATTTTAGATGTTTCTCCGTACAAACTGTTTGTAGAGCGCAAAGTAAATGTAAATGTTGTTTGGGTCACTCGGACGAAGTCTTTGTTAATAAATACAGAACCTGTTGGTCTGTCTGTCAGTCCTCTCCACCTGGCGGCTCGTAGCGGTCTGAAGAAGGCAGTCCAGGAGCTGCTGACCAGAGGAGCCAACGTGCAGACGGTGGATGAGAACGGTAGGACCTCTCCCCTCCAAACACTTTGTAGCCGCTGCATGCAGTCGTCGTTGGTCAGCATGAATGTTTTCCTTCGATCTGCATCGACTGATGGATGTTTTTTATATGCTTCTTTACATGTGCGCCGCAAATGAGTCTTTAAAACGAGGTTCCCACTGGTCAGTTTGTGGAATATCATTGAATTTAAACATGTTTATACACGTATATTTTTTAAAAAAAACAATGTTTTTGGCATTTTTACATATTAGCAACCATATCAGCACTCCCCTGATTTAGCATTAGGATGCAGACTGTATGTTTGCAGGCTTTTGCAAATTAGTTATTTGATGTTTTTTTTTATAGCATACCACACTATGACCTTTTTAAAAAAATGTTTTTTAATGGCACACCATATTATTTTTTTCATGGTATACTTTTCAATGACATTTTCACGCTTTTTATACCATGTTATACTATAAAGTTTTGTTTTACATTTTTTTTATGACATTATAATATATATATTTTTATGTCATACTATAGTATGATTTTCATGGCATACTGAAATCTGACATTTATTTACATTTTTTTTTTAATTTCCGTGCTATGCATCTACTTCTTCTTTTTAATGGCATACTATCCTATAACTTATTTAATGTTTTTTTTAATGGAATATTATACTATATTACGAATACTATACCAATTTGTTTACCAGTTTGTTTTTTTACCAATGATACAACCCTGAATCACATAAAATCTATTTACAATCAAGTTAAACTTTTAGATATTAAACCAAATACCTTTCATCATTACAATATGCTACTTTAGTATGGTCGCCTAAACTGGGAAAATGCTCAATATGTCATTTCCTTCATGGTTCAGCACCTCCCCCATTCATAATACAGAACACTCATAATGACAGGTTGACCAGATCTACAACCCATTTTGGTGCCAAGGAGTAAAGCCTCATTCAGCCCGTTACCTTTTACAGTGAGAGCTTCCCAGAAATCGAACACACGTCTAATACGTACAAGATGTAGTGCCACATATCATCCCTTCGTACACGATCTGTCCGTGTGTGTCAGCTTTATGTAATCTTCGCTTTAAGAGCTGTCTGTCTTTGCCTTTGCACTGCATGCAGTC
Source organism: Plectropomus leopardus (assembly GCF_026936395.1). Taxonomy (NCBI): domain Eukaryota; kingdom Metazoa; phylum Chordata; class Actinopteri; order Perciformes; family Serranidae; genus Plectropomus; species Plectropomus leopardus. The sequence continues at coordinate 34,317,242 of NC_142185.1, read as the reverse complement.
AAATTGTTGCATTGCTGACTGTGTCCTGTCTGAGTATGCTCATGTTGTGTTGTCTATAACTCTCTTGTTTGCTAATGCTTCTATTATGTTATGTTTGCTATTTTGTGTATAACTGTTTTTTGGCCTGCTTTTTCATATCTTGTTGTACATTTTGTGTCTGTTGGCTAATTGCTCGTGTTCTTTCGTGTCAACTGTCCTCTTCAAGTGCTGTTAATGTGCTAACGACTTGGCTTACTTTTATGTTCATGTTTTCATTCTTGCTTTTAACAGTTTACATGAGTTTATGTCTTTCTGTTCAAGTGGCTTTCTAAACAAAACCGTTGAAAAAAAGCCTTTGGCTAACACTGGCACATTTACAGCAATGTTTTTTAATGCACACTGTCCCTTTAAAAATAATATCAGAAGTTTAAGTTAAAGGTATACTATATTATGAATTATTTTGCTGTTTTTCATGGCATACTGCACTGACTTTTTATGATGACATGCTATGACTTGATTATTTGCACACATACGATACTGTGATAAAATATGACGTAAAAAAAGATTAAAACCACACAGTATGGCATATTGAGACATGTTATCTTATACGGTGTCCATCCAAAATCATCATAATATAACATGTTGAAAAAATAACTGAAAACGTCATAGCATGTAAAAAAAAAAAGAAATGTCCAAAAAACAGCTGAAAACCACAAAAAATAGCATGCTGAGATACATCCTAGTACAGAATGTTGCAAAACTGCCCAAAACCTCATGATATGGCATGTCGAAGGACCCCTAATAATATGCCGAAAAATGTCAAAATATGACATTTCCCAAAAACAGCTGAAAAACAAAATGAAATAGCATGCCAAAACATGCCATTGCATAGAAAGTTGCAAAATCAGACAACACCATAATATGGTTGGATGTCAAAAAAATTACCCCAAAACACCTCACTATAGTATGGAAAAAAATGTCAAAATATGACATGTCCCAGAAACAGATGAAAACAGCATTAAAGAGCATGCCAAGCGTGCAAAAACAGCCAAAAACACCCTTTTATGGAAAGTTGAAAAAATGACCAAAAAAGCAAGGCTATAGTATGGCAAAAACTACAAAAAATGACATTTCCAAAAAACAGATGAAAACAGCTGAAAACTGCATGAAATGGTGTGTTTAGATACGCCATAGCATCGAACATTGCAATAACGGCTGAAAACAATGTTGTATGACAAGTTGAAAAAATGACCAAAGAAGCAAGGCTATAGTATGGCAAAAAAGTCAAAAAATGACATTTCCCCAAAACAGATGAAAATAGCTGAAAACTGCATAAAATAGCATGTTGAGATATGCCATAGCATCAAACGTTGCAAAAATGGCTGAAAACAATGTTTTATGGCAAGTTGAAAAAATGACCAAAAAAGCAAGGCTATAGTATGGCAAAAAAGTCAAAAAATGACTCTTCCGAAAAACATCTAAAAACAGCTGAAAACTGCATTAAATGGCGTGTTGAGATACGCCATAGCATAGAACATTGAAAAAATGGCAAAAAACGCACTTTTATGGCAAGGCTAAAAAATGACCAAACAAGCAAGGCTATAGTATGGCAAAAAAATCAAAAAATGGCATTTCCCCAAAATAGATAAAAATAGCTGAAAACTGCATAAAATAGCTTGTTAAGATATGCCATAGCATCGAACGTTGAAAAAATGGCAGAAAACAACTTTATATGGCAAGCCTAAAAAATGACCAAAAAAGCAAGGCTATAGTATGGCAAAAACAGCAAAAAATGACATTTCCAAAAAATATCTAAAAACGGCTGAAAACTGCATAAAACAGCGTGTTGAGATACGCCATAGCATCAAATGTTGCAAAATTGTTTGAAAACAATGTTTTATGGCAAGTTGAAAAAATGACCAAAAAAGCAAGGCTATAGTATGGCAAAAAAGTCAAAAAATGACATTTACGAAAAACAGATAAAAACAGCTGGAAACTGCATAAAATAGCATGTTGAGATACGCCATAGCATCAAACGTTGCAAAAATGGCCAAAAACGACATTTTATGGCAAGTTGAAAAAATGACCAAAAAAGTAAGGCTATAGTATGGCAAAAACGTCAAAAAATGACATTTCCCTCAAACAGATAAAAACAGCTGGAAACTGCATAAAATAGCGTGTTGAGACACGCCATAGCATCGAATGTTGCAAAAATGGCCGAAAACAATGTTTTATGGCAAGATGAAAAAATGACCAAAGAAGCAAGGCTATAGTATGGCAAAAATGTCAAAAAATGACATTTCCCTCAAACAGATAAAAACAGCTGGAAACTGCATAAAATAGCGTGTTGAGATACGCCATAGCATCGAATGTTGCAAGAGTGGCCGAAAACAATGTTTTATGGCAAGTTGAAAAAATGACCAAAAAAGCAAGGCTATAGTATGGCAAAAACAGCAAAAAATGACATTTCCGAAAAACATCTAAAAACAGCTGGAAACTGCATGAAATAGCGTGTTGAGATATGCCATAGCATCAAACGTTGCAAAAATGGCCGAAAACAATTTTTTATGGCAAGGCTAAAAAAATGACCAAAGAAGCAAGGCTATAGTATGGCAAAAACGTCAAAAAATGACATTTCCAAAAAATATCTAAAAACAGCTTAAAACTTCATAAAATATCACGTTGAGATACGCCATAGCATAGAACATTACAAAAATGGCCAAAAACAACTTTTCATGGCAAGGCTAAAAAATGACCAAAAAAGCAAGGCTATAGTATGGCAAAAACGTCAAAAAATGGCATTTCCAAAAAATACATAAAAACAGCTAAAAACTGCATAAAATAGTGTTGAGATACGCCATAGCATCAAACGTTGCAAAAATGGCCGAAAACAACTTTTTATGGCAAGGCTAAAAAAATGACCAAAAAAGCAAGGCTATAGTATGGCAAAAACGTCAAAAAATGACATTTCCCTCAAACAGATAAAAACAGCTGGAAACTGCATAAAATAGCGTGTTGAGATACGCCATAGCATCAAACTTGGCAAAAATGGCCGAAAACAATTTTTTATGGCAAGGCTAAAAAAATGACCAAAAAAGCAAGGCTATAGTATGGCAAAAACGTCAAAAAATGACATTTCCGAAAAACATCTAAAAACAGCTGGAAACTGCATAAAATAGCGTGTTGAGATACGCCATAGCATCAAATGTTGCAAAAATGGCCGAAAACAATGTTTTTTGGCAAGTTGAAAAAAATGACCAAAAAAGCAAGGCTATAGTATGGCAAAAACGTCAAAAAGTGACATTTATGAAAAACAGATAAAAACAGCTGAAAACTGCATAAAATAGCGTGTTGAGATACGCCATAGCATCAAACGTTGCAAAAATGGCCAAAAACAACATTTTATGGCAAGTTGAAAAAATGACCAAAAAAGCAAGGCTATAGTATGGCAAAAAAGTCAAAAAATGACATTTCCGAAAAACATCTAAAAACAGCTGAAAACTGCATAAAATAGCGTGTTGAGATATGCCATAGCATAGAACATTGAAAAAAACGGCAAAAAACGCACTTTTATGGCAAGTCGAAAAAATGACCAAAGAAGCAAGGCTATAGTATGGCAAAAACAGCAAAAAATGGCATTTCCAAAAAATACATAAAAACAGCTGAAAACTGCATAAAATAGCGTGTTGAGATACGCCATAGCATCAAACGTTGCAAAAATGGCCAAAAACAACATTTTATGGCAAGTTGAAAAAATGACCAAAAAAGCAAGGCTATAGTATGGCAAAAAAGTCAAAAAATGACATTTCCGAAAAACATCTAAAAACAGCTGAAAACTGCATAAAATAGCGTGTTGAGATACGCAAAAGCATCGAATGTTGCAAAAATGGCCAAAAACTACTTTTTATGGCAAGGCTAAAAAAATGACCAAAAAAGCAAGGCTATAGTATGGCAAAAAAGTCAAAAAATGACATTTCCGAAAAACATCTAAAAACAGCTGAAAACTGCATAAAATAGCGTGTTGAGATACGCCATAGCATAGAACATTGAAAAAAACGGCAAAAAATGCACTTTTATGGCAAGTTGAAAAAATGACCAAAGAAGCAAGGCTATAGTATGGCAAAAAAGTCAAAAAATGACATTTCCCCCAAACAGATAAAAACAGCTGGAAACTGCATAAAATAGCGTGTTGAGATACGCCATAGCATGAAATGTTGCAAAAATGGCCGAAAACAATGTTTTATGGCAAGTTGAAAAAATGACCAAAAAAAGCAAGGCTATAGTATGGCAAAAAAGTCAAAAAATGACATTTCCGAAAAACATCTAAAAACAGCTGAAAACTGCATAAAATAGCGTGTTGAGATACGCAAAAGCATCGAATGTTGCAAAAATGGCCAAAAACTACTTTTTATGGCAAGGCTAAAAAAATGACCAAAAAAGCAAGGCTATAGTATGGCAAAAAAGTCAAAAAATGACATTTCCGAAAAACATCTAAAAACAGCTGAAAACTGCATAAAATAGCGTGTTGAGATACGCCATAGCATAGAAAATTTGAAAAAACCAGCAAAAACGCACTTTTATGGCAAGTTGAAAAAATGACCAAATAAGCAAGGCTATAGTATGGCAAAAAAGTCAAAAAATGACATTCATGAAAAACAGATAAAAACAGCTGAAAACTGCATAAAATAGCGTGTTGAGATACGCCATAGCATCAAACGTTGCAAAAATGGCCAAAAACGACATTTTATGGCAAGTTGAAAAAATGACCAAAAAAGCAAGGCTATAGTATGGCAAAAAAGTCAAAAAATGACATTTCCGAAAAACATCTAAAAACAGCTGAAAACTGCATAAAATAGCGTGTTGAGATATGCCATAGCATAGAACATTGAAAAAAACGGCAAAAAACGCACTTTTATGGCAAGTCGAAAAAATGACCAAAGAAGCAAGGCTATAGTATGGCAAAAACAGCAAAAAATGGCATTTCCAAAAAATACATAAAAACAGCTGAAAACTGCATAAAATAGCGTGTTGAGATACGCAAAAGCATCGAATGTTGCAAAAATGGCCAAAAACTACTTTTTATGGCAAGGCTGAAAAAATGACCAAAAAAGCAAGGCTATAGTATGGCAAAAAAGTCAAAAAATGACATTTCCGAAAAACATCTAAAAACAGTTGAAAACTGCATAGAATAGCGTGTTGAGATACGCCATAGCATCGAATGTTGCAAAAATGGCCGAAAATAATGTTTTTTGGCAAGTTGAAAAAATGACCAAAAAAGTAAGGCTATAGTATGGCAAAAAAGTCAAAAAATGACATTTCCCCCAAACAGATAAAAACAGCTGGAAACTGCATAAAATAGCGTATTGAGATACGCCATAGCATCAAACGTTGCAAAAATGTCTGAAAACAATGTGTTATGGCAAGTTGAAAAAATTACCAAAAAAAGCAAGGCTATAGTACGGCAAAAACGTCAAAAAGTGACATTTATGAAAAACAGATAAAAACAGCTGAAAACTGCATAAAATAGCGTGTTGAGATACGCCATAGCATCAAACGTTGCAAAAATGGCCAAAAACAACATTTTATGGCAAGTTGAAAAAATGACCAAAAAAGCAAGGCTATAGTATGGCAAAAAAGTCAAAAAATGACATTTCCGAAAAACATCTAAAAACAGCTGAAAACTGCATAAAATAGCGTGTTGAGATATGCCATAGCATCGAATGTTGCAAAAATGTCTGAAAACAATGTGTTATGGCAAGTTGAAAAAATGACCAAAAAAAGCAAGGCTATAGTATGGCAAAAACGTCAAAAAATGACATTTCCCCCAAACAGATAAAAACAGCTGAAAACTGCATAAAATAGCGTGTTGAGATACGCCATAGCATCAAACGTTGCAAAAATGGCCAAAAACAACATTTTATGGCAAGTTGAAAAAATGACCAAAAAAGCAAGGCTATAGTATGGCAAAAAAGTCAAAAAATGACATTTCCGAAAAACATCTAAAAACAGCTGAAAACTGCATAAAATAGCGTGTTGAGATATGCCATAGCATCGAATGTTGCAAAAATGTCTGAAAACAATGTGTTATGGCAAGTTGAAAAAATGACCAAAAAAAGCAAGGCTATAGTATGGCAAAAACGTCAAAAAATGACATTTCCCCCAAACAGATAAAAACAGCTGGAAACTGCATAAAATAGCGTGTTGAGATACGCCATAGCATGAAATGTTGCAAAAATGGCCGAAAACAATGTTTTATGGCAAGGCTAAAAAAATGACCAAACAAGCAAGGCTATAGTATGGCAAAAAAGTCAAAAAATGACATTCATGAAAAACAGATAAAAACAGCTGAAAACTGCATAAAATAGCGTGTTGAGATACGCCATAGCATCAAACGTTGCAAAAATGGCCAAAAACAACATTTTATGGCAAGTTGAAAAAATGACCAAAAAAAGCAAGGCTATAGTATGGCAAAAAAGTCAAAAAATGACATTTCCGAAAAACATCTAAAAACAGCTGAAAACTGCATAAAATAGCGTGTTGAGATACGCAAAAGCATCGAATGTTGCAAAAATGGCCAAAAACTACTTTTTATGGCAAGGCTAAAAAAATGACCAAAAAAGCAAGGCTATAGTATGGCAAAAAAGTCAAAAAATGACATTTCCGAAAAACATCTAAAAACAGCTGAAAACTGCATAAAATAGCGTGTTGAGATATGCCATAGCATCGAATGTTGCAAAAATGTCTGAAAACAATGTGTTATGGCAAGTTGAAAAAATGACCAAAAAAAGCAAGGCTATAGTATGGCAAAAACGTCAAAAAGTGACATTTATGAAAAACAGATAAAAACAGCTGAAAACTGCATAAAATAGCGTGTTGAGATACGCCATAACATCAAACGTTGCAAAAATGGCCAAAAACAACATTTAATGGCAAGTTGAAAAAATGACCAAAAAAGCAAGGCTATAGTATGGCAAAAAAGTCAAAAAATGACATTTCCGAAAAACATCTAAAAACAGCTGAAAACTGCATAAAATAGCGTGTTGAGATATGCCATAGCATCGAATGTTGCAAAAATGTCTGAAAACAATGTGTTATGGCAAGTTGAAAAAATGACCAAAAAAAGCAAGGCTATAGTATGGCAAAAAAGTCAAAAAATGACATTTCCCCCAAACAGATAAAAACAGCTGGAAACTGCATAAAATAGCGTGTTGAGATACGCCATAGCATGAAATGTTGCAAAAATGGCCGAAAACAATGTTTTATGGCAAGTTGAAAAAATGACCAAAAAAAGCAAGGCTATAGTATGGCAAAAAAGTCAAAAAATGACATTTCCGAAAAACATCTAAAAACAGCTGAAAACTGCATAAAATAGCGTGTTGAGATATGCAAAAGCATCGAATGTTGCAAAAATGGCCAAAAACTACTTTTTATGGCAAGGCTAAAAAAATGACCAAAAAAGCAAGGCTATAGTATGGCAAAAAAGTCAAAAAATGACATTTCCGAAAAACATCTAAAAACAGCTGAAAACTGCATAAAATAGCGTGTTGAGATATGCCATAGCATCGAATGTTGCAAAAATGTCTGAAAACAATGTGTTATGGCAAGTTGAAAAAATGACCAAAAAAAGCAAGGCTATAGTATGGCAAAAAAGTCAAAAAATGACATTTCCCCCAAACAGATAAAAACAGCTGGAAACTGCATAAAATAGCGTGTTGAGATACGCCATAGCATGAAATGTTGCAAAAATGGCCGAAAACAATGTTTTATGGCAAGTTGAAAAAATGACCAAAAAAAGCAAGGCTATAGTATGGCAAAAAAGTCAAAAAATGACATTTCCGAAAAACATCTAAAAACAGCTGAAAACTGCATAAAATAGCGTGTTGAGATATGCAAAAGCATCGAATGTTGCAAAAATGGCCAAAAACTACTTTTTATGGCAAGGCTAAAAAAATGACCAAAAAAGCAAGGCTATAGTATGGCAAAAAAGTCAAAAAATGACATTTCCGAAAAACATCTAAAAACAGCTGAAAACTGCATAAAATAGCGTGTTGAGATATGCCATAGCATCGAATGTTGCAAAAATGTCTGAAAACAATGTGTTATGGCAAGTTGAAAAAATGACCAAAAAAAGCAAGGCTATAGTATGGCAAAAAAGTCAAAAAATGACATTTCCCCCAAACAGATAAAAACAGCTGAAAACTGCATAAAATAGCGTGTTGAGATACGCCATAGCATCAAACGTTGCAAAAATGGCCAAAAACAACATTTTATGGCAAGTTGAAAAAATGACCAAAAAAGCAAGGCTATAGTATGGCAAAAAAGTCAAAAAATGACATTTCCGAAAAACATCTAAAAACAGCTGAAAACTGCATAAAATAGCGTGTTGAGATATGCCATAGCATAGAACATTGAAAAAAACGGCAAAAAACGCACTTTTATGGCAAGTCGAAAAAATGACCAAAGAAGCAAGGCTATAGTATGGCAAAAACAGCAAAAAATGGCATTTCCAAAAAATACATAAAAACAGCTGAAAACTGCATAAAATAGCGTGTTGAGATACGCAAAAGCATCAAACGTTGCAAAGATGGCCAAAAACGACATTTTATGGCAAGTTGAAAAAATGACCAAAAAAAGCAAGGCTATAGTATGGCTAAAACAGCAAAAAATGACATTTTCCAAAACATCTAAAACAGCTGAAAACTGCATTAAATAGTGTGTTGAGATACGCCAAAGCATCGAATGTTGCAAAATGGCCAAAACTACTTTTATGGCAAGTTGAAAAAATGACCAAAAAAGCAAGGCTATAGTATGGCAAAAAAGTCAAAAAATGACATTTATGAAAAACAGATAAAAACAGCTGAAAACTGCATAAAATAGCGTGTTGAGATACGCCATAGCATCAAATGTTGCAAAAATGTCTGAAAACAATGTGTTATGGCAAGTTGAAAAAATGACCAAAAAAAGCAAGGCTATAGTATGGCAAAAAAGTCAAAAAATGACATTTCCAAAAAGTAGATAAAAACAGCTGAAAACTGCATAAATTAGCGTGTTGAGATACGCCATAGCATCAAACTTGGCAAAAACGGCAAAAAACGCATTTTTATGGCAAGTTGAAAAAATGACCAAAAAAGCAAGGCTATAGTATGGCAAAAAAGTCAAAAAATGACATTTCCGAAAAACATCTAAAAACAGCTGAAAACTGCATAAAATAGCGTGTTGAGATACGCCATAGCATAGAACATTGAAAAAAACGGCAAAAAATGCACTTTTATGGCAAGTTGAAAAAATGACCAAAGAAGCAAGGCTATAGTATGGCAAAAACAGCAAAAAATGGCATTTCCGAAAAACATCTAAAAACAGCTGAAAACTGCATAAAATAGCGTGTTGAGATATGCCATAGCATAGAACATTGAAAAAAATGGCAAAAAACGCACTTTTATGGCAAGTCGAAAAAATGACCAAAGAAGCAAGGCTATAGTATGGCAAAAACAGCAAAAAATGGCATTTCCAAAAAATACATAAAAACAGCTGAAAACTGCATAAAATAGCGTGTTGAGATACGCAAAAGCATCGAATGTTGCAAAAATGGCCAAAAACTACTTTTTATGGCAAGGCTAAAAAAATGACCAAAAAAGCAAGGCTATAGTATGGCAAAAAAGTCAAAAAATGACATTTCCGAAAAACATCTAAAAACAGTTGAAAACTGCATAGAATAGCGTGTTGAGATACGCCATAGCATCGAATGTTGCAAAAACGGCAAAAAACGCACTTTTATGGCAAGTTGAAAAAATGACCAAAAAAGCAAGGCTATAGTATGGCAAAAAAGTCAAAAAATGACATTTATGAAAAACAGATAAAAACAGCTGAAAACTGCATAAAATAGCACGTTGAGATACGCCATAGCATCAAACGTTGCAAAGATGGCCAAAAACGACATTTTATGGCAAGTTGAAAAAATGACCAAAAAAAGCAAGGCTATAGTATGGCTAAAACAGCAAAAAATGACATTTTCCGAAAAACATCTAAAAACAGCTGAAAACTGCATTAAATAGTGTGTTGAGATACGCCAAAGCATCGAATGTTGCAAAAACGGCAAAAAACGCACTTTTATGGCAAGTCGAAAAAATGACCAAAGAAGCAAGGCTATAGTATGGCAAAAACGTCAAAAAATGGCATTTCCAAAAAGTAGATAAAAACAGCTGAAAACTGCATAAATTAGCGTGTTGATACGCCATAGCATCAAACTTGGCAAAAACGGCAAAAAACGCATTTTTATGGCAAGTTGAAAAAATGACCAAAAAAGCAAGGCTATAGTATGGCAAAAAAGTCAAAAAATGACATTCATGAAAAACAGATAAAAACAGCTGAAAACTGCATAAAATAGCGTGTTGAGATACGCCATAGCATCAAACGTTGCAAAAATGGCCAAAAACAACATTTTATGGCAAGTTGAAAAAATGACCAAAAAAGCAAGGCTATAGTATGGCAAAAAAGTCAAAAAATGACATTTCCGAAAAACATCTAAAAACAGCTGAAAACTGCATAAAATAGCGTGTTGAGATATGCCATAGCATAGAACATTGAAAAAAACGGCAAAAAACGCACTTTTATGGCAAGTCGAAAAAATGACCAAAGAAGCAAGGCTATAGTATGGCAAAAACAGCAAAAAATGGCATTTCCAAAAAATACATAAAAACAGCTGAAAACTGCATAAAATAGCGTGTTGAGATACGCAAAAGCATCGAATGTTGCAAAAATGGCCAAAAACTACTTTTTATGGCAAGGCTAAAAAAATGACCAAAAAAGCAAGGCTATAGTATGGCAAAAAAGTCAAAAAATGACATTTCCGAAAAACATCTAAAAACAGTTGAAAACTGCATAGAATAGCGTGTTGAGATACGCCATAGCATCGAATGTTGCAAAAATGGCCGAAAATAATGTTTTTTGGCAAGTTGAAAAAATGACCAAAAAAGTAAGGCTATAGTATGGCAAAAAAGTCAAAAAATGACATTTCCCCCAAACAGATAAAAACAGCTGGAAACTGCATAAAATAGCGTATTGAGATACGCCATAGCATCAAACGTTGCAAAAATGTCTGAAAACAATGTGTTATGGCAAGTCGAAAAAATGACCAAAGAAGCAAGGCTATAGTATGGCAAAAACAGCAAAAAATGGCATTTCCAAAAAATACATAAAAACAGCTGAAAACTGCATAAAATAGCGTGTTGAGATACGCAAAAGCATCGAATGTTGCAAAAATGGCCAAAAACTACTTTTTATGGCAAGGCTAAAAAAATGACCAAAAAAGCAAGGCTATAGTATGGCAAAAAAGTCAAAAAATGACATTTCCGAAAAACATCTAAAAACAGTTGAAAACTGCATAGAATAGCGTGTTGAGATACGCCATAGCATCGAATGTTGCAAAAATGGCCGAAAATAATGTTTTTTGGCAAGTTGAAAAAATGACCAAAAAAGTAAGGCTATAGTATGGCAAAAAAGTCAAAAAATGACATTTCCCCCAAACAGATAAAAACAGCTGGAAACTGCATAAAATAGCGTATTGAGATACGCCATAGCATCAAACGTTGCAAAAATGTCTGAAAACAATGTGTTATGGCAAGTCGAAAAAATGACCAAAGAAGCAAGGCTATAGTATGGCAAAAACAGCAAAAAATGGCATTTCCAAAAAATACATAAAAACAGCTGAAAACTGCATAAAATAGCGTGTTGAGATACGCAAAAGCATCGAATGTTGCAAAAATGGCCAAAAACTACTTTTTATGGCAAGGCTAAAAAAATGACCATAAAAGCAAGGCTATAGTATGGCAAAAAAGTCAAAAAATGACATTTCCGAAAAACATCTAAAAACAGTTGAAAACTGCATAGAATAGCGTGTTGAGATACGCCATAGCATCGAATGTTGCAAAAATGGCCGAAAATAATGTTTTTTGGCAAGTTGAAAAAATGACCAAAAAAGTAAGGCTATAGTATGGCAAAAAAGTCAAAAAATGACATTTCCCCCAAACAGATAAAAACAGCTGGAAACTGCATAAAATAGCGTATTGAGATACGCCATAGCATCAAACGTTGCAAAAATGTCTGAAAACAATGTGTTATGGCAAGTTGAAAAAATTACCAAAAAAGCAAGTACGGCAAAAACGGTCATTTTTCAGTAAACTCAACATTTAACTGCATAAAATGATTTTTTATAGCATCTGTTTTCATGAATGTCATTTTTGACTTTTGCTAAAAATGACCAAAAAAGCAAGGCTATAGTATGGCAAAAGTCAAAAATGACATTTCGAAAAACATCTAAAAACAGCTGAAAACTGCATAAAATAGCGTGTTGAGATATGCCATAGCATCGAATGTTGCAAAATGTCTGAAAACAATGTTTATGGCAAGTTGAAAAAATGACCAAAAAAAGCAAGGCTATAGTATGGCAAAAAAGTCAAAAAATGACATTTCCCCCAAACAGATAAAAACAGTTGGAAACTGCATAAAATAGCGTGTTGAGATACGCCATAGCATCAAACGTTGCAAAAATGGCCAAAAACAACATTTTATGGCAAGTTGAAAAAATGACCAAAAAAGCAAGGCTATAGTATGGCAAAAAAGTCAAAAAATGACATTTCCGAAAAACATCTAAAAACAGCTGAAAACTGCATAAAATAGCGTGTTGAGATATGCCATAGCATCGAATGTTGCAAAATGGCAAAACACTTTTTATGGCAAGTTGAAAAATGACCAAAAAAGCAAGGCTATAGTATGGCAAAAAAGTCAAAAAATGACATTTATGAAAAACAGATAAAAACAGCTGAAAACTGCATAAAATAGCGTGTTGAGATACGCCATAGCATCAAACGTTTCAAAAATGGCCAAAAACAACATTTTATGGCAAGTTGAAAAAATGACCAAATAAAGCAAGGCTATAGTATGGCAAAAACAGCAAAAAATGACATTTCCGAAAAACATCTAAAAACAGCTGAAAACTGCATGAAATAGTGTGTTGAGATACGCCATACCATAGAACATTGAAAAAAACGGCAAAAAACGCACTTTTATGGCAAGTCGAAAAAATGACCAAAGAAGCAAGGCTATAGTATGGCAAAAACGTCAAAAAATGGCATTTCCAAAAAGTAGATAAAAACAGCTGAAAACTGCATAAATTAGCGTGTTGAGATACGCCATAGCATCAAACTTGGCAAAATGGCCAAAACAACATTTTATGGCAAGTTGAAAAAATGACCAAAAAAGCAAGGCTATAGTATGGCAAAAACGTCAAAAAATGGCATTTCCAAAAAGTAGATAACAACAGCTGAAAACTGCATAAATTAGCGTGTTGAGACACGCCATAGCATCAAACTTGGCAAAAACGGCAAAAAACGCATTTTTATGGCAAGTTGAAAAAATGACCAAAGAAGCAAGGCTATAGTATGGCAAAAACGTCAAAAAATGGCATTTCCAAAAAGTAGATAACAACAGCTGAAAACTGCATAAATTAGCGTGTTGAGACACGCCATAGCATCAAACTTGGCAAAAACGGCAAAAAACGCATTTTTATGGCAAGTTGAAAAAATGACCAAAAAAGCAAGGCTATAGTATGGCAAAAACGTCAAAAAATGACATTTCCCAAAAACTGCTAAAAACTGCTAGAAACTACATAAAATAGCGTATTAAGACACACCATAGCATAGAATGTTGCAAAAACTGCAAAAACACCAAAATTTCATATGTCGAAAAAAATGACGAAAAAAGCAAGGTAATCGTACGGTAAAAATGGCAACATATTTTTGTGCTTTTGGAAAAATAATGTTCCAAAAAGTCTGCGTGAGAAACGTCGAAAAAAGAAACAGTGTGGCATTTGGAAGACGATTATAGAATAGAAATTTCATCATTTCGGTCCCAAAAAGTCAACATTTCAAATGTTGAAAAGTTATACTATAGCATGTCAAAAAATACTATATTTTTGCATGTGGAAAAAGCTTCCAATAAAGTAACTGATTCAAATTTTTAAGTTTCAAGATGAATTTATTTTTCATTTCACTTAGTTTTTTGCATACACAGAATGAAACAAAATATGTTTTCTCACCAGCTCAGTACAATGCATTTAATTTCTGTGCTATTCAAAAGGCAATTATAAATATACTAAAAACAATTATCAATACAATAAAAACAAACAATGACAAATCCCTGACATAAAACAGACATTTCAGACATAGTATTAAGCAGCCAAGCCAACAACCATATAAAACACACAGCAAGGCACAAATTAGCAGCAGATTCAAGGCTGAGAAAGGTCCTCAAGTGTTCAGTTTCAGTCCTATTGAAGGTTCACCTTGAAAGGTGACTTGCTGCCAAGCTGATTCTGTAATGACGTTCAGGCCATAAACTAAGTGAATGGACAGGAACGTCTCTTTGCTGACCTTCTCCACAGCAGTACAGTCGATGTGTCGGTGTCCACCTCCAACACTCTGGGCTTCTCCACAACCTATTGTTGAATGATCATATTAAATGCAGAGCTGAAGTCGGCATCGAGGATCCTGACATAGCTGAAAAAGTAAAAAGAAAAATTATAGTATAACATGATGAAGGAGCAACATAGTACCACATAAAATACCGTGTCGAGACACGTCAAAGTATAGAATGTCAAAGAAAGCATGAAGCATGTCGAAAAAATGGCTGAAGATGCCATACTATGATATGGCAAAAATGTCAAAAAACAACATTTCCCAAAAACATCTGAAAAAGCTGAAAACTGCATAAAATAGGGCGTTGAAACACGCCATAGCATAGAACATTGCAAAAACGGCCAAAAACAACCTTTTATGGTAGGTTGAAAAAATGACCAAAGAAGCAAGGCTATAGTATGGCAAAATCTCAAAAAATGACATTTCCCAAAAACTGGTAAAAACCACATAAAATGGCGTATTGAGACATGTCATAACATAGTATGTTGAAAAAATGGGAAAAAAAACCCAAAAAACAAATTTTGTATGTCGAAAAAATGACCAAAAAAGCAAGGCTATAGTATGGCAAAAATGTCAAAAAAAGACATTCCCTAAAAACTGCTAAAAACTGTTAAAAACTACATAAAATAGTGTGTGTCGACACGCTATAGCATAGAACGTTTCAAAAACTGCAAAAAACATGCAAATTTTGAATTTCGAAAAAATGACCAAAGAGCAAGGCTATAGTATGGCAAAAATGTCAAAAAATGACATATCCCAAAAATTGCTAAAAACTGTTAAAAACTACATAAAATAGCGTGTCGTGACGCGCCATAGCATAGAACGTTGCAAAAACGGCAAAAGACACGCAAATTTCGCATGTCGAAAAAATGACCAAAAAAGCAAGGCTATAGTATGGCAAAAATGTCAAAAAATGACATGTCCCAAAAACTGCTGAAAACAGTTTACAACCGCATTAAATAGCATGCCTAGACACGCCGTAACATAGAAAGTTGCAAAAAAGGCCAAAAACACTAAAATATGGCACGTCAAAAAAATGACCAAAAAAGCAAGGCTATAGTATGGCAAAAATGTCAAAAAATGACATATCCCAAAAACTGCTAAAAACTGTTAAAAACTACATAAAATAGCGTGTTGAGAAACGCCATTGCATGAAATGAAACATCACCGTTTAATGGCAAGCCTAAAAAATGACCAAAAAAGCAAGGCTATAGTATGGCAAAAATCTCAAAAAAAGACATTTCCTAAAAACTGCTAAAAACTGCTAGTAACTACATTAAATAGAGTGTTGAGACATGTCATAGCATAGAACGTTGCAAAAACTGCAAAAAACACGCAAATTTCGTATGTCGAAAAAATGACCAAAAAAGCAAGGCTATACTATGGCAAAAATGTCAAAAAAATGACATTTCTTAAAAACTGCTAAAAACTGTTAAAAACTACTTGAAATAGTGTGTCAAAACACACCATAGCATAGTACATTAAAAAAACTACAAAAAACATGCACCTTTCGAATCTCGAAAAAATTATCAAAAAGCAAGGCTATAGTATGGCAAAAATGTCAAAAAATGACATATCCCAAAAATTGCTAAAAACTGTTAAAAACTACATAAAATAGCGTGTCGTGACGCGCCATAGCATAGAACGTTGCAAAAACGGCAAAAAACACGCAAATTTCGTATGTCGAAAAAATGACCAAAAAAGCAAGGCTATAGTATGGCAAAAATGTCAAAAAAAGACATTCCCTAAAAACTGCTAAAAACTGTTAAAAACTACTTGAAATAGTGTGTCAAGACATGCCATTGCATAGAACATTGCAAAAACTACAAAAAACACGCAAATTTCAAATCTCGAAAAATTACCAAAAAGCAAGGCTATAGTATGGCAAAAATCTCAAAATATGACATTTCCCAAAAACATCTGAAACCTGCTGAAAACTGCATAAAATTGCGTGTTGAGACACGCCATAGCATAGAACGCTGCAAAAACGGGCAACATCACCGTTTAATGGCAAGCCTAAAATGACCCAAAAAGCAAGGCTATAGAATGGCAAAAATGTCCAAAAATGACATTTCCTAAAAACTGCTAAAAACTGCTAGTAACTACATTAAATAGAGTGTTGAGACATGTCATAGCATAGAACGTTGCAAAAACTGCAAAAAACATGCAAATTTCGTATGTCGAAAAAATGACCAAAAAAGCAAGGCTATAGTATGGCAAAAATGTCAAAAAATGACATTTCTCAAAAACAGCTGAAAACTACTAAAAACTAAATAAAATAGTGTATCGAGACGCGCCTTAGCATAGAATGTTGCAAAAACTGCAAAAAACACCCAATTTTTTTATGTCGACAAAATGACAAAAAAAAGCAAGGCTATACTATGGCAAATATATCAATAAATGACAATTCCTAAAAACTGCTAGAAACTACATAAAATAGTGTGTCGTGACGCGCCATAGCATAGAACGTTGCCAAAACTGCAAAAAACAACAAGCTTAAAAAATGACCAAAAAAGCAAGGCTATAGTATGGCAAAAAATTCAAAAAAAGTTATTTCCTAAAAACTTCTAAAAACTGCTAGAAACTACATAAAATAGCGTATTGAGACACATCATAGCATAGAATGTTGCAGAAACTCCAAAAAACACCCAAATTTCGTATGTCGAAAAAATGACTAAAAAAAGCAAGGCTATACTATGGCAAAAATGTAAAAAAATGACATATCCCAAAAACTGCTAAAAACTGTTAAAAACTACATGAAATAGTGTGTCGAGACACGCCATAGCATAGAACGTTGCAAAAACTGCAAAAAACACGCAAATTTCGTATGTCGAAAAAATGACCAAAAAAGCAAGGCTATAGTATGGCAAAAATGTCAAAAAATGACATTTCTCAAAAACAGCTGAAAACTACTAAAAACTAAATAAAATAGCGTATCGAGACGCGCCTTAGCATAGAATGTTGCAAAAACCCCCCGAAATTTCGTATGTCGAAAAAATGAGAAAAAAAGCAAGGCTATACTATGGCAAATATGTCAATAAATGTCAATTCCTAAAAACTGCTAGAAACTACATAAAATAGTGTGTTGTGACGCACCATAGCATAGAATGTTGCCAAAACTGCAAAAAACACGCAAATTTCGTATGTCGAAAATATGACATTTCCCAAAAACATCTGAAAACTGCTGAAAACTACATAAAATAGCGTATTAAGACGCGCCATAGCATAGAATGTTGCAAAAACTGCAAAAACACCAAAACGGCATATGTCAAAAAAATGACCAAAAAAGCAAGGCTATAGTATGGCAAAAATGTCAAAAAATGACATATCTCAAAAACTGCTAAACACTGCTAGAAACTAAATAAAATAACTTATTGAGACACGCCATAGCATAAAATGTTGAAAAAAGTTGAACCCCCCCCCCCCCCAAATTTCTTGAAAGATGACCAAAAAAACAAGGCTATAGTATGGCAAAAATGTCAAAAAATGACATTTCTCAAAAGCTGCTGAAAACAGTTTACAACCACATTATATAGCATGCCTAGACACGCCATAGCAAAGAAAGCTGCAAAAACGGCCAAAAACACCAAAATATGGCACATCGAAAAAATGACAAAAAAAGCAGGGTTATAGTATAGCAAAAATGTCAAAAAAATGACATATCCCACAAACTGCTAAAAAATGTTCAAAACAACATAAAATAGTGTGTCAAGAAACGCCATTGCATAAAATGTTGCAAAAACTACAAAAAACACGCAAATTTCGAATCTAGAAAAAATTACCAAAAAGCAAGGCTATAGTATGGCAAATATGTCAATAAATGACATTTCCTAAAAACTGCTAGAAATTACATAAAATAGCTTGTTGAAACACGCCATAGCATAGAACGTTGCAAAAACTGCAAAAAACACGCAATTTCGAATCTCGAAAAAATGACCAAAGAGCAAGGCTATAGTATGGCAAAAATGTCAAAAAATGACATTTCTTAAAAACATCTGAAAACAGCTGAAAACTGTATAAAATAGCACGTTTAGACACGCCATGGTATAGAACATTGCAAAAACGGCCAAAAACGCAATGACATGTCATGCCCAAAAAAACAACCGAAAATTCCAGACTATAGTCAGTCAGTCATTTTCTGTAACCGCTTGTTCTCGTGAGGGTCGCGGGGTCCAGACTGTAGCATGTCCAAAAAACAGCTGAAAACGACATAAAAAAGGTCTGTCGAGACACGTCGTAGAAAAGAATGTCGACAAAACGGTCTAAAAAGTCGACATTTCAAATGTTGAAAAAGGTCATAGTATAAAAAAATCCCAAAATCGCCATCGTGCAGATACAACAGTGCATGAGTCATCGTAAAGTAAGAAACGTACCGTGGACAGCGGCGAGGGGCTCGCTGGCGGGCGGAGGGTTTCCTGTCGCCCTGATGTTGAGGCCGGTCAGGTCCGTGTCGAGTCTTCGGGTCCGCACGGCGCCGTTGGTCGGAGGAGGCAGATGTGATGCCGCTCCAGTCACGGTTAGGGTTAGGGTTAGGGTTAAGACGTTTCAGTCCGGGACAGGAAGCGGCTCCGTCTGCCTCACAAAAACAGCTACACAGGAAGGTTAGAGGAGAGAGGGCTGCTGGGAACTGCGCCGTACCTCACTGCGACCGTTTTCATGGCATCGTATCGTTTAGTATTTTGACTTTTTTTATGTTATACTGAACAACTCTTTCAGGTTTTTATGGCACGAGACCATGACTTTTTTATATTTTTAAAGCGTGCTATATTGTGTCCTTTTTCATAGTATTTTGATATACAGTTAGTTTTTTAAATTATTTAAACATACTATACTAAGACCTTTATTATGCCATTTTTTAGGTACTATACTATGATTTTAAAAATATTTTTACATCATCACATATGACTTTTATGTATGTCTTTTAACTATATTATGCCTTTTTCATGACCTCATGATAATTTGACTGAATACTACACTATTAATCTTTTCATATTTTTCTGACAAACTTTAGTATGACTTTTTCAACATACTATACTACGACCTCGTTTATTTTAGTCTGTCACGTACTTTTGTATGCCGTTTTTATTATAACTGACATTTCACTATGACATTTTAAATATTTTTCGACAAACTATACTATAACTTATTCATGATATTTTTTTCAATAAAATATACTATGACTATATATTTTTTCAACATAGAATTCTATGACTTTTTGATTATTTTGTTCTACATACTATACTATATTTTGACTTTTTTAATTAGATTTTTCCAACATACAATACTATGATTTTTTTAATAGTTTTTGACAGACTATGACTTTTTTTTTTTTTTGATGTTATACACTATGACTTTTTTAAGACAACTTTTTCGACGTAGTATTCCATGATTTCTTTACGATATTTGTTCGACACTACATACTTTATGGCATACTGTACTATGACTTTTTAACTGTTTTATGACACAATATAAACGACAGTCAGGGTGTGTTTTTTGGCGTACTCTCCTGTTTTTTACTGGTATTTAGAGCATAGGTTACTTTTTTAAATGTTTTTGATGCCATATTAAACTGTTTTTTACTGGGTTTTACTCGACTATGACTTTTTCATGCTTTTTTGGGGACCGTTTTAGGGTGACTTTTATGTTAGTTTTGGCGACATACTATAGCGTGACTTTTTTCGGTGTATTAATACCATGCCTGGCACGTTTGTTACTGGACTTTATGGCAGTTTTTTTTACGACGTTTTTTTACGTGAGACGTCCTCCTGGCCTGCCGTGGGAACCCTGATTTAATGTACTGAGGCTGCTTGTGTGCTTATTATGGGATGTCTTTGTGTCGTGCAGACGTCAGCCGTGGTCGTCTCCGTGTCCCCCCCTCATGTCTGTACTGCGTCTGCTGGCTGAACACTAATGGAATGCTGCTCCGTCCCTCCCTTGTCTTCTGCTTCGCCTTCCTCGCTTCCTCCACGTCTATGTCTCGCTCTCCCCCCTCCCTGTCCCTGTCCCTGTCCCCTGTCCCTGTCCCTGTCCCCTGTCCCCTGTCCTTCCCCCTCTCCTCTTCTTCTCTGTCTCTCTACCTCAGGTCTGACGCCTGCTCTGGCTTGCGCTCCTAGCAGAGAGGTGGCTGACTGTCTGGCTCTCATTCTGGCTACCATGATGCCTTTCTGCTCCCCTTGCAGCTCCGGGGCTCCCTCCCCAGGCTCCCTGCTGAGGCAGCTGCCCCACCAGGGGGGGAAAGGCCCGGGCACCGGCCCCCGGGGGCCACGCAGTCCCAGGAACCCCTCCAGACCCTCCAGCGAGGGAACAACAGAGAACGACTCGGAGGACTCGGAAACCTTCTGACCCCTCCGAACCGACTCTCTGCCCTCCTACCTCGAGCTGCGCACCTGAGCTTCTCCCCTCCGGGAGCCGCGTTTCAGTCTGCGGCGTGCGCGCTCGAGGGAGGACGGCGGAGACTTGGTTTTGACGCAGTCTGGATGTTTTCAGTGTCTGTCTCGCCCTCCTGTGTGACACCAGGCTGGAGACCCTTTTTCTTAGTGCCCCTTTTTTTCCAAAAACGATGAGCGGAGCGTCCGCACGGCCCCCGGACCGACTGACTGACCGCTGCAGCCGAGCAAGTCGCTCCACGAAAATGAAGAATTCGATCTGGATCACTTCTGGTTCGGGTCTGCATGCTTGTGTAAACTCACACCACGGTTTGTTCTTTCTACTCACGGGTGCTTAAATCCAAACCGACCTCGGTACTTCGGTCTCTGCATGGCACAGCAACTCGCCTCCGAGACTCATTTTGTCTTAAAAAAAAGAAGCCATTTTTAACTGTTTGTACAAAATGAAGTAGACCATGAAGACAGCTTAGTGTCATTTTAACCTTTTTATGATTTTTGGCTTGTTGTCGTACCAAATATTTGACTTCCACGCGTAGATAATTAACGTTCTGATAAACAGGTACATTTTTAACTGTTAATAACTGAAGCACAAATTTGGGTTTTGCTTTTAGGTTTTGATGAGCTGCGGCTGAAATGTGAAAAAGATTTCTATGTTTAAATATTCATCACAAAAATGACGCACCGGGTACGTCTCGATTAAATTCGGGAAATTCTGCATTATTCTAGAAATGAGATGAAGGATGAATTCACACACGCAGCAAAAAACATTAAAAATAAATCACTTATTTACGTCTGCGTTTATTGATTTTCTGTCTGTAAGCTTCTTATTAAAGTATCCAGATTATAATTAGAATTTGTTAAAAAGGATGAAGTAGCCTAAATGTTTAATTATATCTTAAATCAAACTGTAGTTTCTGTCCAGCGCGCAGGGATTTTTAATGTCACGTGAGTGATGATGAGAAGCGATCAAATTAGCGAATCGGGACGTACCCACTGATGAAAAAAACAGGGTTTGTGCAGACGTGAACTGAGAACGAGATTTATGCATTTTATCCTGCGGCCTCGAACGGCCTCCGTGTTCCTCCGAGCTGCAGACCGGAGGGCTGCACTATGACGCGAGCTCAAAGGGTTAACGAGGGTTTCGGGTCGCACAATAATATCGGCACATATTAGCAGATATTGGTATTAAATTATTGGAATCGGCCGACATGCTGATTTCTGTCAACATCACAAACGATTTTTATTGTTTAACTGATCGGTGAAAGCGTCATATTTTTCTGATTTTTGGACGAACGTACATTGAAAACGTATTTTATATCTCCATCTGCTGATGACGCGGAATTTCAGTCTCACTTTCAGGGCCTGAAATAGTCATGGACATTTTGGACGTGAAATTATGTGGGAACCCTTAAGTTTGAATAATATGTGAATCCACTAAAGAAAAGTCGATCACTAAATTTTAGTGGGGATTTAAAGAGGATATATCGATTTCAGTATCGGTTATCTGTCAGATGAGTTGTTGCACATCAGAAATCGGCAAAAGATCTGTTCAAAATACCTGTTTAAGGCGGGTATATCGCACTGTTGTCCCCACCGTTACGCATAAAAGGTACGATCACGGAATGGGGGGACGGATATTTTGGCGACACGTGCGACCCACCGCCAAGAGATTAACACATCAGCTAGTAGCCGTTAGCGGCTAACTCAAAGAAGAAAAATAGCGGCTGACAATGTGCAGAAAGAGATCACCGAGCTCCTTATTCGCCATCACAGGACGAGATCTGCCGCCATCGAACAAGGTTATAAAGTACATTAAAATACTGACGGGTCGTATGACATCCTACGAAATGCACGCACGACATCATATGATACAAATTAGCAGATGATGTTACGTCCTCAACGTGAAGTTTCGCGGTAAGATTCGATTGTTGATGCCATTCTTTTTGTTATTACAACTGAGATTTTAGGATTCGTCAAGCCAGCTATCACAAAGAAATGCCGACTCTGTTGAACTTGCGTCGTAGTGCAGCCGTCAGGACAGCAAACAGACGCCCGGAAGTTAGCTTCACCCTGGATCCCTCTTCAAAACGCCTACAAGATTTTTCCGTCTGATTTTGGATCATCAAATTATTCTTAAAGACCAAAATCCTGAAGCTCTTTTCGGTGGTATTTATTGTTACATGATGGTACAAATACTGCCAGCACTTACAATGTAAAGTAACACAGAGCCTTGACCACTCCCCCCGTCCTGCCCTCTGTGTGTCCACCAGCTATGTGCCATTGTCTCAAACGTGTCCAGTGCCTTGATGTCCATTCATGTCTTTTCTTTTAAAACGAATCCTTTGTTTGTAATTTTAATATTCCTAAAATTAAAGGATCAGCTCACCAAAATTAATGAATCCTGTTGAGCCGTGCAGGTTTGTCCAGGTTTTAATATATTTTGTCTCTGACTAAGTTTAAAATTTAATTATTTTTTGTGCATTTTTGTCTTTAACTGGCCATTTATAGTCAAGAGGCAAGAAATGGTACATTTTGGGTTACATGTGGGACTGTACCCGACCCAGAATTATGCAAAACAAATCAGATTTGGATGTTCAATACGAATATTCGACGATTCGTTTTGTTTTACATACAGAGCGATTACTGTGACGGCAGTAAACAAGCTAACGGCGCTACAACAGGTCACAAATGTGTGAATGAACACGTTTGTCACTTTTTTTATGCAAAAATGCCAAAAAAAAAAATTAAATAAAAAATGTCTTCACTGGTTTAAAAAATCTTTATGAAACTAAATAAATATTTTACTGTTGATAGAAAAAAAATAAATAATATGAACATGTTAACTTTGAAAAGTTGGATAAGCATTTCTGTTATTTTTGATTAATTTACTTTTAAATAAACATTAAATTAAAATATTAAAAAATTGACAGATTAATGAAAATAATCTTTTGTTAAAAGCTTCTTTTTATCCTCCAGTCGCTCTGTGAGTTTGTCACGTAGACAAAAATCTCAAAACCTGGCCAAATTAATTTAAAACTATTTGCACAACGAGCTTTCACTCGACGACAGATGATTTTTTTAGTGTTTTGGTGAACTGACTCTTTAACATGTTGAGCATAATGTGGATGATTACGATTAACTGAATGAACGAGTTTGAGGAGTTTTGTCTGTGTGAAGTCGACCATTATGCAGATTTTTAAAAAATTTTTAAATGATGTCTCACCTCAGTGTTTTTTCTCCTCAAAGGCTGCTGATATTCTAGATTTTTATTGTCAACAAATCCCTCGAAAAGACCAAAACCATCGATGTTTGTCTGTTAATCAATATTTCTTGCGCCTCTCGAGCCTTTTGAAAAAAATCTTTAACAAGTCACAGATATTGAGTTTGATTTATTTAAAAAAAGGTTAAATAATTTCAGCTGACTGCTGTAGTTTTTATCTGTTGAAGCTCATTTCTGCCAACGTGATGAAAAAAAGTCATTAAAATGAGAAGCTTTTCAAAATATAACTTCATCTAAGAAAAATGACGAAGTATCTAAAATTATTGAGAAATATTCTTAAAAATATCAACTTTGTATTAAGCAATACCGATTCCTTATTTTGAGATATTTACTAATTATTTTAAAAAATAATGAAAAACTAAGTCAATATTGAGATTTTCTAGTTGCTAATTATTTTGAAATACTGAGATTAGTTATTTCGAAATAGTTTTATTTTGACAAAGTTTGTCTGTTTTTGGCTCATTATTTCAAAACAATTTCTCATTATTTGAGATACTAACACATTAAAGATAGTAAGTCATTATTTTTGAAATAGTTTCTCATTATTTTAAGATAGTAAGTCAACTCGTAATTGAGACGAGATGTATTTTGAAATAAAGTCATTTTATTGAGATGCTGGTTATTTTAAACTTGTTTCTCATTTTCAGATCCTAAGTGACTATTTTGAAACATTTTTTGAGACGCTTTGTCTCTTATTTTGAAATACTAAGTCAATACTTTGAAATAAGACATTTTTTAAAAATAGTTTCTCATTATTTTGAGATACTAAGTTTGTTGAGGTGCTAAAGTCTTTTTTTTAAAATATTCATTATTTTGAACAAGTATCTCATTTTAAGAGAAGTCATTCATTTTTTCTAATTATCCTTTTTCCTTTTTATCACATCGGTGGAAATGGGATTCCACATAAAGCAAACACTGGTGTAAATCAATTTATCGGGGACTATTTTCAGTAGCGGATTAATCCACATTTGGTGCTCTGGTGAGTATTTGGGGCAGCAGGACGGTGTATGTGGAATCTATTTAAATTAAATTACAACACCTTCGTTAGTTGTAATGAAAGTTAATTTTTACTGTTTTTGGACGACGCTGAAACTCGAATGATTGACGGTGCGTTTTGTCTTTTCATGGAGTTTGCAGACAATAAGAAAAAAAGAATATTTGCAGACTTATCCTTTAAGCTGTGTGTGTCTGTGTGTGTGTGTGTGTGTGTGTGTGTGTGTGTGTGTGTGTGAGCTTTAGGTACTGATATGAAACTGAACTGCTTTTGTATATAATGTTAACATAAAGCTTTGTACGAAATCTCCCTCACAGAGGACTTCTGAGTGACGTCTCCACCTAAAGTTTTTTATTTGAGCTTCAGAATTAAAAGTTGTGAATATTACTGATCTTATTTTGAAAGGAGAACCCTGTTAGCTGCCGTTAGATTAAAATGGAGACGACGATAAGCACATGTTGTTAACAAGCACACTGTTTTTCTGTCCCTGAGCTGAAGGTCTGCTGAGAGACTGAATCTGTCCGCCAGTATTATTATTATTATTATTATTATTATTATTATTATTATTATTAGTATTATTATTATTACATTGGAAAATGAGCTTCACCAGTCCTGACAATCGCTATCGTCATGTGTCTGATGATTTTCATACCAGTTCCTGATGCAGTACGACATGCTGAGGGCTGTTTGTCAGCTACCCTTTGTTTTATATAAATTGTACAATTAAAAAAAAATCAGTTTAAAGTTTTTCTTGTTTTTTTCTTGTTCTCTACTGTGTGAAATGACGTTTTTGCCTTTTGTTGCTTCAAAGATTCACAGTCGTGCAGTTAAAGCTAACGAAAGGGGCTTTACAATGTTTTTGCTCGTGTGGAAATCAGATTATTTTTCGCTGCAGTCTTTAACCCTTTGAAACCTGGAGCGACATCACTTTTCTTGTGCTTTCAGACGCCTTTCACGTGTATTTAAACCTCTGAATGCTGAACAAAGTGGTTTATTTCTTTCAAAAACATGGGAATAAAAGCAGTGACCAACCTGGAAAGAAATGTTTAACCAATTGTTAGAAATTTTGCTGATTTAGAAAACTTCTTAAAATTTTTTAAAAGACTAGGACAATGTATGGAGAAAAAAAGCTATATGATTATCATGATTACACATAATAACACATAATGTTACAGAAATAATTGTTTTTTCAAAATTTTCAGGAACTTTTAATGCCCTTTTTTTATTTTCATTTTTAATTTTTTCAGAATTTTAGGTAATGTTTTTATACTTTTTAATTTTTTCCCCAAATTTCACTTTATTTATTTATTTATTTTTTTGTTTACAAATTTCTTGCTTATCTTTGGGCCATTTCTCCTCTTATTGCCCATTGCCTTCTTCAGATGTTTTTGAAAGAAAAATCAAGTCAATTTGCTCAGGTTTCATGGGATTTGAAAAACAAACAAACTTAAAAAACGTGTCTGAGAACCTAATCATTAAAGGGAGGAAACTTGTTTTTGGCATGAAGTTAATTTAGTTGGATATTTGTTTTTAAAATTTAAAAACAAGGCATTAGTGAGGGTATCTGTCCGTCATGGTCATCAGGTTACAGCGCTACAGTTTTCCCCCGAGCTCAAAGTTTTTAATTCTTTAATTACACATTTTACTGATCAAAAGCATAGAAGCTAAAGATATTTAATTTATAAATCAAAGAAAATCAGCAAATCTGCACAAATAAATGCTGATGATTTTCTTTACTGATTAATCCTGTTTATGGATTGAAATGAATTGTTTGCTGTATAAAAAGTCACAAAGTAGTGAAAAATGACAAGTCTAAAATATAAAATTTACACTTAAAAAATAAAAAATATGGAAAATCTTCTGACTTGTGAAGCTTGAAAAAGCAAACATTTGGAGTTTTTGCTCAATAAATGACATAAATTATTGATTAGTTATCCAGAAAATTCAGCAATATTGTAGTTTGAAAGGTCTTAATATCAAATCTGATATTTCTCGTATTTCTCCGCCTCATTTACACCAAAAAAAAAAAAAGATAGCTCTCAGAGATCAGTGTTAATATTCTTTTAATAGTTACATCATCTCTGTACATTTACAAACTTTAAATTACACAAATTATTAGTTTGTTTACCAAACTATGAACACAAAACTGAAAGTTTTTCAGCGGGTCCTCGTGAAACAGTTTGGACTCATGGCACCGATAAAACAACAAACCCTCTTTGAAAGAAGGATAAATTAGAATCTGGTAATACTGCCGAGATAAAATCTGGTCTGAGACGTTTTGGAGACGACCAGCGTGGAATGATACTGTGCTGCGTTCGGGTCTGCGTACAGTCCGCACAAACGCCGACGGCGTCCGGTGTGCTTGTGTTGAGCTCGGGTGCAGAGCAGAGTGAGTACCTGCGGTTCTTTATTTTCGGCACTCGGACTCGACGCTCCGCTCAGCAGTTGACGCCGAGGCCGGTCCAGTGGTCGGGAACCATCAGGAAGTATTTGTCCATGGCCTCGCAGAACCGAGCTCTGTACAGCTCCGGAGAAACCACGGTGGGCATTTTCCCTGAAGAAACGACATCAGAGACAACTTTCACAAATCCAGACCGAGCCGCGCAAACGACCAAATATTACAGATTAAAACAAATGTTTAAATGTTTAGTTTAGTTAATAACTTTTTTTTCAACTGAAAAACTTTGTCAGCACCTTTTTATGTAATAAGTTAAAATTTTTAATTTGTTCAACTCACAGCACATTATCACAAACTGCCTCAGAAAGCTTCGCAGTTTTTTGGGGTTTTTTTTGTATTTAGTGTGTGCCTGGAGCTGTAAGATGCTGCCACAAAAATACCACAGTACCACGCCATATCGACTTTTTTCCCCACAACTCATCACCAAAGTTCATAAAAAACGGGATAAAAAAATGATGCCGAGACAACAAAAAAACAAAAAACAGCCTGTTATTAACAGGATGGTTTGAACGTTTGCTTCAGATTTAGGCTCACCTTGACCTCCCAGAATTCCAGTGGATTTGACGACCATTTCCAGTCTCTTGTCCCAGGTGAACGTCCTGATATAATCTGCAGGACGAACATTTAAACGGCAGAAGAAAACATCAGAACACAGTTTTTATCGTTCTCTCCGAGTCTGACGCTGAAAAACAAACAGCTCCTCCTCCCACCTATGATCCCGACCACCAGCTGATCCGTGGCGTCGTCGCGCCCCACCAGCAGCGAGTAGTCGATGATGAGGTGGCTGGACAGGAAGTAGGCGTCGCTGTGGATGGCGGCGCGCAGGATGGCCTTACAGTGGGAGCGGATGTACAGCGGGTTGTCGTGGATCAACTTCAGAAGGTTCTCGTCCAGCAGAACCACCTCGCAGCTCTCCTTCCCCGAGTCCGTCTTCACGTTACGGTTCCTCAGAGAACCTTTGAGGTCGAACACCTGCAGGAGGGACAAGTCATGTGTGTGTGTGTGTGTGTGTGTGTGTGTATATATATATACACACACACACACAAATATATATACGTGTGTACACATATGTATGTATGTGTGTATACATACCTACATGCATATATACATATATACACATACACACACACATATATATGCAATTTCTGTGTGTGTGTATATATATATATACACACATATACATACATTTATAAATTGCTTATCTATTACATATCTATATCTATCTACATATATATATATACACACACACACACACACACACACACACATATATATAAACATAAAATGCCATTTGTGTATACATATATATATATATATATATATACATATTAAAGTTTATTTTTATTGTATTTTTTTGGTACCAACCAAAACGACTTTTTCTTCACTAAATTATTTCTATTTTACTTTCAGTCAGACATGTTAGATGTATTTAATTGTTAGACATGTTAGACTGTATTTTATTAATTTTCTGTGCAGCAGTTTTTGTTTAGACAATATGTGGAGCTTCAGACTTTTAGTTTATTTTATTCAAAGAAAAAAATGTATCATATTGGTACCGGTACCCGTCATCATATATAATATTAAAACACTGACGGGGTACATTTTACTGCACAGTTCATACTGATATAATAATACTTAAGATTAATACCTGAGCCATCTTGCGTCCGTAGAAAAGGTTCTCCATCACCAGCAGGTCCAGTTTCTTCTCCGTGTTGTTCTGGGAGTTCTTGTAGCCGATCCTGTAAACACCCAGGATCTTTGCCAGCGCGGTCGGCCGCTGTGGGTCAAAAAGACATTTGCTGTTTGTTTAAAGAAAAAAAAACCAGACAGAAGTACTTTGGGTTTGTTTTTGAATGTTACGTACTTTCTGCTGCACGGCGCCGGTGATGTAGGTGAAGTAGTGAGGCGCAAAATCCAGGAAGGACTGAACCTCCAGTCTGGGCATCTGCTTCAGGATGAACCGGTCATCTGACGCACGACACGGGAGAGGAGAGACTTCCTGTTATCAACACGGTTTTAAGGGACTGACTAACACGAAGGGCCGGACGATGTGGCTTTAAAATAATATCGTAATATTTTAATGCTATAACACGATACGTGATATATCTCTCAATATTTTTAAATGTCCTTAAGACTAATATTAACGACTACAATACAAAATTATTGAATGAACTTCAGTTACAATAAACTTAAAGTAGCTACTGTAATATCCTACAGCTGAAGACACTGCTGTTATAATAATAATTTAATAAAATAAAATAAGGAATTAAATAAAATAAGGAAGTTATGAAGTGATTTTATAATTTAGTTAAATATTGTTACAACTGAATAAATAGTACTTTTATTTTGAAGGACCTGGCTCGTCTCAGGCAGGAAGTGTTGATGTTTTGGATTTGAAGCTTCCAGTCGACAGCTGGATGTTAGCGTTAGCAGGCAGTTAAACAGACACTGCGGCGCCTTTAACTGTGAGGATTTATTCACTGTGAGCAGGCGACAAATTAACATTAACATTTTACTAATATTTGCAAATCTAACTGGTGCTCCGTGGTCACACCACTCATTAACTTAGACTGTTACCGCAGTGTCGTTAAACGTAATGATTTATTCTCTGTAAGATGGAAACACACTAACAGCTCTCCAGTTCATATTTAATAATATTTGCAGGTTGCAGTTGTGCTTTATGGGCACAAAATGTGACTAAATAGTCACAGTCTGGAGCTCTGCAAAAGCCCGGCTTTGAGTGTGTGTCTGTTAAAGGCAGAGAAGAGCAGAAACAAAACTACAGCTGCTAAAAAAACGACTATTTATACTCGATGTTCGCGATATAGTCTTTTTATATATCGCACGTGGAACAAGCCATGATTCTCGAGTAAATTCGATACATCGGCCACCACTAATGACATGTTATAGTTTTGTCTTTTAACGGGATTTGTTGATAAAAACATAAAACGACAGATCAATAACTTGCGCCTCCCATCATTGTAACAGCTAACAGAAATATCGCAGAGGTGACGTGTTTAGGTGCCAGACGATTAAAAAAAAATCCCAATCTAATCCCTAACAAGTCACATTTATCTGTGAAATAATATTATACACAACCTTCTGTCGCGTAGAAAACGGCTCCAGATTTCCCGCCTCGAGCCTGCCAGTTGACGCAGTGGGACAGCGAGCGGACGAAGTCCTCCTCGCTGCTCTCCATGATCTCCTCACGCATCTTGTGGAACTCCTCGGCGTAGTAGATCCGACAGTAAAACTTGGCGTTGGCGTCAGAGAATTCTGCAAATTCAACCGCATTATTTTTGTATGTTTTTATAAATATTTCTACGACAGCTCAAAGAGATATATTTTGTTTTTTTAATGCACAACATTTACTTAAGTTTTAAAAATTTTTGCATTCAAAACGTGAGGATTTGATGTTTTGTTAAGCTAAATTAAACTAGTTGAAAAAAGCATTGTTGGTGCAAGGCTTTGAAAAAACATTCATAAAGGGAGATTAAACATGAGATTAAATGTTTCCTCTAAATTAGATTAATTTAGGGCTTTTTCTGTGTTTCATTGTGTTTTGTTGTATGTTTTTGCAGACTTTGACACATAAAAAAAATGCACATTTATTAATAAAACAAAGTTTTTTTGTTAATATAATGAGTGTGTTTGATTTTCACTCCTTTATTGATGAATATCTTCCCCTTTTTTCCTTCATTGGAATCTGATCTAAAACATTTTTCCTGTATTGATCTGTTTTTCTTTATTGGAACTTATTGATTTAATACAATTTTGAAGTCAGGTGATGTTGACTTCTGACGAGTTTTAATATTAAGGCTTTTGATAAAACGATGTGATATAAATATATAATAATATTTTTAACATAATGTTTTTTTGCCTGAGATAGACTTGATGTTGTGTAATATGGCCTCCACATCACATTTTTGTCTGTTTTTTGTTCCTTCAATGTATTTTTTGTATCTATTTAATTGCTGATTGTAAATTTCCGATGGTTAATCATCAGCCGGTTGGTGCATCATATTTAAATATAAATGTGGTTTCATCTTTTCAAACATTTGACCTGATGAAGATTCAAGCAAATTTGGAGATTTGCTGCTTTTCCTATGAATTAATTTAATTTATTTTCTCGATAATATTGAGGTTTGAACTATTTTTATAAACCAAATAATCAATAAATGTTGAAAATAATGTGCAAACTAATCCATAATGACATTCATTAGTTTTTGGTTCAAAATAGTTCAAAATAAACATTTTCCTGATTCTGCTTACTTAAATTTTTCTTTCTTTTTTGACATTTTCTTAATTTGATTTACTGATGAACAACATTCATACAGTCATCTCTAATGAAGTACATTATTTTTACAGTGTGGCAGTTTTCTGATCTCTGACGGTAACGAAACGTGAAAATAAAAAAGACTCACGCAGCTCAACGTGTGGATTCAGCGTCTGTTTCTTCTGCTTATCTGCCAGGTCTGCATCCTCTGCACAAAACAGGCATAAAGGGAATTATTTCACATCGAAATGTTTTTAAATCCTCAGCCAGTGAAGTTTTTATTCGATGTGAAGACTCACTGAGCGGATCCGTCTCCGTGCTGCTGCGGCTCTGCTGCGACGAGGCCGACTCGCTCGGCCTCGCAGGGCTGCTCTTCGCCCGACTCTCACCACCGCTGAAGAAAAAAACTACGTCAGATACTCCTGCAACTTTCCCCCTTTCAGTTAAAGTAAAACTATATCAACTACAAAGTTTACTTGGCCAAAATGCTTTGATGATTGTGTTTTTTGTGTGTTTTTTGAATCAGCTTGTGAAATCTGCGTTGGTTGGTTTTCTGTAGATGTCTTATGTGCACAATCGTGATAGTGGTGGAAGAAGAACCTCTCAGACCATTTTTCTCTTTTGGCAACACCAAGAAACAAATGCACACTTTGGTAACGAGCAGGCGAGACTATCGTAACGCTCTCCTTTCAAAAAATACAAATAACAATAATCAGATCTCTGACGCACGAGCCACTTTCTCAGGTTTCAAAGGGTTAAACACGAGTCCTGCATACCTGGTGACCTGTGGGGTCTCCTCCCCGCCCCCGTTCGACGCCTTGGAGAGATCATCCAGCGCTGTTTTGTACTCTTTACAGCTGGAAGACAACATGTGACACGTTTTATATTAAATCGGACTGGTGTTGAATATTGTGACAGTTATATTACCGACGATTAATTATCAGATAATTAAACGTGCTCAGCTCTGCCTTTAATCTGCTGTCAGTTTACTGCTAAAATACAACAAATGGCTTTTTGAATTAAGAAATGAAAATAAAATATTCGCAGCACGCTTTTATTTAACATATTGAACTTAAAACAAAAGGAACCAGTTTAAAAATTTTTTACACTGTAACGTCCTCACAGAGACGTTTTTAACTCTGGCTAATACTGACTAATAAATCTACGTTGTGGTCATTTAAGATCTTTAATTGTTAACTTCTTTACTTCTGATTGTTTTAACTGATTCTGAGGTTAACATTACTGATTAATTACTGACCATTTTAATTCACATTTCCTCTTACACTTTTTAAATACTTTTGTTTATTTTATTTATTTTTTATCATTTGTTTACTTGCATTTCATTATTTTTATCTGCTCGACATCACTGTAAATGAGGGCTCGCTCTCAATGATCTTCGGGTCTAAATAAATATAAATAAATGATAAAATATAAATTGTCTACGTCTGAAAATCCCAGCACACAGAGCAGACGGACTGCGACATCATTCAGATATAGTGACTGAAAACGTGCTCTACAGTTGACATTAAAGGGTTAAAGTGTAGTTTAATACTGATATTTTCCTTCATCTAACTCAAAATAACCCTGAAATTTAAATTAAAAAAACCTGATAAATTGTGCGGCCTCACCTGAGAGCGAAGGCGATGATGGAGCTCGGCTCTCTCTCGCACACGGCGATGGGAACCCGCTCGTGTTCGTACATCAGGTAGTGTTTGTCCGGGTCGCTGTGAGCACAGATCACATGACCGTCAGAGACAGACCACCGCAGCGTGTGATAACAGTGCGCAGGATCAATACTTTTATACCATTTATGTCACCAGCTGGATCTTGAGTAACAACTTTTAAACCAGAACAGTTGAAATATTTGAGGCAGGGCAATAAACGACAGTTAATCTGAAGTAAAATATCGAAGAAGGCTGTTTTTAACCCTTAGGGGCGCTTTAAGATTACACACACTCGTTAAAAGGTCGTTTTTCAAAATCAAGCTTTAAAAAATATTATACAATAATGTTATTTTCTACTTTTATTGAGCTTATCTTTTACCAAAATCATAAATTCACAAATATCACATATTTATTAATATTCTGAATTTTAACCCTTTAAATTCAAGGTTTTTGTCATGATGCCACTATGTTTTTAGTTTAAAAAAAAAAAATATATATATATATATATATATATATATATATTTTTTTTTTTAATATATGACATACTAAGCAGATTTTTATTAGTAGTGCAGTGTCAGATACTCACACTCACACCGCTCTGCACACAAATGTGCTTCTCAAAATCAGGCTATTAAAAATATCATACATTAATATGATTTTCTATTTTCAAATATCAGTCCTAATCATAAATTCAAAAGATTCATGAATTTTCAGAATTTTAACACTTTAAATGCCTGTTTTTAGAGTCAAGAAAAACAATTATTTTTAATGTGCAACATGATAAGTAGATTTTTTTTTTTGCTGACAGCCTGAGATCTGCTGATGATTTACAGTAACACTGACTGCGACAGGTCACCTCGTGTAAATAGCATGTATTTTCTCCATATGCCAAATATGATAAAAATGACATCATCAGGTGGAAAATAGTAAAAAATACAAATTTCAAGTCAAAAGCCCAGAATAACACCCAGAAATAATACAGTGCATGTTTTTATGCTTTTTTTGCTCTTAGCAGTCTAAATGTAAGAATTTAGTTTCCACGGTGTATTTTAAGACTTATTGTCGGAGCTGAGCTGGAAATTCGAAGATTAAACAAAAATACACAATCTTGCCAAAATGTATGCCAAATGCATAAATAAATGATCAAAAAATGAAGAGTGAAAAGAGTGTAAAATGCACCAATCAGTCCCTAAGGATTAATATCAATACCGAAATCTGGTATAAAACTATAATAAATTACTACAGAACAATTGTGCGCCTCCGTTAACAGTCCGGCTGCAGTTACACTGAATGTTCATGTCTGTGCAGCCGCGACGATGTTTAGTGCCAATTTCAGCGTCTTTACAGATTTTGAGCACTCAGAGAGAAAACACCCGTCTTTGTCGAGAGCACAAGCATCACTTACAACGGGAAGGGGATGGGGTTGTAGCTGTTTCCGGGCAGGAAGTTGGCGAGGATTGCTTTCATGGTGGATTTCTCCTTCACCTGACTGTCAGTGGAGCCCAGCAGGTGTCCGTCAAACACGTCTGATCAAAGCAAACAGAATTTTTTGCACAGATACTTTATAGAGACGTGCGTGTGTGTGTTTGTGTGTGTGTGTGTGTGTGTGTGTGTACCTTCTGGGATGCTGAGAGAGTCCTGCTCGGGGAAGGAGGGACCAGGTGTGAACGGTTCAGCTCCTGGTTCTCCCGGTGACGGCAGCAAGGTGGAGGAGGAGTTGGAGGGCAGCGTGCAGAGGTGACGGTCCTCTGTCGGTGAAAACGCGTCAACTCGTCAACAATCGTCCTTCAATCAGTCACAACGAGACCAGGACAGAGTCACGTCTGAGACAGTGGACTCACCTTTATCTCCATTCTGGACCACAGGAGACGGGTTACGGGGGGACGACTCCAAGGCACTCTGTAAAATGAAATAAAATAGAATAAAATGACATAGAATAAAATTAAATGATAATAAAATAAAATAAAATAAAATAAAAAAATAAATACATAAATCAATAATAATAACAATAATAAACATTATTTGTGTAGCACTTTTTTAAACAGTTACAAAGTGCATACAAGACGATAAAAAAGTATAAACAGTCAAAGATAAAACAATCTGTAGTACACACACACACAGACACATATGTGCATATACACATACACACAAATGTATTAAAAACATATATTTAACTAAAACATATGCACATATATGTATAATAACAATAAAACTGATAAAAGATGGTTAGAAACAGATTTACTATAAAAAAATAAAAAATAAAAAAAAGCCTTCCTGCCTTCTGAGACAAAAAGTTGGATTTTCAGGTCACAGCAGTTAATAAGATGCAGTCTCTGGCTTTTGTTTGATATCTAGTGTCGGCAAAAAACGTTGCCCACTTACGACCCATTGTTGGCGCCGTATGCTTGTTTACTATATTAAATGGATGCGACACTGAACGTCCCACTTCAGGACTTCAAGACCCTAAAAATGTCAAATAATCGTGTTGGACAGACACATTTATTTGTGTTGCAAAATTTTGAGTCAAGTGCAGCTTTAGAAACCAGTTTTTTTTTTTATTAAAAGCTGTTGAAAAAAGTCAGGTTACTTGAGAAAATCAAAAATGACAGTGACTCAGTTTACACGTCAACGTGAGGGAAAATGTCTCCGACCTTGCTCTCGTCTGCGGCGGCGGTCTGTCTGTGTCTGCCCGGGCTGGGAGGGACGGACAGACGCTTCCTGCCTTTCTCCTGCTGGAACAAGTCCTGCAGCCTGAAGAGAGAGACGACAGAGTGAAGCCTGCAGACGAGCTGAAGAGTCTGGTTTACCGTTAAAAAAAACCCAAAAAAACCCTGATAAATTTTAGGACGACACAGCTTCTCTCTTACAGCGCAAAACATGTATCCTGATGTAAACAAAGACTGATTTAATATGTTGATTAATAAAGTGCAACTTTGAAGTTTTTCTTAAAGGAAGAACTGTTCAATAAGATCTGGCCTTTAACAATTTATCCTCAGAGACGATCTTTTTCCACCATTTTTTAGTATTATTTATTCTTTTTTTATTATTACTATTGCTAATATTACTAATACTACTACTATTATTATTATCGTTATTATTTATCCAGAATAAATTATTGTGCAGCAGTTTAAATACAAATTGCTTTTATGGTGCATGGTAACCAGTGTTAATGTGCATTACTAGTACAACGTCAGAAAGAGTGTTAATGTAAATATAGAAAATCAATAAGGTGCAAATCCAAAATATAGAGATGTCAAAAAATATGAACAGAAATATAGGATTTAAGTACAGATAACAGTGTTTATTTTTCTTTTTGCTTATATTAAACTACCAATATTATCATTATTATTATTATTATTATTATTTTGTTGTTGCTGTTATCATTATTATTATTATATTTATCATTCGAATTTCTATAATAATTCTTATTTTAGAAACTTTTTTTTTTTTGACGTGTATATTTTGGATTTTACATTAACACTCTTTATTACTTTGTACTGATAATGCACATCAATGCTGGTTACCATCAACCATAAAACCTGAAGGAAGAAGAAGCTCTTTGTGCTGCAGCTGCTGCACAAAAAATCCCTCTGAATAAATAATAAACAGAAATATAGGAGCTAAGTACAGACAGAAGGTGTTTAATGTATTTTTTGCTGATGCTGAACTACCACTGTCACTTTCATTTCATCACACTGAAAAGCTTTTTCCATTTCTAACAATATCCATAATTAAAAAATGTTAAATATTATCCGTTAGCAGGTCACTGCTGACTCTGACCTGTTGTTCCAGGACTGTAACATCTCACACAGACTCTGTTTCTTCATCACCAGCGACTCCAGAACCGCCTGAACCTGCTGAGGAGAGTCCAGACCGCAGGCCTGCAGTCGCACCTGAAGCTTCTCGATCCAGCTCCGGAGCTCCGCCTCCTCCATCTGCACACACAAACAAAAACGCACACACACACACACACACACACACACACACACAGAAACAGAAACACCTCCATGAGCCAATACGACCGCCGCTAAACCCAGAGACACTCACACACACTGCGGGTCAAATAAAAACCTACGTCTTTCTGAGCGAAGAGATCCTCCATCTTTTCCTCTCGCGTCTTGCTGAAGGTGTCGGTCTTGAGGGAGGTGAGGCGGTCGTCTATGGCGAGGTACACCTGCGTGACTCTGTGGAGGGAAAGAGCGGAGTGATCAGGATATACGCAGAGACAGAATATCGATAGTGATAATAATGGTTATGATTATCGATCCCTTCAGCCCTCGATGACGATATCGAGAGATGAGTTGATTAAATTTAATCAGCTGTGGATAATTATCAATAAAACATCAATAATGACCAGTGCATGACTCTCTTAGGTTAAATTTTCCAGTTGCATTTTTAAAAGCTCCTGGACATTTGTTTTGACATTATTGTTGTAATTGTGGGTCATGACCCTTATTTACTATCAACATTTTTCAATGTTATTTTTACTTTTTATTAAGTTTTATATTTTTTATCCTTCTTTTTTTCTTCCTGATAATTTATTTTATTTCCTCTGCAGTAGATTCTCTAAGGCCTGTTCTCCGCGTTAAGAAATAAAAAAGTTAATAACAAAAAAAACAAAGGATCTACTGTTTTTCAAACGCGTATAGACGGTTGCAGAGTGGCGAGCTCTGTCGTTTACTTGAGAGAGAAGTCCTTCAGGTCCTGCTGCAGGTTGGTTTTTGAGGGTCCCAGGTTCCTGATGAAGATCTTGGGACGAGGAAGACAGATCTCCAACAGTCGCACAGAAGTGTAGCTGAGAAACAAAGAGACGAGAAAACTGTGAATTCACGTCCACGCGTCAGCACACACGATGAACAGGGATCTGAAACGACCTGATACTGAAACTGATACTCCTTTCTAGTTTTATTATTTTATTATTTATATATAAGCTTTTTAAAATTTATATTATTAAAAAAAATGAATTAGAACAGTATTAGAACTGAATATTTAAATATGACTTAGGGACTGTTTATTATTTATGAGAGGGGACGAGGTGGTGCCGGAAGAAGGATGCATGTCAAGTAATTCTTTAAGGACAGTGGAGGGACATACGAGAAAGGGGAAAACAACTTTAGGTGGCTTTATTTTTTATTTACTCTACCGCCAATTTAAAATGTTTTGGCCATTTCTAAAGGGAAATATTTAAGGGATTTTTTAAAAAATGATTTTTGAAGAAGAAGAAGTTTCTTTACAAATCACCAATGTTGTATTATTTATCACACCCAGGGAAAAAGGGAAATATTTTGGCAATATTTTTTGTTTAAAAACTTTGGTGATGACTTTCATGTATTTTCATGTTCAATAGAAAATGTATCAATCAATCCATTATCAGTCCATATCAAAAATTAAAAAAAACAAAAACAAAAACAACACAACACCACACACAATAACTATCTACTATCATACATATAAATAAAGGATTTCAAAGGTTTTTTTTTCATTTTTGACATTTTTTAAAAAAAAAAAACTGTTTGTGTTTTTTAAAGAAAACCTGACTTCCAAACCATGTTTAAAAAACCACCAAAAAACACAATTTATCCAGAGACTGTAAAAAATGTCTGACAGTCTTTGAACACATCATGTGTCATCATACAGCTTTTTAAAACAAAATCACGTCTTTTCCAAAACGTTCAGCATATATTTAGTTTTCCACAACTTTTCCAGGACTGGAAATTCTATTTGCAGATTCATGACTGTTACAGTTTTTTTAATGATTATATAAACGGTGGATGAATTAATATCTAATAACTCAAACCAGCAGATCTGTGCAGTATAATTTAATCTTAAATTTGTCCTTTGTCTCATCTGGCAGTGGGTCAGTGAAGGACAGAGGACACAGAGACAGCTGACGTACCTGAAGGACGCCACCATCTGGTTGTATGAGAAGTACTGGTGGTAGTCCTGGTGGATCGAGTGTCCGCAGGGCTCCGCATTGGCCCTCCTGGCGTACTGGTGGCCGTAGAAGCGAAGCTCCAGGTATTTGGCGAAAGACATGGACCACGAGTCGTTGGACAGCGGCACCACTGGAGTCACCTTAAAAACAGAGGCAGAGACTGAGTCTAAAAGTTGATTTATTGTCTCCTGCAGATTTTCTACTATCATGAAATAAGTGTTTGGGCTCTATCGCTCCAAATAAACAAAATAAAAATGATTTTAAATGATGGCAGCGTCCACTTAAATATCTGCATGTTCTTAAAACCTAAAACCACAAGTTTTAAACTAAAAATACCACCAGGCTATTGCTGCTGCACAGGCATACAAACAAACAAAAGACTTAAAACAAACAGCCGATTAACAACAATTAAAATTCATTTAGTGGTCAAAAAATACCTTTATCCTTTTACTCACTGTGCTTAAGTATCAAAAGTAATTTTATCATATTAAACGTAAATAAAAGTACAAGTAAATGATCATAAAAAAAAGCAAGCGATCAGAATTTTAATAACAATTAAAGGTATATCTTCATAACGTAAACAAAAAGTCTTAAAGTATCTGATCTTTACTGTAACTTACAGTACACCACTGTTAATTAACATGTTCCAACCTGTTCAAAACTGAAGCGTAAAAACAAGAATTTGGATTTTCACTGTAGGTTATTAGGGACTATTTACTGGAAGCAGCAGCTGTCAGGCCACAAAAAATACTTCCCAATTTTAAACGCAAAATATATTTATTTATCTATTTTCTATGAACTCTTCAAGGTATCTGATCTGATACTCTGCAACGTTACGTTAGCTCTCGTACTGACCTGTTTGCAGATGCGGCACCACGAGTAGTTGAGGATCGTGTGCTGATATCCGGGCACAGGAGAGTCCAGCTCCTTTAACACAATCTGCACGCAGCCGCTGCCGTGCACGAACCGACGGATGTGGTGCACCATGGGAGTCTCGCAGAACATGCTTGGACACTGGTAGGACGGCCTGCAGGAAACACACACATGCAAACACACACATTTGCAATGCAAACTGAGAGGCTTACTTAAATATTTACACGTTTTTCTCGTTTTTGAAAGTTAACTTTCAAGTTTGACTTCACATGAACTTATTTCTCCTCAGGAGTTTAAATTCTCAACTTCCCAAATACATTTCAAAAATAATCTAGTGATAGTCTGAAGCCCATGAGCGGGACATCACTAAAGCTCTGTCAATTCATGAAAATACATTTCAATGTAATTTTTTTATTAGAATTAAAATTGGTGTACATTATACAGCATACCGACATTTTTCAGTTTTTAAGATTAGAGTGGTAAAGAAAGATAAAATAAAATCAAAATAAATCTGAAGTAAAAGTTCAAAAATTATTCATACAGCAACATACTAGTTATAGTATGTTTTTTTTAAGGTAAAGTGGTTAAAATACTCTTAGATATAGCTTCCACTTAGACTGATGTGGATTTTTTAGGTAGGCCTTTTTTTTTAAGATCTTTTTTGGGCTTTTATCGACAGGACAGTGTGAGCGTGAAAGGGGTAAAGAGAGAGGGGGAGACATGCAGCAAAGGGCTGAAGCTGGACTCGAACCTGCGCCGCTCTATCCACTGAGCCACCGGCGACCCAGGTAGGCCTTTTTTAGTGGCTAAAACACCTTTTTATATCAACCTCCGTGGGGTGCCACCACGTCCGTTTCTGCAAACCGTGAGCGTGCCGACCGCCAGCTACTGTATGAAATACACTGACTGTACACAAGAGTCTCATACAGCCCCACTTCAAAAATCCCAAACTTTCCCTCTAAATGCACAGAGATTCTGTTTTACCTAAAACAGTATCGCTCCAGGAACACACCCAGAGAGAGGTCGTTCTTGCCGTAGAACTCCATCGTGACAATCCTGTTGAAAACAAACAAAATCACAACTAATTCATTAAAAACAACACATGAGCTTCTTTATTAAATCGCTCCACATGAGCGGCTTTACCAGGGGCTGACGCAGGGGTTGGGCGCGTTGTTGGACTGAGCTGACGAGCTGCTGAACAGCACACACAGTCTCTGGTGGTTTACGGGGTTCAGACAGTCCAGCTGAGGAGGACAACAAGCACAGACGGGTCACAAATTAATTAAAGAGCACAGAGACCCATAAACGCTCCAGCACATCACACAAGATTAAAGAGGGAACTGCAGGAACGTCCAAACAAACAGTTAAAAAAAAAAAAAAAGGATTTTAAATAACGATTTTCACAAAGTTTATGAATGAGGAGGGCTTTCTCAGTCACCAGGTGTTACACAGGTTAATATGTAAACAGGGATGTGTTTGTGTATACTACGATATATTTCACATGTATTACTTTATATAGGAAGTTCGTGAATGTATAGATATATTTTGTTAGTTGTTGAATTTTGGAGATGGCCTAAGTTTAGATTTCTTCCTACCTCTTTTCAGACACGTGATCAGATTTGTATATAAAGCTGTATTTTCACCATTATAACCAAAAGTATCATGTACAAACATGTTCCTAAACCTTATTTCTGTGGAGCGTTTCCTCCAGAGACAGAACTACTACATGGGGCCGGCTTAGGTGAAGGACAAACAACTTTAAAAGGTAGCATTTTATATCTTTTCTAAATAAAAAAGTCACACCCCAGCCACCCCCTTCCTCTGATAAAATATTTATGTACACAACACCATCACAAAAGCAAAGCGATGAACTGCTATAGACAGGGAACATCAGTGTTATTGTACACAATATTTCAATATTTGCTCCTCTTTATCTTCTGCAGCGGCTGATGGAGGCAGCGGCAGAGCAGCAGCTCAGCTGTTCAGTAAAATGATTGTATTTCTCAGTTTTGTGTTTTTGATAAAACAGCTTCAAATCGTCGTCTGTTAGGGCTGTCTTACAGCAAGGTAAAGCTGTGAAAATATTCGAAATATAGCATAAACTTAAACTGATATTTTTTTTGTTGACTTAAAACTAATCAATGAAGAGAGAGTTTGCTCGGCGCTGTTTGATTATATGTACTTGAAGTGGCGTTTTTCTACCCTGAAATTATTGCAAATAAACAGCTGTGATTGTATTTCTATTTCATAGACCGTATAAATAAAATAGGTTTACAGCAACTAGCTGAAAGAGGACATCTCTCCATCTACGCTGCCGAGTCGGACACACTTCTGTCAATAAACTGATTCTGACCCGGAGCTTGTATATCATGTAACAAAGACAGTCCGATTAAATGAACTAAAACCGGAGCTCAACTTAAGAGTGCATGTAAACGTACTGAAGGACAGTAAATGCTTGTAACGTGTTCGTCCTCGGGGACACACACAGTTTGTTTTGTTAACACTAAGTAAACAACCTTTTGTTTGTTTACAAGGAGACTCGTGAATGAATAATTGGCTCAGCTCTGCTCACCTTCGGGGCCCAGCTCATATCATTGAGTTTACTCGTCTTCTCCTCTTCGCTGTCGGCCTTCACTGGTGCCTTCACCGGTGCGTCCGCCGCCTTGCTCTGGGCGCTGACGGGACCTGCAGCCGTGGCGGTTATGAAGGGGTCGGCGGAGGGTTCCCTCTGCCGGATACGACCTCCCTTTGCTCTGTAGTCCGCCAGCATCTTGGCCAGATCCTGGCTGCTGCCCAGCTGCTCGATGATGCGGGTGCTGGTGAGACTGTGGGACGGGAGGAAGTCGATGGGCTTTGGCTGCGGGGTGCCGTTGGTTTGTCCTCCAACTACAGAGGACGGGGCAGAGTCTTTGAGCAGCTGACGCTTTCTGCGTCCGTCCAGCTCCTTGAAGTCCTTGTTTAGGAGAGGAGATAAGTAGACCTGCGGGACAGAGACAACACTGAGAGAGTACTCCCAAGCGGTGGAAGATATATCAAATATACTCGAGGTATCGCAGCTCGTTTTGAGATTGATAAAAAACTTCATAGTGAACATCAGGTATAAGCTGTCATTCGTGTAAGCTCTCTGCTGCAGAAATAATCAAACAA
Organism: Plectropomus leopardus; assembly: GCF_026936395.1. NCBI lineage: Eukaryota > Metazoa > Chordata > Actinopteri > Perciformes > Serranidae > Plectropomus > Plectropomus leopardus. The sequence goes on along the minus strand of NC_142185.1, from coordinate 34,273,779 downwards.
ACGAAAGAAAGGAAGAAAAAAAAAGGTCTATGCTCCACTGGCAGTGCTGGAGTGGGTGTGATGTCCCCCTTGTCAACAATTTCTAATAGCTGTCCTGCCTGATTGGAAAAAGACAAACCTTTAAACACGTAAATAGAATAAATAAAAATGTAGGTACCTGCTCGGGGAAGTAATCTCTGCTGGGGCAGTGCATGCCCGGAGGCGTGAGGAGAAACGGTTCTTTGAACGTGATGAAGGGGGAGATGCACAGGATGATGTCCTTCAGTTCCTGCTTGAAGACAGCAGAGATGGACTTGAGACGGTCATCGGATGAGGCCACCTGCTCGGCCACAAACATCCCCGTGTCGTCCTGCAGAGGGTCCCGGAACAGCCTGGGAGTCGTGGTCGTCTCTGAACCTTCCCCATCGTCCTCCTCCTTCACCAGGCTTCCCTCCTCCCCCGTCTCCCCCTCAGACGTCCCGATGAGGGTGTCTGAGCTCGTCTCCTGGTCCTCCTCCATGAGGAACGGAGGAGAGACGGACAGAGGCGGTGCGAGGGAGGTGGAGAATGGCGAGGACGTCATTGTCTCTTTGTTAGCGGCGTCCTCCTCCTGGAAAGGGGGTGAGGCGGGGTTCTGTTTGTCCTGGAGAGTGTCTATGTCTCCATTTTTGGACTCAGAGGGAAGCCCGTCCTCCTCAGATTGTCCTCCCAGTGCAGAATCTTCGCTCCCTGCAGTTTTCTCCTCTTTCTCTCCATTTGTCTCTTTCCCTCTCTTCTCTCCGTCCTCCTCCTCCGCGGAGGCGCCCTCCAGCAGGCAGGGGAAGGAGGTGCTCTGCGCCAGGCTGGGCGGCATGGCGAACTCGTCCATGAGGAAAGAGATCTCCAGCTGGGAGTGGTAGGCCACACACACCATCAGCATGATGATCTCCTTCACTCTGGCCAGCTCGTACTCGGAGGCTCCCCGCAGCTTGATGGAGCACCCGAGGTGAGGAGGACAGCCCTCGAAGAACATCAGCGTCTTCACTTCATCTGAGGGACAGATGGAAAAAACAAACAAAAAAAACATCAGGATTTACTCCAAACGTTGGCAAGTCAATCCGGACCCAGCCAGCATCTCATATTAGGAATACAATAATACAATGTAAAGAAGTTTACATTTCCTACTAATAAAATGTTTTATACTTATCAATAAATTGTTAGTTTTGTAGAATACAGTCTATTTGGACATCGTTAGTGCAATCCTGGCCCGAAAATAAGCCCTAAATGTAACCGTTTCCTTGTTTGACATTGTTGTCATGGCAGCCGGCGAGGGTGTGACGTTTAAGTCAATGTGTGTGAATGTTCAAGGGTCGGCCAACAGGCGTCCGTGCAAAATTAGCAAGTTAGTTAACAGCTTCTAAAAAAAAAAACCAAGAAAAACATTACTATGATTTTCTACTTTAAATTAGTTTCTTCAGTGTCTTCTGTCAGTGAACATTAAATTGCCGATATGGTGACGATGTCACTATCCGATTGTGCAAAGAAAAGTCGACCATGAAAACTGAGTTTTTAAAAAAGAGCGGACAGAGAAATATGCGTTCATTTGGCCCCAATCCAGCACAAAGCCCATGTGTCTGATTTTCACAGACACAGCTGGTGATGTTGAACGCCACATTAACACAAAGCTCAGTCATTTCAAACAGCAAAATCCTCAGAAAACAGAGGTGAGGACAGCAAAACTTTGACAGTTAAAATCTTCCTTTGCATGAAAGACACAGCAGCAGACAGCTACTGAAGCCTCTCTCCGAGTGGCCGGCCAAAAACTTATCACCAATCGCTCCAGACCTTCGGCCTTATCAAATTATAGAAATCAGATTCAGACCCTTGAATATGAAGTTTGAGGAGCCCTGATTTACTGTGCAGGGGCAGTTATCTCACAGCGTTACTGATGGAGAGTGGAGGCGTGCTTCTTACTGTTGGCCAGGGTGAACGGCTGCATGTAGAACTTGTGGCAGGTTCCCAGTCGAGGTTTGGTGAGCAGCTGGTCCATGGACATCACCAGGTCTCCCTGCGTCATACGACTCACCCGGTCCAACACTTGCTACATTTACAAAGAAAAATCAAAAGTTACAAAAACAGGACAGCTTCTTGAAACTAGCAATAGTACAAAAAAGACGGTGCTCTTTGGTGAAGGGCATAAAGAAACTAGAATAAAAAATCGGTGCGTTTCGGTGTTCTACTTATATAACCTGCCAGTGAAATAAAGGCATTTTAACTTTCTTCCTCAAGACGAGTGCCTTGGTTCCTTCCTGTTTTTTCTAAAAATAAAAAGTTATTGACATTGGCAACATCGTCATGAGTAACTTTTAGTGTTTTTAAAACTTTACACTGTTTGTACTTTGTTATCTCTGGAGTGGATCATGCGTTTGGTTTAATGGCTAAATTCCACCGGGTGTGTCAACGCCGCATTACGACCACGGCACAGCCTCCGGAGCCGATCGCGGACACTGGACACGAAAAATATGCGCCAAGTATATTGCCAGAGGCAGAGCAGATCGTACCAGGCAGGAAGTCAAGCAGCGGTGCATACAGTCAATTTTCAACTGTGTAAAGCGTCTTTGGGTATCGTAAAATGCGCTATATAAAATCTGATTTTTTTTTTTTTAATCAAAATAAAACGCCTTGTACAAGCTCAGGATCATGTTTCACTTAAATAAAGTTACAGTCTCTGCTCCTTCTCCCTCCAGCAGCCAGAAAGTAGATAATAATTAACAACAGCCCTGTATCCTTAACAAAAACTAAAATCCTTCACATATCTTTAATATTTCGTTTGTAAGTGAATTATGAATTAATCATCTGTACAAATATTGAGATGGAAATGTTTTTAACTAAAACTCAGCCGCACATCTTTAATCTGTTATATGATTGGCTGGATTTTTGATGAACGTGTTTTTTGACTGAAACTTGGCCAAAGTTTTTTGATGTGTTTCATCCACGGCTGAACTGCAGCAGAACAATGTGGTTAAAAATATCAAAAAGCAGAATTTAAACAGAGAAGGAAAGCGTTTACATACGTAGCCTCCTCAGCCACGGCAGAATCACAAAAATCAAGGAAAAATGATTAAATAAACACAATGTCAGAAAGTCTACAGTATGTGTCAGCAGGATGATCCACTAAGTGAGCAAGTGTGTGTGTGTGTGTGTGTGTGTGCGTGTGTGTGTGTGCGTGTATGTGTGTCTGCAGCTAATCTCACAAACTATTGACCCAATCAGCCTCATATTTCGTGTGCACATTTTCGACTGTATGCTCAAGGATCTCCTGTGGTTGCTATAATTCACAATAGTTAAAAACCTGTTTTGACTGTTTTATAAAGTCACTGTCCGCTGACTCCTCACTCCTCTTTACTGGCCACCAGGGGGCACAAGTTTTCCAGGAATCATCAATGTTTAAATCCACATTTTAATCATCTAATATGGCTAAAACAACAACCCTTTACTGTCTGTTGCAGTTTGTCCTTCATCGTGACTCAAAAACTCACAGAAAGGTTGGTGTACTTTTAAATTGGAGGATCTGCAGATTAACTCCATACCTGATACGTTATGATCCTCTATAGTTTGGGGGGGACAGAATGGGTATGACGCGCAGCAAAGGGCCGCGTTAACACATTAAGACATTATAATGCACGTCCAAACTCTTACTTTTTGCACACTTATTTGCACATTTTTTCTTTTTTTTTCTTGCTCTTTTTAATCTTTGTTTGTTTGTACTGTACATATCTTTATTATTATTATTATTATTATTGTTATTTTATTCTATTCTATTCTATTCTATTCTATTCTATGACAAGTGCCTTCCTTTGTATATATATTTGCATTATTTTTATTTTTTGGCTAGAATGGACTGATGCATGCATGAGTTATATAGTATAAACACTTTACTGGGGTGACCTCTGGCTCAGCTGGTAGAGTGTGCGCCCCATATGGCTGAGGCTTCTGCAGCGGCCCGGGTTCGAGTCCGGCCTGTGGCCCTTTGCTGCATGTCATTCCCCCTTCTCTCTCCCACTTTTCCTGTCAATCTCAGACTGTCCTACCAATGAAGGGAAAATGCCCCAAAAAATAATCTTTGAAAAAATCCAAGTACTTTACTGACCGCTTTGACGTTGATGACGAGCGTGATGCCGTGCTCCAGCAGCATGTCCTGAGCAATACGAGACACCGTCTTCTCCACCAGCACCAGGGTTGGACGCACGTCGACTATGCGCTGCACGTAGTTCTTTAAAAACTCTCGTTCCTGAAGAAGAGCCAACGAAATTATTAATACAGCTGCAGGTTCAAAAGGGGTTAACTGTGATCGGAGTGACTTACTGACCTGCAGCACGATGGGGTCGATGCAGGAGAACTTGGTCTCTTCTCTGTACAGATATTCTATGGAGCACTTCAGCAGCAGGATTTTGGGGTTCTTGATGTACGGGTTCATCTGTGGAGTCAGGTTCTAGTTAATATTAATACTTCCAACATAAGCTGTGCTGGAGGTATTTTAATTTTCATTGTACTTATTATTATTTTCTGGACATTACTGCTGATTTCAAAGAAGCAAAGAGGGTGAAGGAGAAAAACTTGACCTTCTTGTGTGCGATGTTCTTGGTGCATACGAAGCCGTTCACCACCGTCGAGTCAAACTTCCTGCCTCCAGAAATCTGAAGCACAAGAGAGATGAATTTACACCTTTAAAAATACCGAAGCACCTAAGTTCAACTAAATAAATGTGCATAATCTCCAAAGAGTGACATACGAGTAAAGCTTTTGTCTTCATGTACTGTAATACTGTAATACTTTCGGGATCTTAGAGTAATTTTGAATGCTTCTGAAGTTTTAGATTAGAGAGAAATTGCAGGATTAAATTTATTTTGTGGGACCCTACTGACAAGCTTTGAATAGCTTATAAAGGTGTAATTTCATTTAAAATCATGTTTGTATTTACATTTTTTGTCAAGTCTGTGAATAAAGTATGAAGCAAATAAATGAAACAAGTTTGACTGATGTGGTGAGACGCTGTGTCAAACCTTCTTGATGTGGATCAGCTGACGGATGTCCATGTCGTCGTCGCAGTTGCGAACGTCAGGCCGAACCGTCTGGACCACCTGTCGAACCACGGGGACGATGATGTCCCTCCAGGACAGAGACAGAGACTCGCTGTAGAGCAGCTGCTGCAGCAGCGCCATCATGTGGCTGTGGTTGGCCGAGCTGAACAAACAGAGGCAGAGAGGTTTAAAAAAAAAAAAAACATTTGAAAATCTTGAAACATTATTGTTTTCATTATATAACACTGACAATTTTTTAACCACATATTTTACACAGATTATTTCTATATTCATTTTTATTTGTATATATCTATTTTTTATTTCTATATGTTTTTGTATGAAATTACTTTTATTTTCAGAAGTCTAATAAATTGACAAGTGCACTTTTTACATTGGGAAATTTTTATACGGGAAAATGATTTTTTACAATAACTTGATGCATTTTGTTAAAATATTCTGAATCTATGAGTTACTTTTGACGGCACTTTTGTGATGTCGACTGATTCAACACACAAGAAAAAAACAGAAAGGCATACGACTGCAGAGATGTGTTCACAGCTCTGATCTTCTGCTGATGGGAAAGGAGTCTGTCTCCAAGTTTTACAGGCTTTCCAACCCTGAATACGCACCCTAAAAAATTTAGGTGATTATAAACTAATGAAAACATAGTTATGAATATTATATTCCAACTTGAGCACTGGAGGTTTTCACAGTTGGCTTCATCTTGTTTCTTTAAAAGTCGGTAGGTGTGTTTCTCTGAATGTAGATGACGCCCTGAAGCGATGAGTCGACTAACCAGTCCAACAGTTTTAATATTCAATTAATCATTTATTAATGCTAATGTTTGATGGATCAAGCAGCTGGTTCTTCTGTTTTATGGAAGTTTAAATTTTCACTTTTCACTGCAAAAAACAAGCAATTTGCAGAGGTCATTTTGTCCAGTGGGAGTTTGTAATTGCATTTTTTTACTATTTTAGATTTTCTATGAACTAAAAATTTAAGTAGGAAAAAAATCATCAATTAATATAGCATTCAAATTGATCTCATCGTCATTTTATTCAAATTTTGACTTTTTGATACAGCTGAAAACCTATTTATTTAGTCTGGCGTTATTTTATATCGATTCTCTCATTTTTATAATTCTCTCTGGTCTCTGTATTTCACTTTTGTATTTTTTTTTATCTCTGACTGTCTTGATTATCTAATCTTGTCTTTTTGCTTTTGTGTTGCATTTTTTATTGTGAAGTACTTTGAGCTGCCTTGTATGAAAAGTGCTCTATAAATAAAGTTTATTATTAGAATTTTTTCCCACTATTTTACTATGAAAGTTATTTTTCTTACAACTTTTACATATATTTTATTATAATTTCATAACCTGTACTGTCTCACAAGCACTGGTCTCACTTGCTAAATTGTTAAAAGAGATGTTGTTTATAAATTGTTATTTTTTGTTTTTTTTACTGTCTTATTATCAGCCTCTGTGAAGCACTTTGGACTGCACTAACCTGTGCGACCGGTGCTGCACAAATAAAGACTGATCAATGGAATAATATGTTGATAACAGCGGTGAGAAGCAGAGTTATGTTTTCCACTCACAGCAGCCTCTCCATGGCCTTCTTCTCTCCGTTCTCCTCTCGCAGCTGATCCAGAGAGCTGTGGTGCCAACCCAGAGGAGTGAACAGCATCTCTTTGGCTTTCTCCTCCACGCGACGGTTAAACAGAGACTCTGCAGGAAGTCGGGAAGAGGACGCAGGTTTACTGAACGAGTGAAGCTCAGTATGTTGTCTGGTTTAATCAATAAACGTGGAGTTCTTACCTTTGATAAAGGCATCACTTATGACGATGTTCTGTCCTCCATCTTCAGACACAAGAAACTCTGCTAAAAGAGGAAAAAGAGGTCGTTACACACAGGACTTATAACACAGGAGCAGCTGTGAGACAAACTGTCTCTAAGATTTCAAGGTGTAGTAATTGTCCTTTGGATGTCTTTCCACCTGGTTGTTTATCACCATTTGGTTTCCTGGTTGCCTCTGAAGGGATGTTTTCTTTTCTATCAGTTTATTGTTTCATTGTTTTATTGTTCATGTGAAGTGATTTTTGATGTCTTGCTCCTTGTGGTGGTTGTGGAAGATGACCATGAATTTAAGTCAGTCCGAGCCGCACTGTCGGCAGAGAACTACTGTGTCTTCTCTCCATGAGCTCATGCAGTGAAGGTTTTTGATTCATCACACCGCGTTTGTATTTCTTCAGAGAACTAGCGATTCTCTTATTTTTGGAAGGAATTTCTCTCACAGACAGTCAACCTACGGTCTATGCACCAAATCCGCTCCCCGATAGGGTGCCGGGCAGCCGTCCAAACATTTTCTAATTCACAGTAAAAATAAAGCCATTCACACTGGGAATTGTTTTTGTACTTTTAGTACACTTGAGGTGCCAAAGTGCATTAAACAGCATCAAGTTAAGGATCCCCCACATCCCCCAGACAGAGGTCCTTATAAAATACCAGAAACATGCTAAAATCTTAAAAATGCTCTAAAATCCTAGATATGTCCTAAACACCAAGAACAGTCCTAGAATGAAGAAATATCCTTAAATCCTATAAATGTCCTAAAAAACAAGAAAAGCCCTAGAATAAGAGAAATATTCAAAAGATCCTAGAAATGTCCTAAAATCCTCAAAACATGTTAAAATCCTAGAAACGCCCTAAAAAACAAGAAAAGTCCTAGTAAACAAGAAATGTCCCAAAAACCTAGAAATGTCCTAAAATCCCAGAACGTTACCAAAATCATAGATAACTCCTAAAATCCAAGAAACATACTAAAAAACAAGAAAAGCCCTAGGATACAAGAAACATCCTAAAATCCGAAAAATGTCCTAAAATCCTAGAAATGTCAAAAAAATTGAAAATGGAAAAAAGAAACATAGAAAAGTCCTTCATACATTCTTCAATTTCTTTTCAAAAACTCTTAAATAAACATGACATGCAGACTTTCTCATATGTGTTTTATTGTAAATATTTTCCGTGTGTGGTGGTATTTACCTTTCTGCTCGGCGGCTGTAGGCACGTGTGGATACTTGGACTGTTTCTTGATGTGGAAGTTGACGTTGTTTGACTCCATGTTGAGGTTGATGGAAGCAGCTGAGTCGCTGTCCACCACCGACTGGAAACTGCTGACAGACGTCCTCTTGCTCGGACTGGCAGAGTCTGGACAGAGAGACGCGTCAGTGAGCTGCAGCTGGGATTTTAATTCACAGAACATTTCATTTCTAGTATTATTTTCATTATGGATTACTCTGCTGATTATTCTATCCACTAACAGACTGTTTGGTTCGCAAAAATTGTAAAAAAACAAACAAACCAAAAAAAACTTCGCATTTGAGAAGTGGGAGACATGAAGTGTTTTAACATATTTGTATTAAAAATGCAAATTATTAAAATACTTTCAAGTAAATTTTCTGTCAATCCACTGATCCATTAATTTACAAATTGTTTTAACTGTGCTTATAAACTGTTGGGTAGTTTAATTTTAATTTATAACAAAGCAGCAAATCAACCAAATCACCAGGTCAGGTTTTCCAAACCTCAGGTAAATATATATATATATATATTTTTTTTTTTTAAGGTCTTTTTATTTTCCTATTATATCACAAACTCCCCCCAAAAAGAAATAGTTTGACCATGGTATATCTGAAACAATAATAATAATAATAACAGTAATTGTTATTTTAATTAGAAATATTATAAATAAATTAAATGTAAAAAAAAAAAGAAAGCAAACAACAAATGGGTAAATAAAAGTAACAACAATGAAACAAATCAAAAATAATTATTAAAAAATATCTTCAACAAAGGAAATAAATGGTTGCAAAGTGCACAGAATATTCTGGTAAGCCCTCTAATGGTGTGTCAGATTTTCTCTGGATGGACGTAACACATAACCTCTCTAATCTTTTTGTAATAACAGGTAAATATATTTTTAAAAATTATCGTGTCCTATCAGATCTCAGAATAAATTTTGCAAATCCATTCAGATTCGGGTCCGTCACTGTGAACCTGTTAAGACCTCGACTGTGAATATATAATATATCAAAATCTCATTTTGTAAAGCTGTGACAATAAAGCATTGGAGTATAAAGTTAAACATTTCCCTTTGATGTTTGAATATTGCAGAGTAAAAGTAGAAAGTGACATCTAAAAAAAAAAGTACTCGAGTAAAGTAAAAGTACCTCACATTTGTACTTGAATAAATGTAATTAATTACATTCTACCACTGGGAATCAAACTAACCCATTTACAAAGATCCAAGCCGACCAGGCTGCAGGTTTAAATCAAATTAAAGGTTGTATTAATGAGACATGAGACACATACTGAGCATGGTGTACTCGTTCTCATCTGCGAGCTGCTCGGTGTCGCTGTCGTCAAACTTGATGTCCTTGAACCATGACGGCTCCGAGTGTCCCTCCACAGAGTTCACACTGTCGCTGTCTGGAGACGGTGTTTCTGAGAACTCTGTACTCTGGAGACCAGACAGAGAGACGTCATCAGAAGCAGCTGGTGATATGTCCTCTGCTGTTATCAGAGTCAGTCAATGTCAACACATGATTTCTTCAAGTACGCTGTGGAGATCTGGAGTGTGTTAAACGGTAGTTTTTCCAGTGTGAAGTGGGCGGTTACCTGGAGGGGGCGGTAGAGAGCGTACTCGTCCCTGAACAGCTGGTCGTGGTGTGTGACACAGTCCAGCCAGCGACCGTCCACTAATGCCTGTCCGATGGCGATAGCCTGGGCCCTGCAGCACGAAAACATCAGGGAGGGAGGGCAGAAAAACACAAGATCAAGAGCAGCTTTGACTTAGGTTGCTTTCACACTTGTAGTCGGTTCATTTGGTCCAAATCAAGAGTAAAAAATGATCCATTGTTGCAATTTAGTTGTGGTTCAGTTCATGTCCCCATAGACTTTTTTTAAAAAACGTAATATTTATTGTTTTTTCCCTGAAAACCATAGACTGTATATAAAGATGGACAACATGGCAGCTCCCCAAAGTTGAACTTTTCTGTCTTGATCGCCCCCTGGTGTCTGACTGCAGTATAGGTCATAAAGCCCGCCCCTCCATGTTAGTGAAGGGGGCAAAAAAAAAAATAAATAAATAAAAGTACACGCCAAATAAATTTTTCCTGTCACTGAAGGTAGTTCTCATCACCCTGATGAGTGTTTGTTTTTCTAAGTTTGGTTTGAATGAGTTATTAAATTATACAAAAGGGGGCTTTTCTGCCATGATTGACAGCCGTGACAGCCAATCCATGCGCTTGCATTCAATGGAGCTGCTTGTAATTAGATATCTGACATCACCAACACAAGACGGCAACGCCCGTATCCCAGATATAGTGGGGGAAAGTGGAGGTGTGTCATCCACCTTTTCAGGCGGTACAGAGAAGAGCATGTTTGTCCAGTGAGACTCTACCTGGTGGAGATGGTGCCGTTCCTCAGCAGCCAGTTGACTAGCTCTTTTCCCACAATGCAGTTGGGGTAGGTCCTGAGCCAGTATCTGTGGTCCTGGAACTCCATCCCTGTGTTGTTGTGGCAGATTTTCTTCCACAGGTCCTTCAGCTGCGACGAGTCCTGCAGGATATCGTTAATGTTAGATAACGACTGCAGGATGCATGGCCCGTCAGTATGACATAATCACTTACCTATAACGGTAACGTTAATATTTGTTCTTCTTTAAAGACTGGATCAAAAGAAGAATAAAATGTGCAATAAGTGATGTTTTTGGCCAACTGGGGGCAGTAGAAAACATTTGTTAAAACAAAATTGACAATGTGACGAAAATAACAGCATTTTTAGAGTCATGATGCATACACTTTGTGAATATAAATAAGAGAAACTCTCATATTCTCTCTCTCTTTTAGCTCCATATTTGGTCTCCACCAACTCCTAAGGAGAATATCTGTCACTTTAGCTGCTAAATGCTCCACTTTGTTCACCAGCTAGTGTCTTATGCCCATTTCCACCACAATTACAGCATGCACACAGGTTTTTCAAATATGGTTAAACCTGCTAAAAACAGGCTATAGACGACTTTCCTCTTGTAAACAGAGCAGAGCTGTGTACCTGGCTCTGCAGCAAATCAGTGTGACTTTTGTCTGTGTGTGCTTGCGCGCGCGTGCATACTTGTTTTGTTCGTGCATCGTGTTAGATGTTGCAGACAGGACGGAGAACAGGCTGTGGCTCCGTCCACATCACTTAGCTTCTGTGTCAGTGTTGTGGGACTGTACTTTATTTATATTTAAAATAAATATAAAACACTACCTTTTAAAGTTGTATGTCCCTCACCTAAGCAAAAGTTAAAAACACAGGTCCCTCTGTAGTGCTTACAGTTCCTTAAAATGCCTGACCAGTTTGGCAGCACCCCTTTCCCCCTAATTAGTAACGAACAGCCCCTAACCATAGCCACCGAGGGAGGCGTCGCTGCGACTAAGAGCGAGCACAGAGCGCTGAGTCCAGTTAAAGTCCAGCTGAGTTGTTTGCACGACTGAATAGCTCGACTTCCAATCAAATTATCTGGGTGTTTTCATCCAGTGATTTCTGTCTGACTAATATATTTACACGCATTTTAAAAATCCAGATTTATTCAAACTAACATAATAATTTCACTTTATCTGACATCAAGTAGACAAACTGAGTAAAAAGTAGAGAATTAAGCAGTTACCAGTAGGATCTTCCTCTCCTCCTCGCTGTGGTCCAGCTTGGTGCCGCTCTTGGTGCCCGACATGGCTCGGCTGGTGGGCGGGCTGACCGAGCTGTCGTAGGAAGGCACCATGGAGGATCCAGAGCGGTCAAGCGACAGGTTGCTCACACTGGCGGACCTGTGGAGGAGACACACAGGGACCGTTCACACAGCTGGCTTGACTTTTCTGCAGCTGGAAGACGCTTTACTGCACGAGCGAAGCAAAGTGAGTGACCTCTTCCTGGCAGGTGATTTGCCGACGTCTTCCTGCAGCGTCGTCAGTCTGGAAGTCAAGCCGGTGTTCTGCTGCTCCTGATGAATCATACTGATGAACACACACACACAGAAAAACTGTGATTTATAGTCTGCCTGCGGTCATCGTTACACTTCCTCTATGTTAGCCAGACTAATTTATGATCCGTGAATTTGAGCATGCAGAAGACTATTTTTTAACAGAGCTAGAAAGCTTTTACTGACAGACAGCTGAAGGTCAGACGGATGTGGAAAATGAATAAAACAAACAGCGAGACTCACTTCTTTCTCATCCCAATAGGAGTTTTTCTATGCCAGGAGAGAGAGAGGAAACAGATTGTCTTTGAGGCAGAGAAAATAAGCAGGAAAGCACACCGAATCACAACAACAGCAGCAGCAAAACAAGCCCCGGGTTATAAAACACATGCATCCTTTAAACAAATTTAAATATTAGCCTGTCGTGTGCTTGGTAATAAAAGGTCAAGAATTAGTTAAAACATAACTTAAAGTGGAATATTAGAGCAGTCCTCGTGTCCAATCAGTCACGCTTAATTGATGTTCCCTATTTTCATCTTTGAAGTTATTCATTAATTAGAGACAGTTTTCCACACTGCGTGTCACATCACATGCTGCAAGCCAAGTCTTGTGTTTTCTTCACCATGATGTGAATCTGATTCATGAGTCTTGACCATGCACAGGGTACAGGACATACACACACACATACACACACACACACACACACACACACAAACACACACACACACACTCGTTTTAAACCGCAGAAAATCGAGACAGAAAAAGAGCAAGCACAGATGGAGGAGGGGGAAAAAGCTAGGGCAGTGTGTTTTCATCATGAGCAAAATCAAAACACGACAAACAAATCTGAACAAAAGCATACAAGATGTAAAATACAAAGACAGAATTTTTGGTTGTAGGCATGATGGGTGGATAAATTAAATCAGAGCCGACACTGAAGGCATCACGCGGCCTTCTCTTTGATTCACTTTGGGCAAAATTAAATTGGTAATCTAATAATAAATTCAGATATATCAGGTCTAATTCAGAGTCACACTAAAACTTAGCAAATATTAAAAACCACATTTCCATCAGACTTCGGGTTAAGTGCCCTTAAAACTGTTTGTACGGAAATTAATCTGAACCAATGTTCTGTTAAGCATTTCAACCTCAGTCAGTACTATTATTATTATGTAGATGGAGTTGTTAGCAGATGTTATAGCTGCGTCACTGCGTCATTTCACTCTTGCTGTATTTCCTCTTCACCGAGTAACGTCTGTACTTCTCTAATTGTCCACTGATTGCGGTTGCTTGACATTTTCTGAACAAAAATTTACAGGCTGGAGTGTTGTCTTTTTTACAATCGATGGGATATTTAAAAATGGCAGGTTCCTGTATTGAGTCCTATAAAAGCAAGACTGACGACTCTCTTGACCAGTTAATGGACTGCAGTGTTTCTAGCTCCATCTTATAGTATCGGATCAGGTACTCAATCAAAACTTTTACTGCAACTGTGTAAACTACCAGGAAAATGAAAGCTTGATTTACAGCACAAAGCCAATTGATTATTTCACGATGGATAATCTGTTCAAATCAGAAATTATATAGCGTGTGTGTGTGTGTGTGTGTGTGTGTATTCACCTCTGCCAGGTCAGGTCTTCCTCTAGGAAGATGTTCCTGCTGGCCTTACGTCCACCCACAGGAGTCCGAGGCTCGCTGGGCTCCAGCACACACACAGAGCAGGGAGAGTCCGACAAGGCGCTCAGGTCCTCTCCGATGGAGCCGGAGTCTGCCGAGTGAGCGTAGCTTAGCGCGATCTTACGGCAGTACGTGCACGCCCGCAGGTCTCCTGGGTACAGAGAGAAGAAATACAAGAGATGACAAAGACAGAGCAGGAGAGTGTTTTTAGTGTTTTCATTGCACAAAGTAATGAATCTGACCATGTTAAGATGAATTCGTAACTTCTGTTAACTCTCAGCGGTCAGGGCTTTCATTACCTCAACAGAACTTTTTGAAGAAGGTTTATATAAAGTGGTGGATTGATGACGAATTTTTGTACAGGTTCCCACGTCAAAAACCTTATGGGACTTTTGAATGGGCTTAAAATAAGATCTGTGATGAACACAAGTTTATGATACTTACATGTTTTCCTCAACATGATAATCCTCACAGATGGACGCCACTTTTGTGTGTTTTGAAGCGTAAATGAAATTGCCAGAAGCAAAAAGCTATTGTTCAGTTATAAACCACCTACATCGTGGTCACATGACTTAAACGTCACCATCCTGAATCGTTCAACTTCTGATTTTGATTTAGTCTGCTTAATTTTCTACAAATCTCTCTCCTGTTAGCGACCTGATCCAGCTAATGATCATGGCTGGTCAATCGCTGGTTTCACATCCTTTTTCAAAGACGAACGAAAAAAGTGTGTGTCCAGTGTGATGACGTCTAACATCCCCGACAAACACTGTAGTCCCATTTAGCCACTTGTTAGCAACTGCCTTTTTTAAGATGCTTAAAAGTTCAAATTTAGGTAAAATTGGGTTTATAAGGACGTATTTTATGTTGCAGAACAAAACATCTTTAGCCTGTGGTAACCACAGACCTTATTTAAAGCATTTTACAAAAACCCATTCAAAAGACACTTCTAATTTTCTTTTAAAGATCATTTTTGGGGCTTTTTTGCCTTAAGTGTAAGACGGGGCGACATGCAGCAAAGGGCCAAGGCAGGAATCGAACCCACAGCCGCTGCAGTGAGGACACAATCTCTGTACATGGGGCAACCACTCTATCCACTGAGCCACTGAGCTTCGCACAATTCAATTTTTCAAATAATTTTCTAACAGGGAGCAACTCTTTGTACTGTGAAGCTTTGTAAATACGTCCCGGAGGGTTAATTCACCTTCCCTGGCCATTATTTGAGATCCAGCTTTTATTTGGGACAATATGACAACTAGCTTACCCGTGTAGCCCATGAACTTTCCGGGGATTTCCTGGTTGCAGCAGCGGCTGCAGAATATCTGACCGCACAGTCTGCAGTGGTGGCGACGGCGGAAGGTTGTGAACTTCTCATTGCAGTCGTAACACTCTTTACACTGGCTGTCTGGCATCCAGTACTGCTTCAGATCGCTGTCCTGAAGAGGGACAACAAAAATAATCGATCACAGCACACGGCATTTATCAACAAAGAAAAAACTGCATGGGTTCAGCTGACGGCAGCTTTAAAGTGTTCTCACCTGGCTTTTTCCTTCCATGATTTCCTTCAGCCTCTTCAGTGCAGTGCGGAGTTGCACGGCGGTGCGAGGGTCATGATTACTGAGAGGGGTGTCTGATTTCCTGCTGCCGTCTGAAATCACGCACGTAGACAGAAAAACACACACAGAGCACAAATAAACACAAAAACAGAGAGAGGTTCATGTATTCTTTAAAATCCACCCTGCTGCATTGTCAAATATGCCTTTTTTTAACATATTAAATTTAAGGTTCTAATAATTCAATTGCTCTTCATCACGATGCATTTAACGATGACAGCTAAGCGACAAACATTTGACAATGCACTTCAACACCTCGTCAACAACTTTCTCCAGAGTTGTGCATAAAATAACACACGATGCGATCGATAAAAAGAACCGCCAAACAAAAACATGTTGAATAAAAATGTTAGCGTCAAAGTCATTCATGATGACAAACATCATTCCAATTATTATTATTATTATATTATTATTATTAGTACCTGAGTGGAAACATTAGGGCAAAAGAAAAGACTCATAGAAAGCGCTTCATTGTAAAAATGCAAATATCAAAAACACTCGCATGCACTCAGACACACACACAGTTTGTGTCAGGTCGTTGCTTCAGACCGAGTTGTTAAAGTCAAGCTAAAAGCAGCTTTAGTGAAACCACACAGTGCAGAAAACCCCTCACCTGGCCAATCCACTGGAATCAGAAAAGACATGAGAACGGATGTTACAGCCTGCACATTCATTCAACGTTCTGATGACAAAAATAACTTCAAACCCCAAACATCATATTTAGTTTTTAGTCCCATAAGTCTGCTCCTTTTTCCTGCAGTCCTCTGAAAAGTGAAATATAAAATGCAAACAGAAGTTTCCCACCTGTTAATTCGTGTGTCAGAGTCCAACGCAGACTTTTAAGAGCAGTTTGGGAGGATGCTGGAAAACTTTACCTTCCACCACTTCACAAATCTACGTTTTTCGTTCTGGTTCACTGACAGCTGAATAGATTTATTTGTTTGTGATGTTGACGAGTAAGTCGAACATTTCACCCCTTACTTCTGTCCTTTAAAGCAGCTCTACGACTCAAATAAACAGAGACTTCTGCAAAATTATCAGTTTCTCTGGTTAACCTTTTATAGGTGTGTTTGTAAGTGCATTTCTGTTTTATTCTATAAGCTACTGACAACATTTTCCCCACATACAAGTACAATGTTATCATTTAGAGCATTTATTTGTGGAAAATAACAGTCAAGATAAAAATTTTAAGTTCAGGAGTATAAATCAATGATTCGTGAGTTTTGAGAGCGCGGTGGGGGACACGGTCCACGCTGTTATCAGTGGCCTCTGATTAGTTTACCCTCTACAAGACAGAAGATTTCAACCGACAAAGATTTTTAAATTACAGATAATGCAATCAACAAAATGTGTGACGCATAACAGAGTAAATCATAGCATAACATTTTTAATAACTGATGGAATAAAATAAAAAAGTCCTGAAAGATTTATCGTCCTGTATGATCTGTGACTAAACACAAACAGAAACATACATCAATAAAGATATTAAGAGATACATTAAAGTTCACTTTAGAGTTTAAAACATTTTGAAAGACTGATAACTAATCACAGTTTTTACAGAATTTTGGAGAACACCTACCCCAGCAGCTGGAAAATATGTTGAAAAACAAAAAAAACAGATGCTTCACAAACGCTTTTTCTCACTGGAGGCGACTTTTCTATCTGATCAAACATCTGTACCGTGTGTGTGTGTGTGTGTGTGTGTGTGTGTGTGTGTGTGTGTGTGTGTGTGTGTGTGTGTCCTACCAGAGGCAGAGGAGGTGCGTCGGAGGTGGTCTGGATGCTGTTTCCGGTGGGTCCTCGGACCGTACAGGGAGTGGGTCGGACTGGAAGACCAGCTCCTCCTCTCTGATTGAGGGGAAGGGGATGGCACATCTGGCTTCTCTGAAACTGCTGAGGGAGGACGTCCCTCCTCTAAACACACACACACACACACACACACACACACACACACACACACACACACACGTAAGATTAAGTAAAGAAGAAACTGCAGGCAAGACAGAAGAAAAAGCCTCAGCAAATTATAGTAAATGTACCACTCACTCATTGTATTTCACTTCATTTATCTGTTTTTCTGTGGCAGCTGAGTACTCCTGTGATACTTCTCTTGATCCAGCTGCAGTAACGTAACAGAGCGTGAGCTGAGTTGGGTGACGCTGAGAATTGGCGTTCTTTGCTCACTTAGCCGTTTGTTCCCTCAAAGCCGAATGAGCCGTTTCCGCTGTATCACTCACTAACTTTTTTCTTGCATGCACTTTGTAAACTCTGTTGTTAAGCTTGCAGCAGATGGTTGTTTTTTAGATATAGATGTAGAAATAGTGTGTGTGCACAGCAAACTGATGCATTCTGCGGGGGATGAGTTGAAGTCACGGTGAGAGCAGCACAGGAGCAAAATGAAATGGGATAAAGTAGGAGAAAAGGCAAAGCTGCATTTTTTTAAAAAATAAATGAAAAAAACAGCTCTGGACTCCATCCAAAATCCTTGAGCAGGGGGGAATTTTTGGGGGGTTAAAATAAATACAAAATACTAAATTTTCAAGTTGTATGTCCCTCACCTAAGCCAAAATTAAATACACAAGCCCCTCCTCAGTGCTTCCATTTTTTTAAATGCCTGACCCACTTTGCCCTTCCCCCCTCATAAATAACCAACAGTCCCTAACCACAGAGGGAGGCTGACGCGGCGACTAGGAGCACGCGCAGATCACCAAATCCGGTTAAAGTCCGACTGAGGTGTTTACATGACGGAGAAGCTCAACTTCCAGTCACATTATCTGTGTTAGTCTGACTTCAAGAAATTTGATTAAGTCCGTTTCCAGTAGGACCAAAACATTAACACGTATTTTAAAAGTCCAGTTTTAGTCGGATTAACACAATAATTTGACTTTTTCAAACATCATGCACTGAGTGAGGTGCAGAAAAATGTCTTTGTGATGAGATTAACAAGCAGTCTACTCTTTTTTAAGTCTCAAACATTTATGTCTGTTGAAATAAAATAACACTAAATGCGTGCTTGTTGTGACTTTTCATATGGGGAGAAACGTTTCCATCTTTCTGCTTTATAAGATAATAAATATACAAAATTAATAACCGTTTGGTATGTAATGGAAGTTTTTTTTGTGGCTTTTTTAAAAATATTTTAATTCTAAAATAAATAAAAGGTCAACTAAGAAAAACAACTCAATGTTAGCTGCAATCCAAATCACGAAATCAGATAAAGACATGTCATACTGTGCAGTAAAATGTAACATAATGTCATTTTTTTCTATTTATTCTAATAAAGTTAGAATAAAGTGCAGCGCTCTTCTTCGAATCTCATCTGTGAGAAATGTCAGCGTGCAGCTCGAGCTGCTGCAGTCATGTGTTCATCGTTCCCTGGCAGGCGATTTCAATCACATGACCTCACGAGACTCGGCTTAATCACCCAGACTTCTGCAGTGCTGTAAACACGTTTAACACACGGTGATGTTTGATGTGTTTGATATCAAATTTGAACTTTGTGAACAGTTTGTGAATCAGTGTCTCATAACAAGATGAACAAACAGCACTTAAGTCTGCACTTTGACTTAGTAACAAATATCAGTTAAAAACACGCCAGTCAGGGTCACTTTTATAAACTTTCAAGCATCAGAAATGAAGGTCAAAAGGTCTTTTTGCTTTTTTAGTTATTGTATGTTTTTTTAGTTTAAAGCATTTTATTGAGAGGGGTCAGTTTGCACAAATTGTTAGCAAATAAACACAAACATTGAAATTTTAGAGAAATATACAAATGCAGCATGAATATAATTAGTGCATTTAAATAATATACGCTGCTCTTCTCAAGGATGTAATAAATAAGCACATAAATAAATAGCAAAGTCAAGTATGTGTTTTTTTATTGTATTTTGCCACTTTTCTGTTCTTTTTCCAACAAATTAAATCATGACAACAAAGCAAAATATGACCCCTAAATGTTCACACCTCAAGGCAGGTTTGCATTAAACTTTAAATAAATGGAAGAAAACTTTAAATGAATAAAATCTATAAAAGTATAAAATAAAGTAGAAAGTAAATAAAGTAAAGTATAAAGTATAAAAGTATTTTCTTTGTGTGAAGTTTATGTGTGAAACTTGAACTGACGTGACTTGTGTGCGTAGTAAAATAGTGACTTCAGCTCCAGTATGTTTAAGCAAAATGCCCGTCCTTAAGCAAAGAGTCACTTTTTATTAAGTTCCAAGCATCCGACATTAAGGTGTTTTTACAAAAGGTGTTTTTTTGTTGTTTTTGGTATGTGTCTTTTTTGGTTAAAAGTACTTTATTGAGCGGTGTCAGTTTGAACAAATTGTGAGCAAATATACACAAATAAAGAAAATATTGATAAATACAGCATGAATAATTAGTGAACATACATAACTAGTACAGACTCACTCTTCTGCAGGATTTTTTAAATTAAAAACATAAATGAAAATAAGACGAGTATGTATTTTATAGTATTTTGCCTCAGTTCTGTTATTTTTTATTTTACCTACCTCAGGTCAGGTTTGTGTTAAACTTTTAAGAAACTTTGAATTCTTGTGTGTGTAGTAAAATAGTGACTTCAGTTCCAGTATGTTTAAGCAAAATGCCCGTCCTTAAGCAAAGAGTCAGCTAATAGTGAACCTCCAAATGTTTTGTGTGATTAAAGGAAAGGCTCACATTTTTGAAGATAGCAATTTTCCCACGCCCATGTGTATATTTAAAGATGTTTATGCGGCACAAATACTTTTGAAATTGGTGCGAAATGACCGGAGAAAACAGAGCAAAAGGACTATTTTAGAACCAGCATATTTTCACACCTTACTGGGTGAATTAAGGGGCGCTCCTGACCTTTGTTGTTGAAGCGAAACAGGTTGACAAATGAACTGTAAGCGGAGCGGAGGGGGGGCTCATCCTGCTCCGGCGTCAGAGGTTTGAAGTGGGTCAGGTGGGAGGGGCTGGTGGGCGAGGTGACAGGCGGCTCGACGCTCCAGTCCGTTGAGGATGAAGACGAGGACTTGTCATCAGCAGCCATGTCACTGCTGCTCCGGCTAAAGATGCAGAAAATAAAAAACATCAGCAAGTGTTACTGATCAACTCTCCGAAAACGGTGTGAAGACTCTTTATCAGATTGTGACATTTAGATCTGAAACCGAATCAGTCGCAGTGATAATCAGAAACAGCTGCTGTGTTTTCATCTGCTCGTTTTCCACAAATTCATCATGAAATTTCTTTCCTCTAACTATCGTTGCGGCCAATTATTGGGGCCGATATTTGATATTCTGACGATTATCTGTATCTGCATTTATTTTAACTTTAATTTTTTATTTTTGCCAATAAAATCAAGTAATTGAAAAGTGCAAAGAAAGCGTCAGCATGGGAGGAACTTTTATTTTATAAGACTGAGTTATTTCCTTTATTAATTTTTTTTTTATTTAAATTTTTGTTTAACTTTATCAAAAAAAGTTGCAGGGAACGTGCTGTACATGATGTTGAATATTTCAGTTTTAATTAAACATTTGTTAAAGGAATTTAAATGAAGTTTTATATTTGAGTATTGAGTATTTGAGTATTGTAAATGCATAACAGTTACAAATATCAGTTATCGGTCTTATTAACTGCCAACACTTGAAAACTACTTAGTGACGTCCTGCTTGACTGCAGAAGCTGTTTTTCGCAACACGCACCTCATTTCCTGATTTTGAAAAGTGACTTTCGTTTTCGTCATTTTCCTGAGCGGCAATCAGACAACTAGAAACAAAAAATGAATAATAAAAAAAATGCTGGGAACTTTCTGTATATGATGTTGAAAGTTTGAGTTTTGATTAAACATTTGTTAAAGGAATTTAAACAAAATTTTGTGTTGGAGTTTGTTATATTTCAAATTCTGAATATTGACAGAATGATTTTAGTTTTTATTGTAAATGCATACTAGTTCAAAATATCAGTAATCGGTCTCATTAACTAGTTATAATCGGTATCGGCCCTGGAAAAGTAATATTGGTCGACACCTAATCAAAAACCAGCACTGTAATAAAACGCTGTCTGACCAAAGCGCTCGGCCCTCGAGTGTCCCTGTGAGCTGACAGCAAGTTAAATATCAGCCAGACGTAAGTGCACATTCACTCCAGAAATGCAGCAGTAGAAAGTTCAGTCACTGAGCAGCTCCGGTAATCTGACAGAATAACAGGTATTATAGCTTTATACGCGCACTCAGGATCTCATGTGATAGTCATCGTGTCAGCAGCCAATCAACCGTCACATGATAAAATACCACAACTCATAAAAAGGAAGTCAACATGTGCAACCTGCTGTTGAGAAACATTTGATGTTTCAGAAACATTTTATGTTTCAGAAACATTTGATGTTTCAGAAACATTTGATGTTTCTGAAACATGGCAGGTTAGTTTTTAAAGACATCTGCTTAACGCTGGTTCTTAACGGTAAAAAGGGAACTGTCATTATGACATTTGCTTCCGTGATTAAGACATTTCTGATTTCTGTCAACAGGAAACAGATTCATTTTTTTAATCTTTCTGCTGCTATAGTCACATGCTACATCTGAACTATCTAATATCACCTCACGGGATTACAGTAGTGTTGTGTACTTGTGCAGATTAGAACTAGTAGTATTTTCTTTCCATACTACTCTGATTCTTCTTCACTACATTTCAGGGAGGAAATACTTCACATTTTATGCCACTGCATTTATTTTACAGCTTTCGTTACTCTGCAAGTTTAAATTTTTGCACTCAAAACGTAAAAAGAGCTTATAAAATATGTTTTGTTGTAAATTAAACTACTGTTGTTCCTAACACTACATACAAGTGGAGCTGAAATGATGAGTTAATTAGTTAATTGACAGAAAATTATTTTAAGCTATTTTTCACGCAAAAACATGTGACGGTTCCAGCTGCCTTTTCTTTAAATTATTTGAAGTTTTTTTTGTGATTTTTTTTCTAATTTTTGTGTAGTGAAGAGCTAATATTGAGCCAGCCCTAGTTTGGAATATTTCTTGGACAAATCAAACGTTAAATTGTCACAAACCAAACAATCAATCAAATCAATTACTCGAGAAAAAACACATCAGATCAATATTTAATTAAAATAATTAAGGCTTTTTTAAATAAATAAATGTAATGCATTTTTAAAACTTTTTAAGGCTCTGCAGGAACCCCTTATGTCCCAGAAAATAATATAATTAAATATATAAAATAAATTGGGGTTGCAAATTGTAAGCACTTTATTTAATCGATTAATCAGTAAAATTAGCAATTGATTAATCGCTATATAAAAAATAAAAAATAAAAAAACGTTGCTTATTTTAAAAAATACCAAATATCCTCTGTCAAAGCTCACAGCAACATATTGCATGTCAGCATTTCATAGCCTATCGATTAATCGATTAAATTTCACATTTGATTAAATTCTTTATGATCAGAAATTAAGTGTTATCATCCCTAAAATAAATACTTTTTCAGCACTTTTAGGTAATTTTCTGACTTGTTTTATTGTTTTTAACTGCTTTTTTTCTTATTTTCAGGTAATTTTCTTGTAACTGTAATTTCTTTGCAAATTTTTCAGCAAACTGTTACGTTTCTGTTTTCCTTCTCGTATTTTTGAAAGAAATCAAAACAATTTGCTGAGATTTCCAATGGTTGGTTCAGAACTACGGCTGGGCAACATACACAATACATACCGTTACCGTGATATGAGACCACATACCACCTGATATTCGGATATCGTCATTTTCGTCATATCATGATATGAAACAAATGTTGTCTTTCCTGATTTTAAAGGCTGCAGTAAAGTGATGTCATTTTATAAACTTATCAGACTGTTCTGCTTGTTCTAATATTTGCGTTCACCCACTTGAGTCATTAAATCCACATTACTAATGATCATCAAAAACCTCATCGTGTTGACATTTTATCCAAGTACAAACAGTCATCCCTAAAATATTGTCACAGTATCAATATCTACGTATTTCGTCATATTGTGACATTTGATTTTGTTGCCCAGACCAGCATTTATAACAATAATAATAAATGATAATAATAATAATATTATTAATAATAACTACATTTATATAGCACCTTTAAAAACACAGACTTTACAAAGTGCTTTGACAAACAAGGCAAAGCGGAGGCTGTAAACCCCAGAATTATTAAAACAATTTAATCAATAATATCGACAAAGGGCAGAAAAGAGTGAAGGCCGAATAAATTAGGGAATTCAGGGCAGAGACATATTAGATAAATACGGTAACAATCACAATAATAATAAACAGGATGAGGGCAGATTTTAAAAACATATATAGAGAGGCTAAAATTAACAGACAAAATAAAAATAAATAATAGATAAATACAGTTACAAGACGGGTAAAAAAAAACAACTTAAAAGAAGAATTAAAACATCATACAAAGGCAAATCTATAAAAATGTATCGCGATATGGCCCAGATATATCGTGATATTATTTCAAGACTATACCCCTAAGACAGATACACATCTACTCTTTATGTTGTTGATCACCTTGTATTTTTTAAACACACATACTCCCCTAATTTCTATTTCATTTTGCAGTTTAGAGTCAGTATTTTCTGTCCCTCACTGCTGCACTGTCCCACAGATGAAATCCAGATATGATTGATTAGTTTCAGTCGGCTGATAGCGCCACACACTCAAATACACACTTGTTGTTGATACACTATGCGTGTAAAAACACTTCGACTTACCCTTTGAAGAAAGCTACAGAGTTTGAGTTTGCAATGCATGCCATTTTAGCTCATACGGAGAGGAAGAAAGCAGAAGCAGCACTTTATCCTTCACCTCATCATGTGACCATAACAGGCCGGAGCGTGACCACTGTATCCTCTGCTCATTTGACCGCCCGTGAACCAGCCCTCCGCCTCTATCACGCAGCATATCACGCACAGCTGATGTACACAAGATAAATGTTCACTGTCGCTCGGATGATCTCGGAAGTCTGTTTACAGATAACGAGAGTTTTAATAATCTATGTTAGCTAGCAACCGTTAGCTAGCTATCAATCGCAGTTTTTACTACCTAACTTAGCTTTTTTAAATGTATCTCACGTGTCAGCGTGTTAGTTTCACGCGACATTTACAGCCACATTAATGCAGCGCGCGACAAATGTGTATTTAATTAGCGGCAGCTACCTGAAAAACACTTAGCCCAGCTAGCTAGTGTTAGCTTCCTGTGCTAACTAGCCGGTTGGCTGCAAACAAACTATTTCTTGGAGCAGTTAGCGCGGGAAATGCGACCAAACAGCCGTGACGGCAGATAACATGAGGATTACCCGTTCAGTGTGTGAATGTGACATCAATGTCTGAAGCGGTACGAGCTCGAGGACATCTGTAAAAACACCTGAAAAACAGCTGAGCCCCGTACACCAGCAGCCCTGACGAATCGAGAGCCGGGTGAACTGTTGTGATGAAGAGACAAGGCAGCACGCGTCACACTCAGAAAAATCGATTGATTTTTTTTTTTTTTTTTGGCGGACTGCAATACCAACTTTTTGTCTGCATACCGCCATCTAGCGTCCCGGAGTATGTAGAACAGACTCTACACCAAAACTGATATAAAATTTAAAAATATGTTACAAAAAAAAAAACGAAATAAAACTTAATTTGGGTAAAGTAAAGTGGGACATCAGGTGAAATGGGACAGAATAAGTTTTAAACTTTTTAAATATTAGCAGCCAGTCACCAAACATGTTCTTTAGTTGTTGCTACAAATGTACTTTACACAAAACAATATTTTTTTATTGAATCAAAAAAGCCACGCGACACATTGATTGACTCATGTTGTTTATGAGAGTAGTGCAGCTAAAATAATGAGGTTATAACATCAAAATGGTTTAAGGATGTTGCATTAATTTCTTGACTTTCAATTAAAATATTTTCACAATAAGATGACCTTGCTAGTTCACCGGACATTTTTTTTTCTGTATTTCGGGATAATCTTCTTTTTCAAAACTTTTTTTAGGTAATTTAAAATTATTCAGTTTTCTAACAATATTAATTATAGATTATTGTATAAATTTACATGAGGAGACTCAAAAAGTCACAAGAATTTTTTTTTGTGATAATTTTCTTTTTAAAAGATATTTTTAGGTCATTTAACATAAATAAATGTTATGACAATATTTATGATATAATATTATATATAATAATAATTCTATATATATATATATTGGTTTGATTTCTTTCAAAAACATGGACAAAAAGCAACTGAACAAGACACAAGGCCCAAAAATTAGAAAAAGGTGGTGTACAGACACACATGCAAAATTAAAAAAAACAAATAAAGACTGATTGTTAGGTACATAGACTATAAATTATAAATAAATATTTATTTTATAAATTCTTTATATACAGTCCGTGGTTAGGTATCAATAAAAAGGGGGGGGCAAATTTTATATATATATATATATATATATATATATATACAGAGCCCTTTGTTTATTCTAGTGCAATATACTGTACATATTCAGAGCTTGGTGTCCGTAATCGTCTCTGATTGGCTCCTGGCTTCTATGACGCACCTATGACGCGCCCCCAGACGCATGCGCGGAAAGCCGGCGGACTTTTTGTTTATGTTTGAATGAACTCGTCAGTGTTTCTCAGCTGGTTTCAGTCTCACCATTGATTTAAGTTGGCACGGTCACCATGAGCTCGCTTTGACCATCTAATACGGACATTTGTTAGCGAGTGGTGAGGTCTCCCGCTGCGTGACGTTTAGTGACGGTAAGTTTTGTCTAAATGTTGACAGTAACGAGTTAAATCCGTATGCTAACGTTAGCGCGTCGGCTAACTGATAGTTAACGTTTGGATGAGGAAATAAACTTTTTTTGGAGTTTGCAGGCTGAGTAAATCACAAACGCTGAGTTTATTATGTACAGACAGTAAACGGATACAGTGCTGGTCAGGTAACGTAAAACACAAATCGATCTTCACCGTTGGATCAATTAGCTCAGTTTAACGTTAGCCTGATTTTTATAGATTTAACGGCCAAAATGTCAATTCTATCTCTTTTTTAAGGGGTTTTGTGAATCAGGTATCATGTAACTAAGGTCAACGTTAAGTACATTTACTCAAGTAATTGTACTCAGTGATGGCATGTAACTAAGTTCTTGAGGTAAAAATTTGAGGTACTTGTACTTGAGTCAGTTCTTTTCATGCCACTTTATACTTTTACTCATGTGAGAGAGAAATATTTCACTTTGTACTTCAAAATAATTATCTGACAGCTTTAGTAACTATACTTATTAAGATTTTCTTTGCATTAAAAGCATTACAAATATCTTAAATATGATGTTTTGTTATAAATAAAAACACCCTGCATTTAGTAAAGTACATCTGCAACAATCAGCTTGCTGATCTGCAGGAAATGAAGTGGCAACTATGTTTGATAAACACTGAAGTCGTTTATTATTATCATTTATGTTGTTTTCAGATTGTTGATCTCGTCGCTCGCTCAGCTCTACACGTCTATCTAAAATGTTACCTTTGAGGACAATGATGCCTCCAAAGTCTTCCAAGCAGACTTCAGCCGCAGCAGCGAAGATCAAAAATAAAATCCTCAGTGAGTCTCATTCATTTGCACACATTTACAAATCATCATTTTTCTGCCTTCATGATGCACAGTCTCATTGTACTGAGAGAAGACTTTGCATGAATATTGTTTTGTTTCTTCTTGACCACACCAGACACCTCCTCCTTCTTCAAGGTCTCTTTGAAGACCAACAACAAGGCCTTAGCTCTGGCTTTGGAGGCCCAGAAGGAGCGGAGCAGGCAGCTGGAGATGGAGGTTGTGTACCTTCAGAAACAAGTGGAGGCTCTGTGCTTCGAGCTGGCCACCAAGAAATACAAGCACAGGAAACTGGTGGGTGTGTTGTTTGCTTACACTCATTTAGAGCTGCAGTTTAAGACATAAAAACAGTCATTATAGTATTATAGTAATAGTATTGGTTTTGCACAAACTATATCAGAGGTTTTGTGTTTCAGTTGATCTTGTTTTTCTCTCACAGCTCCTCATTATAAAAACCCTCCACAGCAACACTTTGCAGCATTTGGACATGGTGGCCGAGCTGTTCCCTGACAGTGTAAGGACTGTTTGCTGTTTGGTTTGGCATGTGTGTGACACAGAGGGCGAACATTCAAAACAAAGTTACTTTCAGAATTTGCACGGCTTAATCTTGATTCCACTATTTTATAGTATTTGCTAAACGTGTGTTTGTCCCAATGAGACGAGAACTCTGGACCACATTAACTCACAGAAAAACTGTCGCAGGATAATATTTCAAAAGACTGCTCATCCCTCCTGCGGCGTCTCAAAGTGTGTATAACCTTTATTTAACCAGGTGAAGGGGCATGCAACTTTATATAGCTGTATTTTGTATTTAATTTATCGCCTGATTTTAAAGAAAACATGCCGGCCTGCAGGTTTGGAAGGACACTTAAAAATTTGGGGCAGTTTTTTTTCCTTAAAATTTTAATTTTTTGAAAGGCATGCTCTTGAAAAATTGCCCAAATTACACAATTTACAATAAACAGAAATCTTTGTTAGATTGTCAAATTTCCGACAGTCCTCAAACACATCTTGTGGATGCTGAAATTGTGTTTGAATTAAAAAATTGTGGGTTCTTGAAAAGTCATTTCAAACCTTTTTTCATGAGATTTTGTTGATGACTGTGTGTGAAATCTGTTAATAAGACTGAACAAAGTAGTGGAAAGGACCCGGCGATATGAAAGTATACGAAACATAATCTGTGACTGTATTTGTTATTGTACTGATGACCTGCAGGATCTTCCTAAACTATCTGGGGACGACAAGACGTCAGCTGGTGACATTAATACAGAAAACCTGGTGGTTGAAAGGTGAGAAAATAGTGCATTTGGATGAAAATGTATTTTGAAGAAAGAAAACGTTTTTTGGTTTTGGCAGCTGTGAATGACGTCTATTTGTTTTTCTCTTTTTTGGTCCCCTTGTCCCCTCCCTAACTCCCATGACTAGTCTTACAGATCAGTTACCTCCTCAACCAGAAACTGCGGGACGTTTGTTGTGTCCTCTAGAAAAGGTAACAGCGGATTTGCCTGAAAAAGACTCTGCTGCAAATGTCTTCAGCATCCAGAACAAACCCCAGAAGGCCCCTGATATTTGCAATGGTAGGGTGTTTAGAATTTTTGGTGTTAACTCGTCATGAATCATGAATGTTTTCATATTTACCGCCCTGAGATCACGAAGTAAAATTCCCTGTAAATCAGTAATTTGTTTATTTTTTCACAGACGCTGAGAAAAGGCAGTCGAACCTGCTCATACACACTCCCCAGACCGGAGCGTCCCGTCCGTCCAGCAGCCTTAGGGACGAAGTAGAGCGGCTGTCGATGATGTTCTCCCAGTCTGGATTTGATATGACGTCAATCCTCCGTCCTCAGATCAGTCAAACACGCTCAGCTGCAATCGCCGAAGGACCCGAACCGTCTTTTTCTGGTGATCTACCAAGCAGCTCGGTGATGGAAACAGAAAATGGTAAGAAACACGAGAAGACTGTGCTTCTGAATACGACGATGGAGATGACGCTCAGTAACGCTGCTGAGATAATCACCGTGGAAACCAAGGCCAAAAAAACAGGCCGCTCTGGCAAGCCCAAAAGCAAGATGAATAAGGAACAAGCCCGTGGGTCGAGTGCGGCCGAAAATCCACAAGTGAAGAACTCTGCAGATTCTTCAGCGTGCACTTTGTTACAGACTGAAGGTCATACGCTGGAGGATACGGCTCACCCAGAGGTCACTGAGGTTCAGTCGCCCAAAACGCAGTGTAGGAGCGTCGTCACCTCTCGCATTCCCAAACTGAGCAAGCCTGTCGCTGGCAACCATCAGAAAACGGATAAATTCAAACCCCGTGATGAGCATACCGAGTCAAAGAATGACACCCTGCACCTGGATGATTACTTCACGGATCCTGATGTTAAAGCCACTAAAAGCGTAAAATCACCACGAGAGATTGATACGACAGAAGAGCCAACGTCCAAAATCACAAGCAGGAGGACTAAAGGCAGGGCCGCGTCCTCAGTCGGCAGAAAAACGTTTGTCAGTTTGCCTCGGCCGTCGAATGAAAATGAGAGCAGTCCGTCTCAGTTGGAACAAATCCACAACGAAGTGCAAGAAGGAGTTAAGGGAAACTGTGAAACGTGCAAAGACCAACAGCTTCCCGCAGACTTCCTGTTTAGTGCAGATGTAGAACATGTGAGCAAAACGCCACAGAGAAAACCGAAGACAAACTCCGTCCACAAATCGAGATGCAGAGGGACATTTATCGTCTCAGCTCCCTGGGACAGCACCCAGTCCAGCAGAGCATCGGCAGAGCTGGGACCAGGAGAGCGGGACTTAATGTCTCCGACAGGACCCTCCGACTGTGAGGCAGAACAAGGATTAGTCGTGGATGCAGGTGTCCTTCTGAGACATTCAGAGTCAAACCCACAAACACCGAGCTCCTGCAAGCGTCCTCGGCTCGCCACTCTGGATTCAGGAAGCCCTCACGAGGATGTGAGCGTGAACGTTAATCGTGAAGTTCTGCCGTCAGACCACGACTGCACTTCAGACACAGAGTTTCCGAAACCTAAAAAAGCCAGGAGAGAAAAAACAAGTCGGTCCGACAAGAAGAAGGCCGTGCAGAGGGAGGAGCGTGACGATCATTTCAACGACAAGAAGAAGAAGAAGAAGAAGAAGAAACAAAGAGGATTTGGATCGGAGGACGAAGTTTACCTTGAGGACCACGGTGACGCCTCACCTCTCTGTGGGTTCGACGACCCTGAAAGACACAAGGAACGGTTAGATGATTTCCAAGTCTCGCATCCCGACATCAGTGACATCTTTGAACATTTCTATGATTCAAAACTCATCGAGTCAAAATCAAAGATGGCTCAGAATCCGAAACGATATCGAAAAGCGTCCAAGCTCCAAACGCCCACAAAAACCAGAAATCCAAGGGAGACGTTTGTTGTCTGCAGGCGCAAAACTCAAGACGCTGCTCCACTAAACAACACGAGGACATCTAATGTGTCCCACAGTCACTCGGTGGACGCCAGCGAGGAGACGGTTCATCAGAATCTGGGCGACCTGCTGACGGATGAGATGCCGCCGTGGCTGGACATGGACGTCAGCGTTGTGGACTCTGAGGCGGGCTCTTTACTCGCCAGTCCCAAGAGGGGGACGCCAAGCGGAGCGGCAGTGATCGAGGAGTCCGCTGCTGTCGCCACTGAAGCCTCTCCAGGTGAGGTATCCACCATCCAGGTGTCTTTATTTATCTGTTTAATTAATTACGTTAAACTGCAGTGAAAATGGCTTTTCCTCGAGTTGCACATTTATTCCATTTTTTTCGTTTCTGAAAAAAATTTAATAAAAAAAAAATGAACGAAAGAAAAAAATCTGCAGTTTTTCTAAATTGGCAAGAAGATTATTTTCTCAGAATTCTAAAAAAAGCTTTTTTCTGAATCAACGAGGTAATGATCCCGTAAATTCTCGTTTTTTATGAATTAATTAGATTATTATCTATCTATTTTTTTTTCAAGAAAAGCTTTTCTCATAGTTCTGATATAATCCTCTTCCTTCTGAGAAACAGTTATTATTTTTCCAAATAACTGATTAGGTGTTGGCTCCATTAAATGGTGAAAAATAGTATCAGTGTTAGAATGAAGTCCTAAAATGTCTTGTTTTGTTCACCACCCAAATATATTCAGTGCTCCAGCACGGAGGAGGAAAGAAACCAGAAAATATTTCCATTTAAGAAGCTGTAATTAGAGATTTTTTAAAAACTTTTTTATTCTGAAGAATACTAGAACTGATTATTCCATCACCAAATTAGTTGGTGTTTAATTTAATAATTGACAACTAATACATTAATTACATGTTGTAGCTCTGTATAGCAGCTGTTGCCTGTTAAATACTAACAAAACTGTTTTGTTATTTAACAAAAGCTGCTAAAGATTCAAATGTGAAATGTGTGGAGACAAGAACTTTGTCAAAAAATAAATAACTGCAGAACATTTGCAAAATTTTTATTTGAATCAGAAACTATCACATCAGAGAAAAAACAACAAAAATGGGAAAATGGGACAAATAACTTAATTAAGATTCACTGTGCTGCAGCAGGAAGAGTGTTAACGTCACTGACCAACACCATGACGACCCCGGACAGCGAGAACGGAGGACGCACCAGGAGACGGAAAGGCGTCATCAGCTATAAGGAGCCGACCCTCAACAGGTCGTCAAATCTTTGATCTTTAATACAGAAAACACCAGCGAGTGGTTCAAGGTTCCTGATGATCCTTGAAAAGTCTTGAAAGGCATCGAGTTTATTACTAAAATGTCTTAAATTAATCATTCAAAAGTTAAAACACAGGAAGTAGGATTATATGATTTTTTTTTCTATTGTTGCATTCTAAAATCTCAAAATAATTGGTTTGCCACTTGGAGTTAAATCACCTGAAAGTCATGTATTATGTTAAAATAAATATTTGGGAAAAATTCTCCCTAACCCTAAGAAATTTTTTTAAAAAAAGTTCAATTTTGGTTATAAAAATAGTCTTAAATGTAATTCCATGTGGCAGAAAAAAAAGTTCCTGCAAATTCTAAAAAAGCCTTAAAAGGCATTTAATTAATTAATTAATCGAACAATAAGGCCTTTATTGACTTTAAAATGTCTTAAATACATTTTTCAAAATCCCTAAAAGTGCTAAAACATATTTTTTTACTTAATATTCCCTCTGATATTATTGAAAAGGCTCACATTAATTGGATAACATAAAAAATGCCTTTTGCTTCAGGTTCATGTTGTTTTAATAAACATAAAAAAGAAAAATAAATTCTCCATAATTTTATTTTTATTTATTTATTTACATTTTTAGAAAAATTAGTCTAAAATTTCTTTCCTAAGAAATTTTCTTTTCTTAAAGTGGCATTAAAAACAGTCTTTTAAATGTTTAAATTTCACTTGCCTTGAGCTGTAGAAACCCTGTAATTAATTATATTCGGTTTTTTTGAAACAGCAAAATGAGGCGCGGAGATAAATTCACCGACAGCGAGTTTCTGAGCTCTCCGGTGTTTAAGGACGGCAGGAAGAGGAAGAAGAAGCAGAAGAAGACTGCGGCCAACCCGAAACTGGAGCAGTCTGTTTTAGCGGACTGATTAGCATTTTTCTGTGTTTTTTTTTATTGATTTATTTGAAGTTTTTGGTTTTCGAAATAAAGACGTGTACAGACAGACGTGTTTTGGTTGGTGTGCCTCTGCAGGATGCAGATTTCACACTGAGCTCCGGTAACCCCGGTGCACTGGCTCACGGTGTCCGGGATGTGACAGACTGACGGGGGCTGAGTCATGAATCATTTATTGCGGCTGCTCACCTGAGACGCTGCGGGCTCGTGTCGGCGGACAGGTGACCCCGCAGCACGGCTGCAGTTTGTGTCAGCGTGTCTGCTGAAGGTCTGAGAGCCGCTTCAGGGTCAGACCGGCGTGTGTGGTGAGTACAGGTGACAGCACGTTTAAATACGCCACTCATTGTTTTTTATTAATATTATTATTACATTATCTGCTCGCTGAAGTCAGTTTTGCACAGGAGAGGCGGTCCGGAGCTGTTGTGGTTACAGAGGATGCATTTTTTGGCTCTGCGTGGACCAGCAGGGTGTCAGGTTCATGTCCTGACGTCACAGCCGTAAATTAACCCTTTTATTGTTTAGGTTAACAATGTGATCAAAGCTGGCCTTCTGTAACACCGATGCATTTGTTGTTTTTGGATTTTAGTTTGAGGATGACCAATAATGTTTGTTTTCTTTAGAGCCAATGCTGATTATTAGTAGTTAATGTTACCGATAACCGATATTTGGAACTAATAAGCATTTACGATAAAAATGAAAATCTTTCTGTCAATATTTGGAATTTTGAAAATAACAAACTCCAACACAAAACTTTGTTTAAATGTGTTTAGCAAATGTTTAATTAAAACAGAGACTTTATACATGTTATACATATACAGCAAGTTCCCGGCAACTTCTTTTGTTAAATAAAGTTCAGTGAAAATTTTAATAAAAAATGAATAAAAATAGGTTTTACAAAGTAAAAGTTCCTCCCATACTTAATAACATTTATTAAAATAATTGTATTAATTCTATTTTATTTTAACTTTACTTACAGGGTTCCTACAGGTCCTTAAAAGAATTTGAGGGAAAAAATCAAGGCCTTGAAGATTTTTAGAATTATGCATGAATAGATATAGGTCTCTGAAAGTGCTTGAAATGATACGTTTCAAACAAAAATAAAAATTAAGGTTTCTGTTGATTTTGTTGTTTTCTTAACATTAGCAAACAGGCTCCTTAAAAAGAAAATAAAAAATCAAGGCCATAATGTTGGTAAAACCTGCGAGTTCTCACTATGAAAATTCACAGCATTGTTAAAATATTTTGATGTGACTTTGAGTTTATCTCAATGCTGGGTACTTGCATTTCAGGAAAATTGTCCTTGAAAGTCCTTGAAATTGTTCAGTTACAGAAAACGTATTTTTAAGGTGGACCAGAGTTATTGGACAGTTGTCTCGCTGCTCTTGTTGGTAGCTCTGTGTGTGGGACCAGCAGGGTGTCCGCTTCATTATCTGACTGTTGCAACATGAAATTAACCCTTTAATTATTTTGGTCAGTGTGAAAGCTAGCCCTCCCAGCGACCTGCACATCCATTGTTTTGACTGCATGTCCATTTCACTTTCAGGGTTTCAACAGGTCCTTAAAATCCTTAAAGATTTGTGAATTTGAGGGAAAAATCAAGGCTTTGCCTCTGTAAAGCCCGCAAGGTCTCAACAGAAAACGTAACAGTATTTAACCTTGATCTGTTTCTCAAACCGAGCCTTGGTGGGTACTTTCATTTGAGGAAATCAGGGCTGGAAAGTCCTTGAATTTGTTGTTAAAGACCGTGTGGCGATGACATAATATTGAACATATTGAGATGTTTTCTTGTTTTTTCAGGGGCACCAATTTAAAAAAAAAAAAATCACTTAGAAAATGGGGGCGCGGCAGCTGAAGAGAGACGTTGAGGCGCTCATGTGAGTGAAAATCAGACGCTCAGAGGTTTTTAAAAACATTTTAAAATGCCGACTGATGGTTTTTTTTTCTGACGTAAACAGTGGAGATTACATCGGGCAGAAACTCAGAGAAAACGCTTTTGATCCAAAGGGGAAGGGGACGTCCACCATGCTGGATGACCT
Organism: Plectropomus leopardus; assembly: GCF_026936395.1. Classification (NCBI taxonomy): domain Eukaryota; kingdom Metazoa; phylum Chordata; class Actinopteri; order Perciformes; family Serranidae; genus Plectropomus; species Plectropomus leopardus. The sequence goes on along the minus strand of NC_142185.1, from coordinate 34,239,170 downwards.
GGTAAAGACATGACAGGTTGTCTTTATCTGAAACAAAAAACAAACACAAAATATGCAACAAATACACGGGTGTGGCCTTGATATGTATTTTATTCGTGTGCACGTCACAGGCTCACTATGATCTGGCCATCAGCGTTGCCCTGTGGTGGTTGGACAGAGAGGAGGGACGGGACGTCCTCGACAGAGACATCATGTAAGCTGTAACAGTGGTGGAAGAAGTACTCTGATCTTTAACTTCAGTAAAAGTAGTAATACCACAATGCAGAAATACTCAGTTACAAGACAAAGTCTAAAGTACACAGATGTTGGCATCAAAATTACAGCACCAAAAGTAAAAGTACACATTTTGGAGAATGACCCTTTTCAGAAATGGTTGATCTACGGGTGCAGATGTTTCCGGAGTCGTTAGTTCAGTGTCCACACATCAGATAAAAAACCTCATATTCAGTGTTTTTTCTCAAAACGGAAACATGTTGGATTTGAGCACAAAGAAATAAAAAATATAATCCAATAATAATAAACAGAAACGGCACTTCAAAATACAAGTTGAAATTCACTAAAATTCAAAATAAAGTGTTTCTATGTTTGTTTTTTTTACAAACGTGACATGTTCTCGAGTCACTTGAAGTCTTGAAATACTCAAAGTCCTTTCTTAGGCCCGCTCTCAGTTCTCCACCTTGGCCCTTCACCTAGATTTGGAGTGCCCTCCGCTGAGCAACGGCCCTTAAAATGGAGCCACAAGGGGAGGGGCTTAAATTTTTAACCAAGGAAATGAGATGACATTACGCCATCAGTAACCACCAACAGTGGCACATATGTGTGTTAGTACATAATTGGCCGATGAATCAAAGGTTAAAACAATGAGCTAAAAGTGACTGATAAACACTTCGGCTCTCATCCAAGGTAGAAATACTCCATTTTTGTTTTTTTTAAATGAAGCTCTCGTTACCACAGCGGAGCAACAAGCGGTGCAGGAGGTGCCCAGTACCCGAATCGCTTAGAGCGGGAGGCCATGATCCTCTCGTCCTTCGCTGGAATAATCATGGTGAGTGTTGTGTGCTGAGCTGGGGGTCAATGCTCTTTTCTTCTATTTGCTTTTTAATTGAGGATGTATTTTATCACGTTATTGTTATTTGTATAAATCTATGTTGGTTGTAAGTTCTAGGAAATGATGTAATCGTGCAGAGAAAATAATTAGAGGGGAGAACAGGAAGAGGAAATCAACCTTCATATCCTCGATAGTAATCACTATCCAAACTGAAAGAGGAAGATGCGATTTGATTTTAAACATGCACAGGAGAAAACTTGTGTTTGCTCTCCCGCTTCACTTAAAATCTCCAAATGTTTATCCCTTTGAAATCTGGATCTGCATCACTTTCTTGTGCTGCATTCAGACACCGTTCACAATTATTTAAACCTTTGATCCCAGAGCAAACTGGATTGATTTCTTTGGAAAACACGGGGAAAAGGCACCGAGCAACTTGGCAAAAAAATGTCTTAAGAAATTAGTAGATTTTGAAAATTATTCTTTGGAGATTTGGGGAAAAATGTCCAAAAATGATTTATATAATTATTCTAATTAAATATTTAAATGATATCAATTCATTTTCATTTATATCTTATAAATATAAATATCTTTATAAATATAAAATCTATTATTATTTTTTCAGGTAATTTCTTTGCTTTATTTTTGTTTTGCACTTTCACAAATATTTTTTTATTTATTTATTTATTGGTAATTTTCAGGTAATTTTTTGTACTTTTTACTATTTTTTTGCCATTTAAAAAAAACATTTCTTTTTGTTTTGATTATTGCCATTTTGCTGTTTCAGAACAGCCTCCCAGTGGAGGAGATCTTGGCTCTGTACAGATGTAAACCAGCTGCTTCATACCCCAACCATCGATCCAAGGTACCGAGTATCCTGGCTAACATTTCACACTCATCTTTTGAAGAAACAGACACAGTATGTTTTTTAAAATTATTTTTCGCGGTTCTTTTTGCATATTTTGGTATAATAATTACTATTGTTTTAACCCTAGGGCACCATCGTGTACCCTTTCACTCTGTCCTACCACCCGCTGGCCATGCTCGGCTCGTACAAAGCGGTGCACCACTCCAAAAAACACAGTGAGTGAGCGGGAAAAACTCTGCAGAGACAGGATACAGTTATTAACAGTAAATCAAACCAAACAGAGCGACAGGAATAAAAACATTTCCCGTGGCAGAATATTTGTCTTTTTTAGCTGAATGTTTGTTCTTGACCTTGTGAATTGAGCAACTTCACCCCCCGAGGAAGACCGCACAGTTTGATTTAGAAACGACAAATAAACTGTAGACAGCTACTCATCTAATGCACGTGTACGTTTTATTTAAATGCCTGAAAAACGTCCCACAGATCAGAAGTTGAAGAGATGGCTGTCTGAGAGGGTGAAGAGGAGCGCGCCGCCTGGACGAGAGGCGTCTTCGTCCTCCTCGTCTCAGTCCTTCCTCAGTGTGAGTAACCACAGACGGCAGCACCATTTCTGCAGTATTATTACTTTAATGCAGAGTTTCCACAGATCCTTACATAGTCTTAAAAGTCATTGAATTCATTAATTTAAAATAAGGCCTGAATTTGTAGTGAAATGACTTTTAATCTTCAAAAGTCTTAAAAAGGATTTTATGAATCCTATTTTCTCTGACATTGCATTAAAATATAATAATTAGCAACAGCTTTTTTTTTTGTTAAAAAATTATTCCTCTTCTTAAACTCGTCATGATGGGAATCCAGGCAGCAGAGTCTCATATGCAGAACAAAAACCACAAAATCATCAGAAAACCGTTCAAAAACGGCCAGATATTTCCCACACTGGCTGGTAAACCAGATATATTATTATATTTTAATATTTTAATATGTTTATTGTCTTCCAGTGTGTTCAACTCTAAAAATTGGCTGATTTAAAAATTATATATATATATACGTATATATTGTAATAAAAAAGAATTGATAAGGAGTATGGACATGGAAAAGTCATTGAAATTTATTGTGTTAAAATTCCTGATAGTTTTCGGACTGATGTATTTGTGAATGACAGGCCTGAATTGCCGCCCTGTGGATGATCAGACATCATGTTTATCTAATGTCCCTCCTCTGTGTCTCTGTGTCTCTCTGTGTCCCTGTGTCCCTCTCTGTCTCTCTCAGGACAGCAATGACGGCCGAGAGGACAGAGCTGAGCACTACGAAGGCTCACTGGAGTCTCTGCACGACTGACATCAACCCCATGATGGACTTTTCATTTATTTTCTTGAATAAAATGTTTGAGCACCAGAGTTTTTTTTACTGCTGCTGTGTTCACGTTTTACTGTCACACTTTAAACGTTATTAAATAACCACAAATCTTTATTAACAGCATGATACTGAAACTGTAACAGTTAACTGAGCCAACTGATAAATAGTGTTTTAATAATAATGATACAAACAGCGTTTTTTTTTTTTTAAATTAAAGAAAAAACGTAATGGAAAAACATAAAATATGTTAATAATAACAGTGAAAATTCATATTTTTTATTTTATAAAAATTATGAATTTATTTTCTTTCAATGGACTGCCCTCGTTATTCCTTTTTTCCATTTTTTTTTCAATTTGAGCACAAAATTGGAAATTGGAAAAATGAGTTGTTATTCTTCTTTTTTATCATTTTGGATTTGGGAAACAATATTAAAAAAAATATTATTCTATCCTTTGTGTTATTTGGAAAAACGAATGAATGAATGATACACTGATTTTTCTATCCTTCACCTTAAAACTTATTTCCTTGCAAATTGTCAGTTTCAATGACATTTTTTAAATTTTTTTGTATAATATTACATAACTCAGCACAGTGAGTACAGTGTCTTTACACAGAGCCCTCATGTCTGCAGCCTAATTTAGGAGGCGACCTGAAAGGGCAGATTTTTTAAAGACACAGTGACATCTAGTGGATATTTTTAGCATAACAAACCTAAACCGAACTGTAGAGATAGCTCCATCCGGTTGAATTGAATTCAACACATTTTTCATTAAGATAATTAAAGCGTGCTCTACGTAACGGTTGAGCGGGACGTTAAAGGGTTTTAATTTAAGCATTTTCATGATATAAATTCATTGATATATAGAGATTCTTTAAAATTTTTTTGCTGTTTTCAATTTCAACAAACGGTTAAAGGCCGCGTTGTTTTGTGATGACTTCTGACATTCTGCCTGCAAAGATTAATCCACTTGATGACGGATTAGTGGATAAAACGTCTCTCTGATGTCCATATCAATAAAGAGGGCACAGCGGGTCAGTAATTTGCCTGCTAGGAGTTTTGAGGTTGATGATTCAGGGATTTTTGCTCTATGCCCAGGATCAAGACTTTTGGCAGAGATGCCAGCGCGTTAAATCCCCGCTCATTGAAAAAACAGCTAAAGTGGGATCTGTGAAACCTTTGATTGAGGTTTATATAGCGGGGCGCTGGTGTCACTTTGTGAGACCACCATTTTTCAGTAGGTGACTGGCTCCGGCACTCTCTGCAGGATGAGTAGTAAGGTATGTGTTTGTCTTTGTAATGTCTTTATAAGTCTGCGTAGAAACCTTAAATATAGTGCAATGCAGGACATAAGGAGACTAACTGGCTTTATGACAAAGAAAATGTGCAAAACTAAAGAATGAACACACTGTAAATCTGTAAATTACATCATTTCTATATGTCATACAGCGGCGGCGTGACAAATGCACTCATATGTTTGAAATTTCTCTTTATTGGTACACTGTAAAACATTAATAACATTACTGGCCATCAGTTGTATTGCTTTCACAGTAAGTTGCTGTATAGTTTTTATGTTTTTTTTAAAAAATGTGAAATCTAACAGCTACATCCTGTAAAATCCTAGGAATAATCGCAGCATCTTTGAATATTTATCAATGCATTATTTAAAGTGATTTATATGAAATATTACATCAGCTTAATAATAATAATAATAAGAATAATAATAATCATTATTATTATTATTGGCAAAAGTCAAAAATGATCATAAAATAGAGTACAATAAAATTCACAAAAAATACAATAAAATCCTGCATCCTGTAAAACCTAAACATAATCACAGCATACTTGAATCTGTATCACTGATTCACTTTTCAGTGTTTTATTGTGAAGTATAACAGATGCTTATTATTATTATTATTATTATTATTATTATTATTATTATTATTATTATTATTATTATTATTATTATTATTAATGTTAATAATAATAATAATACTTTGATTTATAGAACTGTAAGTGAGCACAGTGTTGCCAAAGCAAGTTGTGGGAGGTTTATATTGTAAATATCAGAAGGATAAATGTGATGGATCGGTGACTGATCAGTTATTGATCAGTGTTTGTTATTGAGACTGAGCCTCTGCTTCTCTCTCCTGCTCTCAGATCACATTTTATGAGGACAGAAACTTCCAGGGCCGCTCCTATGAGTGCGACACCGACTGCCCTGACATGCACCCCCACTTCAGCCGCTGCAACTCCATCAAGGTGGAGAGCGGCTGCTGGGTGCTGTACGAGAAGCCCAACTACACTGGTTACCAGTATGTCCTGACCAGAGGAGATTACCCAGACTACCAGCGCTGGATGGGCTACAATGACACCATCCGCTCCTGCCGTACCTTCTCTTATGTGAGTACATATTTGTTTCATACAGAGACAGTGAAGAAGAGGAATCAATGCTACTTTAACGAGCTCTTTTTCTCACTTAAATTATGTTTTATTGGGGATTATAGGTGCATAAAAAGATGTTGTGTCCCAGTAGCAGCTTGTGTTTTGACACCTGGATTTCCATAAGTTTTCTTGTGCTGCGTTATGACGCCTTCACAAGTATTCAAACTTTCAAACCTTGAGTAAATTGGTTTAATTTCTGTGAAAACGTGGGGAAAAAAGGCAATGAGCAACTTAGCTAAAGTGTTCACAAATAGCAAGAAATTATTAGATTTGGAATAGGATTTTCTTTTTTTTTAAGTTAGGGAATAATGTCGAAAAACTGTATTTATAATTATCATAATTAGATATTAATTTATCATAATTTAAATGTGTTTTACAAATTTATAATTGTTAATATAAAAGCACAATTTTTAGGTCATTTTATTGTTTATTTTTTTCTTTGTATTTTTTTTCTAATTTTCAGTTTGTTTGTTTTTTTCTAATTTTTGGGTAATATCTCCTTAAGATTCATAATGCCTTATCACCATGTTTTTGGGGGAAAGAAAGGCCAATTTACCTTTACTCAGATTTCAAAGGGTTAAGTTCCTCAGTGTGTGCTTTGTTCTGTTTTTTATATATATATTTATATATATATTTATAAAAAATTATAAATATATCACATTTAGCTTAGAAAATAAGATTACAGATAAGATGACATAATTTAAGAGTTTGTGATTCCCACACCAGGGAAATTCACATTACAGCAGCTGAAGAGTCTTTTGCAGGAGAAAAGTGAAGAAAAAAAGTGATTAAGTGCCAAAAAAAATAAGATAAGATAAAATGAGAAAAAGGGGAAACTATACACACCTGTTAGAGTAACAATGGGAGTAACAATGAATAAATAACTGAGGAAAAAGGAAAAAAAGGCGAAAGGCAAGCAGAAGTGAGTGTGTGAACAAGAGCTGTGATTTGTTTCCAAAAATCTGGTAATAAACATGTACAATAGTCTTCAAAAACTAATTCCTGACTTTCTTTAAAAGAAAGTGACACTAAAGTTTTTTAGTAAACAACTTCTTCAGCCCTTTGACCCTGCCGGCTCCTGATGAGCAGATTCAACACAGCTGTGCTCAGTCACGCTGCATGGCCATTCAGTCTTTGAAAGCTGAGCAAGTTGTTTAATTTCTTTTAAAAGCATGGGGGGAAAAGGCAATGACCAACTTGGTAAGATATTTTCCAAAAATTGCAAGAAAAATTTTATAAAAATCCATTTAAAAATTTAAAAAATCAATATAAAGTTTTAAAAAATCAATATATAGAGATTTTTCCCAGCACTTTTTACGGTAATTTTCTTATTTGCTTTTATTTTAAATGTATCATTTTCTTTTCTGTTGTTTAATTTCAGGGAATTTTCTTATAACTTTTTCACTTTTTTTGTTTTTGTTGTTGTTGCTAATTTGTGAGCCATGTCTTGTTAAGTTGCTCCTTGCCTTTCACGCCGTGTTTTTTTTTTTTTTAAAGAAATCAAACCAATTTGCTGAGGTTTTAAAGGATTTTAATTTGTCCTAACCCTATAAACCTATAATCCTTCATTATGTTGCCTTAGATTAACATTTAAATTTGGAATAAAGGATATAATCAATAGAAGGATATAACCACGAGATTATTTTCCTTATATTAACATTTAAATTTGTAATTAAATTTGTCCTTACCCCCAACATAATCAGATGATCTCTTTCATGCATTTACCTTATGTTAGCATTTAAATTTTGAATAAAGGATGTAATCATTTAAACTTTATTTTGTCCTGCCTCTTACCCTGTATTTTATATATTTCATATTTTTATTCAGGGAGATTCAAGACAAAATTAGACAGAAAAGCTCTGCGGTCGTTCCTGTTCTAACTTTATACTTTATTACGTTTCTCCAGACCAGCGAGGGCCCCTACTGCTTGCGCATCTACGAGCGCCCAAACTTCCAGGGTCAGATGATGGAGTTCAGCGATGACTGCGAGTCGGTGCAGGACCATTTCCGCAGCCGGGACATCTACTCCTGCAACGTCATGGAGGGCTACTGGACCCTCTATGAGCACCCCAACTACCGCGGCCGGCAGTACTTCATGAGGCCCGGAGAGTACCGCAAGTTCAGTGACTGGGGGGCCACCTGCGCCACCACCGGGTCCTTCCGCAGAATCACAGAGTTTTAATCAGGAATCTCTCTTGATGCTTTCGGTTTTATTCACCTAGTTTCATCCAAAACACCCATTTCCTCCTCTAAATGGCATCTCTTTGTGGTAATGTTAATAAAATACGTGGTACATCAAGGAGTGGGATGTTTCATTCGGCTAAAGACGTATCAATATGATATTGTTTTAAATAACTAAATAAATGAATCTATTGTAAACTATTTTCTTTGTGCTTGTTAATAAATATTTTGGTATTGCTGGAGTTGTCTATCTGGCTGATAAAAAAAGCAACTTTGGGCAAAAAACAAACAAACAAAAACAAAAAAAAGAGGAAATTGCAGCATTAACATAACTATTTATATTTTGTTATTATTTTCTTTAAATGACTGTTTTCCCACATTTAAAAAAATACTTCCATTGTTTTAATCTGGTGGTGGTCTGTGTACATTTTGGTCTTTGAACTTTCCTTTCAGAAACAGTATTAGAAAAACAAAGAATACATAGTAATTTGATTTTGATTTCAAAATCCTAAAATGAAAAACAACATGAAATTGTAATTTTTTTTAAAAAAAAAAATCTGTTTATTGTTTTACACCCAGGACAGCTTCAGTTTCAGAAAATGAAAAAACAATTGTTTTTTTGTCAGTCCGTCAGTCCATTCACAGTCTGAACGACAGGAAGCATCTATAGAGATAATGGGGCTACTGTTCACCCCATTCATGTGTCACTGACCACAGTACAGAACATATTTAGAAAACACTGTATTTTATTTACTCACATGACTATCTGTCTACGTTTACATGTATTTCCAGTTTCTTATATACTGCATGAATATATGAAAGCAACCCCATAAAAAACAAACAGAAGATGGTAAAAGCATTGACTGTTCCAGCACCTGTCCACACTGCGGCTCTTACTAGAAGCTGTGTGTTCAACCCAAACAGAGGACTCGACTGACGGGAGTAGGAAGACTCCTGTAGGGTCTCTGCTGACCGTGGATCTTATTTAAATAACAACACACACGACAGCACCTGTTTCTGTATAAAATGGACTCTTTTTGTTGTGAGCATAAACACGTGAAGCAGTCTGAACGGCATCATGGGAAAGGTTTGTGTCTGTTTTTTTTTTACAAATTAAAACACTGTCCAACCAAAGGCTCTCTGTGAGTCACTGCGATTGTCAGAGTTGATCTCATTTATACTTCTCCGTCAGATCATCTTCTACGAGGACAGGAACTTTGGAGGCCGGCACTATGAGTGCATGAGCGACTGCGCTGACCTGCACTCCATGTTCGACCGCTGCCGCTCCATCAGGGTGGAGAGCGGCATGTTCATGATCTACGACCGCCCCGGCTACATGGGAACGCAGTACTTCATGAAGAGGGGAGAGTACGCCGACTACTTGGGCCTGACCGGGATGAATGATTGTGTCAGGTCCTGCCGCATGATCCCCACGGTGAGACCTTCCTAAAATCATATTTTTATTTTTATCTTTGTCATATGATCATCATTAACCTTTTAAAACTGGATCGACATCAGTTTCTTGTGTTATGTTCTAGACTGTATATAAAAATGGATGACACGCCCCCACCTACCCCTGCTATGCTGAAGTGAGGTTAAAATATACGAGGTATGGGCGTTGCCATCTTGTGAGGGTGATGTCATTGAGAGCCTGAATCTGGGCAGTAGCGATATCTGGTGCGGGAATTCCCGCCAAAACACCCGTCAGACCAATCACGAGCAGCTCCATTGAATGCGAGTGCAGGGATTGGATATCACGGCTGTCAATCACGGCAAAAATTTCCTTTTGTATAATTTATTAAGTCATTAAAACCAAATGTATCGTAAAAACAAACACTTGAACAAACATCAGGGTGATGAGAACTACCTTCAGAGACAGAAACCATCTTAAGGAAAAATGTATTTAGCGTGTACTTTGAGTTTTTAGTTTGGTCTCTGTCCATTCACTAACATGAAGGAGCGGGCTTTATGACCTATACTGCAGTCAGACACCAGGGGGCAATCAAGACTGAACAGCCACACTTTGGGGGAGCTGTCATGTCGTCCATATTTAAGTCTATGGTCTTGTTCAGACGCCTTTCACAAGCATTTAAACCTTTTGATCTTAAGCAAATTGGTTTGATTTCTTTTGAAAACATGGCTAACTAGACATACTCAACCATTCTGAACTCATCAAATAGCGAGTGTATACGAGTGTGACACCAAAAGCCACCTTTTGCGTCCACAAGCTCACGGATGGCGTCAGATGAGAATGCAGTCAGACAGCACCGGTGGTTATTATACGCTGCATCCACGTTTAAAGTGAACTGGTTGCGTCACTTGTCAAAGCGGCAAGATGGAACTGGTTGCCTGCCAATGAAACTTTTAAAGACAGCAGCAGGTAATAATGCCGCTGGTAACCACATAAGGAGTGCGAGTGTGCTTATAGTGAATTAAGTGTGTAACAATTGAAAATTTTGGACATTTGTGCTAAATTTGAAGGAATTCCCTCTGAGCACTCTTGAAATATTGCATTCACAAGAATGGGACAGACAACCCAAAAATAGTGCCTCCTGTCACAGCAGCACAGAGGCATCAAAAAGACAACGAGCAACTTGGCAAGAGACAAACTGACAAGAAAATAAACTAGAAATTAAAAAATGTAAAATAAAAATTAGACAGTAAAAAGAGAGACAGAAAAAGGGAAACTATTTGAAATAAATTATTTAATTATAATTACATATATTTTAATTACTTCATTTGAAAAAAAAAAGCCCTTTTTGAAGCTATTTCCTTGTTTGTTTGTTTGGTTTTTTATCATTTTTCTTTTATTGTTGTGTGTGCTTATTTTGGGTGTCCATTGCCTTATGTTTGTGACAGAGATCAGGTATCAAAGGGGTTTACTGCCTCTAAACCTTTAAGTTGGGTTCCTTATCTCAAATGTACCCAGAACAAATGACCTTAGGGCAGTTTTTCCCAAATCTCTCCCAGATCTCTCTGTGCTCCAACACAGCTGATTCAAATGATCAGCTTGTTAACACTTCAGGAGTTTATAATGAGTTGATCACTTGAATCAGCTGCGGTGGAGCAGAGAGAGATCTAAAGCATGCAGAAAAAAAGGTACTCCAGGAGAGATTTGGGAAATCTGAAATAAAATAAAATGACTGAATATGATCACAAAAAGGACAAAAGTCAAGCTGGAAATCTTTCCTCTGCTCCTCATCTGCCCTTGCTTCAATAATTATCACATCAAGGAATATTTAAGCAGCCTAACTCCACAACTGTACGACCAATCGTCACAAAACTTATAGAAAATGTCTTAAGGGATACCAGCAACATACCCTGAACGTTTCATTCAAATGGACCGCTGGGGAGCACCAAAAATGTAAAAAGTGTTAGTGGCATAACTGTGTGTTCACACCAAACACGGTAAAAAACCCAGCTGTGGTTGTGCTTACAACTGTGGTTTCCAGTGAAATACAACAGAAAGCCGGACGTAAACAGGCAGACTGCGTATTGAACCAGAGTGAACCAACAAACACTCTTCACAGCACATCACACGACCTCCGCTGTTTAGGTCCCACAATAAAAGACCAACTGAAATTAGGTTAGGTTTCACTACACAAGACACAAGAGTATTTTCAGAGGTTACCGTGTAACTTTAAAGCTTTTCTCACGGATCTCTGAGGCAGAGGCTGCATGGAGCTCCGTGTCTCAGTAACGACAATATCAACAGTTAATGGCAACACAGCGTCATGTGAAATTTTCCCTCAAGTTGAAAAAGTTCAGCTTGCTGTGTAAAATGACGCTGCAGCCGGTTTTGTCTGGCTGTGTTCTCCGCTGATGTGGACGAGTGGCTAATCATGCAGATGCGAGAGGAAGCTTTCTTATGCGCAAACCACTGCGAAAGCGGCGACACTTCGGAGCTGACTGCTGAGTTTTTCAAATGTATTGTTTTGGTGCTTTGACCGTCAAAAGCCGAGTACAATCTAGTTCCATTTTACTGGAGAGAAGGCAGACATCTCCACGGCAAATATTTACAACACTCAGCAACCCATACCAACACAATCCAGATGGATAAAGAGCACTATAGGCATGAGGAGAAATATGTATTTTTGACTTCGGCTTTAAATTTTACCTTGTGTGGAATCAGTCTTCTCATCTAACACTTGACTTAGCCCCCAAAATGTTGAACGAACCCTTTAAAGCAGCTTAATTTGCTTTTAATCCGTCCTAATTATCTTTGACATTAAAATTTAGACCCCTGAGTGACGTTCCAAAACCAGCAATTATATTTAGTTGTGATCTTTGACTTTCCCACCCTCTGCAGCACAGCGGCAGCTTCAAGATGAGGCTGTACGAGCATTTCGACATGGGAGGTGAGATGTTGGAGCTGACAGACAACTGCCCCAATGTCATGGACCGCTTCCGCATGTCCAACTTCAACTCCTGCAACGTGATGGACGGCCACTGGCTCATGTACGAGCAGCCCAACTACAGGGGACGCCACTATTACCTGAGGCCCGGCCAGTACAAGAGCTTCAACGAGTGGAGCGGCAACAACTCCCGGATTGGTTCCATCAGGCGACTCATGGATCTCTAATGACAGAAAAACGGTTCTTGTTAAATGTCTACTCTTTGCCTTGTTTCACACGCTGAATAAAATGGCGTCAGTGCTCAGTTGTATTCAGTTTTGTTCTTGCTCTCTGCGTTTGGAGGGCATGTTTTCTCACGAGGATGTGACGGGGTCATGGCCCGACATCCTGACTCTCATCAGAGGCTTGAATAAAATCCTGCAAGCGCTGACACGCACCACACCGAGGCTCAAGCGTTATCTATTGTAGAGCTGAAGGAAAGTCTGTCTGCTGGTCCCCCTCTCACTGTTCACTGACTTGACTGAAAATACAATTTACCCTTTAAAACCTGTGCAAACTGGCATGGTTTCTTTTAAAAACATGGGAGGATGGCAATGAGCAAAGCAAGAAGAAATAACCCAAAAATTAGCAAGAAATTAGAAAAAAACAGCAAGAAAATTACCTACAAATTTGTAAAATTAAATAAATAAAAATAGAATAATAACAATAAAAATAAAAAAAGGAAATTACTTGGATAAAGCTTAAAAAATTATAATAGTTCTGTAAAATAATTTTAAATATGTAATTCTGATTTCTTTAGCTTTTTTCTTTTTTTTCCCTAGACATTTTCCACTTGCTTTTTAAAAACAATTTTCCAAAATCTAATTTCAGTTTGTAAAACATTTTTTTATAAAGTTGCTCAATGCATTTTTTTACCCATTGTTTTTGAAAGGAATTGCACTAATTTGCTCAAGGTTCAAAGGTTAACTTATGAAAGGCGCCTGACAGCAGTAAAAAAAAGTGATACTGATCTGGTTTTTGAAGGGTTAAAGGTCCAGTGTGAAGGATTTTGGCTGATGTATTGGCAGAAATGGAATATAATATAATGAGATGTGTTTCCTTTAGCGTATAATCACCTGAAAATAAGAATCGTTGTGTTTTCGTTACCTTAGAATGAGCCGTTCATATTTACGAAGGGAGCGGATCCTCGTCCACGAAGATCGCTGTGCTGCACTGCCATGTTTCTACAGTAGCCCAGCATGGACAAACCAAACACTGTTTCTAGATACGAACATTCACGTTTTCGGATCAACCACTGTAGTTAGCAGCAACTCTGCATGTAGAGTGTCCGAGAAACACTTACTTTTTTAACGTGAAACAGCTTTAGTTTTTAGCGTTTAAAGTCACCTGGTCTGTATATTATGGAGAGGAAGAAACCTCTGTGGATAATTCAAAAACCTCCGGATCACTGAAATAATTCTAACCGTGAGCAAAATGTCCTGTTTCGTGATGATAATTTGAAAATGGCAGACGAAGATCTCTATTAGATCGATACGTTGCACTGTTAAAAATTACTGGGAGCTTTTAATACAGTGTGCCGCCCACCGTACTTGCTCCTGGATTTCTTTCAAATACATAGCGAGAAGACAATGAGCAACTTGACAAAAGATGGCCCAAAATTTAGCAAGAAATAAGTAAAGACTTACAATAAAAAAAGAGAAGAAAATGACCTTAATAAAGAGGTAAAAAAAGAGGTAAAATAAAATTCTTTAACTTAATTTTGTCATATATAATTCTAAGAATTGCATTTGTTATACTACATTTTTTGATAACATCTAATAACCCCCCCAGTTTCTCAGGCTGTTCTCGTCACCTTTTATTATTATTTTTTTTCATTTTGCAGGGCATTTCTTCCCTAGTTTCAGATGTTTAAATTGTTGTGAAAGGCGTCTGACTGCAGCATAACAAAATGGATGTTGCTCCAGGTGTTAAAGGGTTAAGCACTGTGTAGTCACTGTGTTATGTGTATGATTTAGACAAAAAATAAGCCCCTCCACCAGAGGGCAGTGGCAGAGTTGAAATAATAAACAACACAAGGTCAAACTAACCTGCTAAGGACACAAAAGACACAAATACTCTCATGAGACTAATGTGATCATTTAAATTTGGTAAAATATCTTCAAACACAACCTTTACAAGATGTGTAACCGGTGTGGTTACTGTTAAAGACATTATAAACAAATACAGGAGCTGTAAATAATATTGTTGTATGACAATATTTCTGGAAATTTAAGTGTCAGTTCAAAGCCAAAGAGGGTAAAGCGAAAAAATATCTTTACCAAGAGCTCCACTGATGCACCATCCACACATGAGCATACACTACAAAATACAAGGGCATTTAATTTTGGGTGAGGTACAAAAACACATACCATCCATTCAGTGACGACAAAGACCTCGGGACCGTTTCATGACAAAAACACGATGCCACAACGCCACAGCAGCCCCAAACATCCTGTCAGCTCTCACCTGTACAAACACAACTCCTAAACATCTCTTCAGGGCAACATGGCAGCACAAACGCCAAAGATTCCTGGCTATTACAATATGAATGACACGTGCAGAGTCTGCATTTCACATTCACTATATATGTGACAGGTGGGAGTCTTCAAAAAGCTGGATGGATCACACAGGGCAAGGCACATGGCAGGCAAACAGGCCAACATGGGGAAGGTAAACATCAGCTCCCAGGAGGGCAGGGAGGGACCACAAAATACTGCGGATATAGGATGGAGGAAATGCTTTTATTGTGAAGGAAACAAAGACCAAACAGGCCTTTTATTAATTCTTAAGGTTTATTTTTCCAAAAAAGAGAGAAAAGGTAGATTAAAAACATAAAAATAACCAATTACGCAGAAACTTTTACTGTATTATTCCTTTTTTTGAAACACGATCGGCAAAAAACATTAAATAACATTACATTTTCCGTGTCTAGATAATCTTCTATGAGGACAAGAACTTCTCTGGGCACCATTTTGAGTGCAGCAGTGACTGTGTGGACCTGATGTGCCTCCTCAAACGCTGCAACTCCATCAAGGTGGAAAGCGGCTGTTTCATGATCTACGAGAAACCCAACTACACTGGAAACCAGTACTACTTAAAGAGAGGAGAGTATCCTGACTTCTATCACTGGATGGGAGCCAACGACTCGATCTGCTCCTGCCGCCTCATCCACATGGTGAGCTCCTTTCTTTGGGAACTTTGACACCAACTGATGCATTTGTCAACCCTTTGAAAACTGCACAAATTGGTTGATTTCTTATTAACATTGGAAGAGGGCAGTGGGCAACATGCCAAGAAATGGTCCTAAAATGAGCAAGAAATTAATGAAAACTTAGGTGAAAATTACAAGAAAAAATAAGTGTAAAACAAAAACAAGCAAGAACACAGATGAACTAAAAAGAAAATAGTTTAGAAAGTAGTTTTCTGGACATCCACTTGGGGAGCAAATACTGGACTCATGAAAATTTGTTGTTTGTGGGACCAATCCACCTGCCCGCACTGTAAGTGCAGTGTCCTTCAGCGTTTCATGCACATGTAACTGGCCGCGTTCTCAAATGACGTGCACGTTGCTTGTGGACGTGACCGGTGCCTTCCAGCCGTCCGTTGCTGTATAGTTATAAAAGTTTGTGCAGTTCTGTCTGAGCACATTCTCATCCGATGCCGTCCAGCAATGTTCCAGTTGGACGTGCAAGGTGACTTTTGGCGTTAGCTCATACAACGAAAGCAATAACAGAGCGACGCTATTTGATGAATTTGGTGTGAGAACAGCCAGGATGTTCTGTAATCTCATTTAGCCACCTGTTTGTTTGTAGCCACGTTTTTTAAGATGCGGAAGCACTTCAGAGCTCACAGTGGGGTATTTATTAATGTATTTTATGTCAAAGAAGAAAACGTGAAAATCTCTTCAGCTTGTGTTAACCACAGGCTTTCAGGCTTCTAACTAAAAGCTCATCCAAAAAACCCACTGACTCTGAGACAAGGGTACTGGCGGTGCTGAAATTCTCAGTCATTTCCGTGTTTTAGGTCTAATCTCTGTGCCACTCAATTGTGGTCACATTTTAAGAAATTGAACAACGTGTGAAATATTGTCAGTCAGCAGCTTCGGTGCAAAATGATCTGTATGAGATTTTAATCTGAAATCATTATCGCTGGAGCCCCGCCAAAACATTTGATTTGTAAGAGACCAATTGAATTTGTAAAACATAAAAACAGACACTAATGAAATTGCACCTATTTTTCTTAGGGCACTTTATAGAAAGGTACCTGTACTTAACAGAAGTACTTCTTAACATTAAAAGAAATGGAGAATTTGGAGGTTTTGTTATTTAGGTTATTATGCGATGATTTTATTGGTGTGGCCCACTAAAAATCAAACTGGAGTGTATATGTGGCCCATGAACTAAAATCACACCCCTGCAGTAGGTGGTGTTGATTCTCCAGTCAGGGGCCAAATCTCGACTGGTGAGAGTTTTTTTCTGTAAAAAAAAACGTTCTTGTCTTGTGCAATAATATGAGGAAGGTGACAGTCTCTTCATCGCTTCACACAGTCTTCATCTGCTGCAAGTTTTAGTCTTTTCAGTGGACATTGTCATTTTTCTGTTAAGTCTGTTTCTGTTACACTTTCTTGTGTTTTGCTATTATTACTTGAAAAAGTACATAGAAATACATTTATGGAGACGTGCTGGGAAAACTTGGGTCTCTACATTCATGTGGATGTAGCTTGCCACATGTTCTCATCCCAACACATCACATGGTGCCGCTCTGTCAGTGACCTTCTGCATCTACTTACGACTTTTTAGGAATCCTTCTGCGTCAGCTGTTTATGCTCTGGGATGCCGTTACCTTGATGTCAACAAATGGTTGAATGACACAACACAGTCTTTATGTTCACACAGCATGAGCACATAGCGAGCAAATCCAAAGTCACCATGGTTAGGATTAAGCAAACAAGGCACATGGTAGGGACAAGAAACCCCCCCTACCCAATCACACAGGAAGCAAACTCTGGGACTCAAACACCCTATAAGTGCACTCATACACCTCATATCATCTTATTATTACCTGACGCTGTCTTTCAGCGTTTCATGCGCATGCGATTGGTTCCTTCGGGCTGCGTTCTCAAGTGACGCTGCCCTTGCACGTTGCATGTGCCATCCCGCTGTCTGCCAGCATATAATAACAATGCCAGTGGCTATGTCCGAGCGTGCTCTCATCTGATGTCCGGCTGAGTTCTGGTTGGATGTGGAGGGTGGCTTTTGGCATCACTCTCACATACTGGAAGCACTGACAGAGCGTTCATATTTGACAAGTTCGGAGTGATAACAGTCTACAGCGTGACAAGCAACACCCACTGAAACACTGTTGCAGACCAGGTACACCCCATCATGGCTGCGACACTCCCTGATGGCTGTGAGACCCTCAGCAGGACAATACAAAATGCCGCACTGCAAACATTGTTCAGGAATGGCCTGAGGAACATAATGAGGAGCTTAAGCCGTCGACCTGGCCTCAAAATTCCCCAGATGCCAATCCGACCAAGCATTTGTGGATATGCCGACACTCCAGAGGCATCTCTGATCCATGAGGCACGGACGCAGGACCTCTGGGAGACGTCCTGTGGTGTCTGACACCAGGGTGTTGCTGACAGATCCATTAAGTCCTGTGTGTTTTGAGGTGGGGTGGCAGTACGTCTCACAGATGCTCGATCCAACACGTTCTCAACTCAAGTTGCACATGTTGCTGCTTTGCAGTTGACCTCTGTGCCTACATATTGCACTTTATGAATATACTTTTGCATCTCTGCTGTTGATGTTGATGCCACTACCGTGATGTCAACACAAGCACATGGTATGATTATGCTGCACATGGTTATGTTTAGACAACAAAAAAACATGGCAACCAAACAAACACACATGCTAGGACAGATGGCTAGGATAAGGCAAAGGAGTCACATGGTAAGGTCGCATTCAGACGAGAAGCAAACACTGGACTCCTGCATGAAAATCCAATTTTTTGTAGTTTTATGTTGTATTGTTTGTCTTGTGTCTTCTCCTTCGTATCACTTTATATCAGGTGCTATTGTGTGGATTACTTGTCTTGTGTGCGTCTTATTTTTCTTTTTTTTTTTTTATAACCAGAAGCCGGGGTCCTTCATCATGCGGCTGTATGAGCGGCTCGAGTTCGGAGGCCAGATGATGGACCTGGTGGACGACTGTCCTAGCGTCCTGGACCGCTTCCACGTGAATGACATCTTCTCCTGCAACGTGACCGAAGGCAACTGGCTCTTCTTTGAGCAGCCAAACTACCGGGGCAGGATGTACCTGATCAGACCTGGAGAGTACAAGAGGTTCAGCGAGTGGGGCGGCAGGAGCGCAAGGGTCGGCTCAATCAGACGCATCCTGGACTATTGATCTGTTTGGGAGGATCCGACAGCTGCACGGAGGTTTTGGAAAGGCTTCAGATACAAGACTATAGAAAGTACAAAATACTGTACGTAAGGCTCTGTTTGACTATTCTTGGGTAATATTTGGTCACCTTACTTCAAGGATTAGGGCAAGTGGTTATAGGAATGGTTATTAGGATGGACTTGAAAAAAGGGACTCACTGCAAAGCACCAAACGGACATGATGGGAACCAACAACAACGTTTCTGGACCTGTTGTTGATCAAACACTCACCATCGTAATAAAGCACTTGCAAAATGGAGTCTTCATAGTCCATTCAGTTGTGGGCAGGACCTCAGACATTTAAAAACAAAGCATGAGCTGTGAACACTGTAAACTTCAGGGCGTTTGTATAACTGCAATGATTTTATCTGATCTGTGATGAGTCAGACATGTATGTAAATCCTATAAAAGTAACATCTTCTTCTACCTCAGAGACTATGTTGGCCCATGTCTGTTGCAGATTAAAGAACAAAAATATCTCTTTAGCCGATAGATTGTACAGATTATCATGTGTTGACCGCATTAAATATCAATTTAATCTTGCTGATGCTGTGCAGTACGCAGTCTATTGTACGGTAGCATTTTCTGGGAGTAAATTGTGATGAACATGGAGGAAAGAACAATAACTCATCACACACCAAGAGTCGTCTATACATAAACAGATTTTTCCCACCCACCACGCACCCCCACTCCTGATCCATCATCACTGTGCGGGATATATTTGAATGACAATGCTTTATGCTGTGCAATCACACAGCTGCCCTTTCTTTCTTTTTTTTTATAAAGCACACTGGCTTGGCTCAGGGACAGCATTGAGCGCTAATACAGTCAGATGCCAACATAACCATGGGAAAGGTAAAGAAAATTACAGTTTTACCCACACTTTCTGCACACAATAATAGGAATACAGAGTTTTTGTACCTCTGCACAACTACACGGAAACTTTACATGTGTGCAATGATTGCTTCTGCAGATCATATTTTACGAAGACAGAAACTTCCAGGGGCGCTCCCACGAGTGCAGCAGCGACTCCGCCGACCTCCACTCCTACTTCAACCGGTGCAACTCCATCAGGGTGGAGAGCGGATGCTTCATGGTGTACGAGAAGCCCAACTACATGGGCAACCAGTACTACCTGAGGAGAGGAGAGTACTGTGATAACCAGCGTGTGCTTGGCATGAGCGACTGTGTCAGATCTTGCCGTATGATCCCTCAGGTAGGTCAGAAAGACTCAGTGTTTAGAAAATGGACACTTGATTTCTTGTAAATCAGCAGCAGTGAATTACCTGATTTAAAAAAACCCAATGACACTGAGATTATTTTGCTGCAAAAAGTAACAGTTGTTTATCCTTTACCAGCACCGAGGCCCCTACAGGATGAGGCTCTACGAACGCTCCGACATGTCCGGCCAGATGCACGAGCTGGTGGACGACTGCCCAAACGTCCAGGACCGCCTCAGCATGTCCGAATTCAACTCCTCCAACGTAATGGACGGCCACTGGCTACTGTACGACCAACCCAACTACAAGGGCAGGGTGTACTACCTGAGGCCCGGAGAGTACCGCAGATACAGTGACTGGGGAGGCGTCAGCCCGAGAATCGGCTCAGTCAGAAGAATCACCGACTTCTGAAGTCATTTCGATGCATCTTTCTCCGAGTTTAATTGTCTGTTTTTGAAATAAACTTTAACTGCTTCATAAAATGTTCTGTTCCATTTGACTGACAGTTATCAGCTTGCCTCATGATTGAAACCTGTTTTTGAAAAATACCCCTTAAGTTCAGAGACTTTAATCTGTCATCTGGCTAAACAATGCATCTCCCATAGCTTCTGGTTAATTGTCATTCAGTCTCGTCTGTGCTTAGACTATCCCAAACAATACATGAGTTATCTTCTCCCACTTAGCACCCCCCCCCCTCCCCCATAGGATTAGCAGGTCTCTATACTGGCAGGATTTATCCATATGATCACAGTTAAACAGCGTATAAAGGGCTGCAGCACAGATTGGAGAGAGTGAGAGGGGAAACTGACCTGGAGAGGTAAGCTGAACGTCACCACTGACCCAGCAGCAGATTACAGAATATGACATAAATATAACAAAATCAGGATGGATCTAATGAAGCAGGAAACATGCAGGTAAACACATATTTGTAAAGGCACAACATGAAAACAATTATAACATCAATCTCATCAGTTCTCAGTTTTACCAAATTTGAGGGAAAAAAGTAAAAATAAATAAACTTAAGATGATGAATGTCATATTAGATTTTTAAGACTGACTTGTAACCACCAGAACTTAAATATATCCTAAAATACGCCTATGAATAATAAGAACCATATTCTTATGAGAACACATTTAATATATATTATACTCTCATATATTATGTTATTATGATATTTATAAAGAAAAAAATGTAATATTGGTTTTATACGTTATATTTTAAATATGTAATAATATTTAATATTTATAGAAGAATAGACTCTTAATTCTTGAGCTCTAAAAAAAAGTTATGTGTGTTTTTTTATCTCAACAAACATCATCTGAATTAGTTTGTGAGAAAAACATCAATTCCTAGTATTTTTTTCTTTGTATAAACCAGGAAAAAAAACAGAAATTAAAGTTAACATGTTTAGTTTTAAGTATCTCTCATTCATAACAAAAAATAAAATACACATTTCTACAGTTGTGTCTGGGATTGTGGTTGTATTTGTATGACTTAACATACCGATAAAAAGACCTTGAGCAAAAACAAAAACCCAAACAAAACAACCTAGGATCATAGTTATTCATTTTATAACCAAGTAATATAATACACTGGTATCAAACATCACTTACAATCCTGATAACATTTAAACATAAATATTTCTATACATTTTTCCATTTTAAGATTTTATATTAAAAGTGAATGATCACATACAAGATGAGAGTTGAAAAAGAAAATTTTCTACATATCCACTATAATCTGCTTAAATTGTAATATTAACTTAAGGATAAGCCTCAGCTGTCAGGGCTGTGATATCTTATTTGTGTGGAACCATACTACCGAATATTTGCTATGAAACCACTGAGAATATGTTCCATGATAGATGTATAGAGTAATTTTAAGTAATAAAATAATTTGCTATATGTGTAACACAAATTTTGTTGTGTTTTTAGGGGAGTCTTCAAAGAGTCAAACATGGCTGTGAGACATCAAGGGAATTGTAGTCCATTAGAGAGCTGAAGAAACACGCTGCACTGCACCTGAAGCTGGAATAAATGTGGTGTTGGCTCGTGACGTAAAAACACAAGCGTCCCACAAACACACAGGTAACATCACATCATGACAAACAAATCCTGATAAAATCTTTGTGTTTAGAGCAGCTTACAGACGCACAGCTCAGTCCACACTTACTTATTAGCATACAGTGGGGTTGCTCAGGTAGGGTGTTAGTGGGAGTGAATGGCTTCCTGCTCTGTTATGCAACATATTTAATGCGAGAGGGCTGTTCCATATTGTTCTGCAGCCATTGTCCGCTGGACGTGTGGATACCATACTAGTCCTTTCCTTTGTCCATGTGTGTCAAAACACCAAACCAGTTAATTATTTATCCTTTTTTTCAAATACAAATCCATATTTCTGACCCAATGTTGTGCTCCAACAAAAAGGTAAACATGTGCCAGTAGCCTGCAATTATAACTATGAGAGAATTTGAATAACAATACTTTGTTTGTGAAGAGGTGGTATAAAAAGCCCTGAAAACATGGGGAATCTCTCCAACGGAGACCATGGGCAAGGTAAGTACTGTTTTTCCTCTCTGCTCACATTAAACACAAAGCTTTTTTTTAACTTGCTCTCAGTATGTTTGATGTCTTTTTTGTTGAAATAAAAACACTTTTATCCTCCAACAGATTATCTTTTACGAGGACAAGAACTTCCAGGGTCGGAGCTATGAGTGCAGCAATGACTGCACGGACCTTCACTCGTACTTCAGCCGCTGTAACTCCATCCGGGTGGAGAGCGGCTGCTTCATGATCTATGAGCGACCCAACTTCATGGGCCACCAGTACTTCATGAGGAGGGGAGAGTACTCGGACTACCAGAGGTGGATGGGCTTCAGTAGCTGTATCCGCTCGTGCAGGATGATTCCACTGGTAAGTGTGTGCAAAATCTTTCTTTTAATTTTATTTTGATCATTGCAAAAAGTAAGGATGACTCATGTAGACGTATTTTTGCGTTAACACTCTTTATAAACGATAAGTTTGGGTCACAGAAAGCATATGATTTCCTTTGGTCCCGCAGTATCGAGGTTCCTACAGATTGCGTATCTACGAGAAGCCTGACTTCAGCGGTCACATGATGGAGTTCATGGATGACTGTCCCTGTGTGTCTGACCGTTTCCATCACCGCCACGTCTACTCCAGTAATGTTATGAATGGCTTCTGGATCTTCTATGAGTACCCCAACTACCGAGGCAGACAGTACTTCCTGAGGCCCGGCGAGTACAGGAGGTACCGCGACTGGTGTGCCACCTGCGCCATCGTCGGCTCCTTCAGGAGGGTCACCGAATTTTAGCCATTGAGCCAAACCTTGCTGTAAATATCAAACACTTTGTTTATTAAAGATGTTGAATTTTTAAATCTCTGCGGATTTGTTTTTATTGATTTGTGACTTTGGTGTCCGGCCGTGAGGAGGAGGAGCCTTATAAAGACAAGTAAAGATTTGTCAACTCTTTGCGTAGTCTGCAGATCTTGAACAAAATGCAATATTTATACGATGTTTTTAGTCTTTAACTACAAGAGGTATTATCAGTCATAAATGCACTGCAGCCAGTTTAAAGCAAAAACTTCCCACTGAATTCAAATCTTAAATATTTTCTTCTGTTATACTTCTATTGTTTTACTTATGTTCAATGTTACATTCTGTAGAATATAAATTATAAATCATTATATACTATCATAATACACTTTAATATTATATAACAGCCTACAATAGATTCATACATCAGTGGTTTCCAACGGGTTCAGTCACAGGGTCCAGACTTCTCCAAGGTCCACCCATTATAACATACCATATATTACATTTCATTTCACAAAATGTAAACAACACATTTTGAATAAAACATTTTGTCAAAAAACGGAAAAAAGTAGCATAACACAGACTGAACATATAAGCACAGGCCAGATATTGTTTTTCTTTTTTGGAAGTCACAGGAAAAAAAAAGAAGAGAGGGAGACAACATGCGTGAAAGGGAAAAAGAAAGAGTGATATAGTTATAGTTTCCTATAACAGTGGTTTTAGGGACAGTTATAACCTTAAGTTAGGGCTGTCCATCCAACAAACAGCATGCTGAATGTTGCAGATTTTTGTACCGAAGATGAAAAAGCTGGAATCACTCGTGTAGATTGTTTAAAGTAAAGAAGATAAAAGCAGTAAGAAAAACCATCTCATTTGTAACTGAACTCCCTACAAACTTAAATCAAGGTCCATTCCACATATTTCATTTTATTTCACAAAATGTTAACAACCCGTCAGATGAGCACACAAAGAAATAAAACGTTTAAGAAAAATAATCTGAAACAACACTTAAAAAGTGTTCCTGCAAAACTATGCCGTTGACACCGACTTATTTCCACCAGGTAAAACGAGGAGCTTCCTCAAGAACATTTATGCTCCCGCCCCCTCCATGCAAATATCCAACCACACCTGCTGGTGCACGATCCCTCACTGGCTTCCCACTCACATAAACATCCAGTCTGATCTGTTCATTCTGTGTGTTTAGAGGGGCAAAAGTCCCACGGTTTACAATAAACTGCTAAACTTAACTCAGGTCGTTTGAGTCAGATGATGTTATGAATAATATTAGAAACATTCATGCACAGAGTAGTTTAGTAATTACATCATTACCATGAAAACAAACACATACGTTATTAACAATACAATTATTTCATTGCTTAAGTTCCTCAGAATCAAAATAAAAAAAGAAATAAAAACAAATCAAAAAATACATTTGAGAGATGAGTGTTCCCATCCAAATTTACTGGAAGTTCTGAATGGATTTGGAGAAAATTTGCTAAATAAAATGCAAATTAATGCACATTTCTATCAGCTCTCTACTTTTGTATCAGTTAACACAAAAGCACATCAAATGAAGAAGTTGCAGGTGCTGATTCTGTTGTCATTCGTGCACTGTGGAAGAAGAGCAAGTGGAACAAAATGACAAAATTAAAAGAGCTCCAGTCAAACCTAAAATAATAGGGTTAGGGTTAGGGTGTTTTTGTTTTTATTTGTTAAATTTGAGGAATATGATACTTTTCTGTCTGTTTCTGTTCTGTTTTTTCTGTGCTCTATTACATACATACACCAGCTTACATTTATTTTTATCAATATTTGTCTACTTTTCCTTTTTTTAAAGAAAAAAATCACAGTTTTTTTTCTTAATGCACTAACTGCAAATGTGCATTAAACTGGTGGATGGAAATGCACTCAGCGTGTGGAGCCTTCAATGGTTTGCAGTTACCTGGCCTGTGAGCATCTCACCTCAGCCCCTTTTTTTTTTCACTGCTGAACTGAAATGATCACTGCCGATCAAATCACTCATGTCCTTATCAATACTGGTTTCATCAATTCAACACTACTTTACATCATTTTTTATTATCTGGTCCCCTCTTTTTGCAGACATCCTGAATTCTCAGTGTTAATGTGTAAATTCATTGCTGCTCGAAAAACACATCATATTATAACTACAGTGTGTTTTTTGATAACTTTAAGAGATTATGCATTACTTTGAAATATACAGTACATAAATCCTAAAGAATAGGAAGTTCAATTGCTGTGTCATGTTTGGTTATACGCTGTGTATCTTACAAAATAGAGGGTTATGCTTAAATTAATACCAAAGTAACATCAAACGTTGCCACAAATTGCCTTTAAATAAAAGTCATTTATGAAAAATTGCATGAAACAACATTTGTTTCATTTGCAACACAGGATTTGTTAGACTGTTGTGAAAATACAGCACAAAAATACAAAGTCGGTATGTTTAATTCTTTATCCAAAGTGAATATTTGTAGAGGTTCTGGGTTTCTCATGGGTTTGTCCGTGATGCTGCCTGCTGTCAGTAATGGTCAGACCATATGTGGAGAACGTTCTGACTGAGAATGGAGCACAAACAAAGCTTATGCTTATAATAGACAATGCAGATGACTGCTGCCAGAAATGTATGGATGGAAAACCATTGTTAACACATTTATAGACCCCGTTCAGCAAAAGTCATACTGCTAATTCATCAGCTTTGCACATTTGCATAACAACACATCATGGCCCCTGAGCTTTT
Organism: Plectropomus leopardus; assembly: GCF_026936395.1. Lineage (NCBI taxonomy): Eukaryota > Metazoa > Chordata > Actinopteri > Perciformes > Serranidae > Plectropomus > Plectropomus leopardus. The sequence continues at coordinate 34,213,122 of NC_142185.1, read as the reverse complement.
GTATAAAAGGGCTCAGGAGTCAATGAGTTGGCAGAGCAACTTGAACCATCCACTGGTAACCACCTAAACCACCATCATGGGCAAGGTAATGGGATGTTTACTTATGTTTTAACATATTTAAAAAAGTTTTTAAAAAAGAAAAAACATCTAAGTTTGAAGTTAACACTGATATGTTTGATTCTTAAACCCGTGTGTCTGTTTCAGATCGTCTTCTACGAGGAGAGGAACTTCCAGGGTCGCTCCTATGAGTGCATGAGCGACTGCTCTGACATGTCCTCCTACCTGAGCAGGTGCCAGTCCTGCAGGGTGGAGAGCGGCTGCTTCATGGTCTACGAGCGTCCCAACTTCATGGGCATGCAGTTCTTCATGAGGAGGGGCGAGTACCACGACATGCAGCGTATGATGAGCATGGGAATGATGTTCGACAACATCAGATCCTGCAGAATGATCCCCTTCGTAAGAGATCTCAGCTTTACATCCTTTTAATTTCTAAACATTTAACTTTAAAATGTGCAGTCGTACTTACGTGTTTCCTGTATCGCATTACAGCACAGAGGTCCATTCAGGATGAGGATCTACGAGAGGGAGAACTTCGGTGGTCAGATGAGCGAGCTGATGGACGACTGTGACAACATCCAGGACCGTTACCGTATGAACGACTGCATGTCCAGCCACGTGATGGACGGCCACTGGCTGATGTACGAGCAGCCCCACTACAGAGGCAGGATGCTGTACCTGAGGCCCGGCGAGTACAGGAGCTTCAGGGAGATGGGCATGAGCGGCACCAGGTTCATGAGCATGAGGCGTATCACCGACATGTGCTAGACTTCTGTATTTGACTCAAGTAAATAAAAACGATATGTAATTCATAATCATGTTCGTCAATGGCTTTCTTACTTTGTTTGGTTTGTCCTTCACTGTTAACATAACTTAATCCAGTCACCAAAGGTGATGCTCATACAGCATTGATAGTTGCTTTCACCCGCAAACTCAAAACCCGTCACTTGAAAATTTGTGAAGTTAATAGGCTTTTATCTTCTAATACTGTTGAATGCCTGTTTATATCAAAATATGTTTTGAATTTAATTTTATTTAGCCACTTTTCTAATACTAAGATTGTATTCACCAATCACTGCAACGTTGCTACAAGGAAGTTAGACAGGCAAAAAATGTTCATGGATCTGACAGGTCGTAAACAACAGTTTATTCATATCATGCAGTTTATTTGGAGGTAGAACCAAAAGCTAGCACACTTTCAACAGAAAAATATAACCATGTAACAGGTAAAACATATGTTGCAAATCATAAAAAAGACGAGAAATCAGTAGTATGAGACCATATGAAGCAGCACAGATAAGAAAGAACATACCTTGTAAAGCATGAAAAACATTTAAAAGAATTTTGACCCCAAAATAATTCCAAACTAACTTGATCAAAAGGACAAACAACAAGCCTAAAACAATGTGTGATCATGAAAAATAACAATAGAAATTCACTTTCTAATTGAACTAGGGATGGAGCAATATTGACACTCAGTGCTGATACTGATACTGTTTAAAATAGCCGAAACTGATGTTTTGATATTGTTGTTTATGTTTATTTATTCATTTATTCCTCTTTTGCTCAAAACAAAGACATCTAAACTAGTAATTAAACACAGCAAAAGTATTTTGACTCTAAATAATATATGACAAATCCCTCTTTAATAGTTTTGTATTGCTGTGAGAACATCAACAAATTTCTCCATTAATCACTCGCCAATAAGTACATTTTACAAGATTACATTGAACACATCATGAGAACGTTATTCGCCTAATGCTCATTTTTACTGAATAGAACCTGAATGCATCACTATGTAACTCAATGAAACCTCCGCGAGCTAACGTCAACGAGCTCTCTCCTGGAAAGTAGGCCTTTGGTTGATAGATGGTCACTGTAAACGGCCAGAAAAGGTCCTCTGGCGTCCACCTGACTCGCGCATTACGCAACTTTTTTTCTGGGCGCAGTTTTGACCAGAACTCAAAGGAATAGAACGTTCTGCGGCCGTTGCCTAGCAGCGCCGGCGTTTGCTAGGATACGCGAACATTCTCCCGCGGTCTCGCCAATTTTTAGCTAATCGCATTTGATTTTCGGCATTGTTGTTTCGGAGAAACAGAGAAAAAGAAGAGGAAATTTCAGCAGCATGGAGATTTGAAGACTGATACAGCTGAAAGTACAGAAAAAGTAAAGTTCGCTAAAAAAAAACCTCATGGATGGACGATGTTGTTAATAGCAGTATAAAATAAGGACCACACCAGCACCTGAACGGACCGAAGTGACATTTGCTGGTAAGTCTATGATATATGGCATATTGCTGCTTGAGGTGCTGCCAGCTACCTTTTTAGCTTGATAGTTAACTACCTTGCTATCGTGCTAATTAGCTTGCTAGCTAGTTAGCTTGCTAGCTATCATAAGTAAACTTGCTAGCCTGCTTGTGAACGACAGTCTTTTCTGCTTTTTTCACATGTAAACGTTTGTTTCGTCACTGGTTCAACAAACTAAGGTGAAGGGCAATACATGTTTATGTGTGCATGTAAGCTAGATAAAAATGAGGCTTTTATGAGACTTTTATGAGATGTTTATGTTAGGGCTGGGCGATAAATCGATAACGCTGTCGAAATCGATATTTCTCCGCCAGTGTCTGATGATGAATTTGATTTTGATCTTGAAAATGACTTTCTTCAAAAAAAAAATGCAATTTTCCAGCTTTTTGTCTGAAATGTTTTTTTAATGAAAATGCACAAATTAAGTTCATCTGTACTCACCACATCTCAGCCTTTCATACCCTCGGGTAATCAAAAACAAACACAAAAAAGTTATCGGTTATTGGCATCTTATCGGCCACGAGAAGCTGGAAATGATCGTTTTTTCGGTATCAATTGAAATAATAATCGTGCATCACCGGTTATGATATCTTCATATCTCATTTAGGAGTCAAAGGGAACCTTTAAGCTTGTCAGAAATAGTGATTTTATGTATATTGTGATTTATATTGATATCGACTGATATGAAAAACATTATTGTGATAAGACTTTTTTCCATATCGCCCAGCCCTAGTTTATGTTCAACTTTGGTGGCTCTTGTGCTGTGTATCACACTGCTGCCTACAAAAAGTTGACAGGGTTAGTACCAGGTGCTTGAGGTGCTTGAACTACTTGAATTTGACTCTCAGAAATGTAAGTGTGTTATCAACATGTTAGATTTTTAACTAGTGAGAAAAAGGCTTATGGTGCAACTGATGCAACTATGAGGTTGGATTTAAAATGTCAAATTACGACAGATTTAGTTAAAGACCAGATTGCTGAAATGCATTACAATTTATTTTATATACCAGTCTTCCCCACAAGATTTTTTTTTTAGTACTGGGGGCTCTGAATTTGATAAATTTACTGTAATCAGACCACAAAGGAGAAAAGAACTGTATAGTAAGTGAAACCCTCAGCTCTTATGTTTGACTACTACTGTTAGGACACTACTGCACCAAAAGGAGAATGGACGGTTGCTCCGGAGACAGATCAGAAACGCAGTTTTGGGTCTTAAATGAGCTAAATTCAAGTTGCCACAGCCCTAACTGATGGTCCGTCTCCGTTTTCAGTACAATCTGATACTCTACACTAAAATCAGTGTTCCCATCATCACAGGAAACCTGGATAGTTGTAGAATATCACAGTCGCAGGATTGGATTGAGTATTGTGTATAGTACCTATTTGGTACTATGGGGCATGTTGACCACTCAAGGTGCCTATCAATCCAATGTAATTTTTTCCATGTATCAAGATCCCTAATGTAATGCAACCAATTGTTTTCCGTATTATTTATTGTATGATAACCTTTGCAGAGGAGTGGCTTAATCATGTTTACAATGCATTCACTATTTTGACCATAAAAATGCCTTACGCGGACAATGGGAATTCTCAGATGTTGCAGTTTTTTATAATATTTATGCCAGTACTAAAGATTTAGATAACCTTTGCAGCTGCAGAAAGGCCCTGCAGATAATATTTGTTAGTGCTGCTAGATGGAGCTAATCCCTCTGAGTTACGCACACGGAGGAGCGAGGGGGAAAATCTGCTTTGATACTGTTGTTAGCACGAAATTGTGAAGGACTATTGACTATTTTAAGAGGTGGCGGCCTAATATGCATGAAAAACCCTGCATTTCTGGAAACTGACTCTTTGAATTCCCTGATCTTGACATAGAGAAAATAAGTTTTGTTTCTTCTGCATTTAGGACGAGTTGCATCGGACAAAGAGGAAAAAAACACCTGTTTTATGGTAGGACATTTTACACTACTAATGTGTGTGTTGTGTGTGTGCAGGGGTCTCTTTAAATGATCCTGCGTGTCTGATGAAGACCTGTTATATTCTGTCTCGAAAGTTTTCCCTACATTCACTGCAGTCATCCAACATAACCAACATAACTGTTTCATGCATGCTAACGAGGGCCCGACCAATTAATCAACCAGCAGATTAAATCAGTCAATTTTAGCCTTGTCACAATAATTATTGGCAAAGATCTGGCTGATAGACGGCGATATTAACATTTTCCCTAATGAAGTGCCGCGAACATGTCTTGGTTTTACAAAAAAAAAGAAAAGAAATGATGTCCTTGCGCTGTTTATCCAGTAGAGGGCATTCCAACTTCATTTTTACTCAGTCAGGCGAGCCTCACGCTCCCACCGGTGCGGCTGCGGTGGAGACCTGAGCAGAGTTTGCCTTCATGGTAAGTTTTTAACTAGTTTGTGAAATAAACAATGACTCCATAATTGTCCCGTTTCAATTCAAACCCACTCGTCCATGAGTCATGGCGTGATTTGTTGTGTCGGTCATCTGTTTAGTTTATCTGTTTGTTATGTTAGCAAAGTAAAGTTAGGCTGACCTAACTTAATGTTAGCTAGCCGATAACCGTAGCCACAGTCATCTATGTTAGAACTGACGGTACAATATTTGAACATCGCACATTGTTGATCAGGCAGCCGAAGTGTGCTCAGGTTAGACCGCAGCAATGTGACGCAGGCCACAATCCTTCTTAGTGAAATGCAGTTGTAAGTAAATGAATAATCCATCCTGCAACAACCGTCATGCAACTTTTATTGATCATAATTTCACTTTTCCAAAACCGTGTAACATGACGGAGCACATTGAGGCTATAATCAGAGCAGCACACCGGTGTTTTTTATATTGGATTACGTTTTATTTTGAGTTTTCTCTGCACTCAACAGCAGATGTATTGGTCATCTCTTGACTGTTTGTAACCATTATACGCAAAAAAACCGAAATATTGCAAAAGATGACATGTTTAGATGAGTAAGAAAAGGCTTTTCTGGTTGGAGTTTGCTTAATAATGGCACTATGGTTAAGGATGATAGAGTAGCGAAAATGTGATTTTAGATTTAGAGGGCATTGTTACAAATAATGTTTTGCAGGTGACTTCACATATTATGTTGCCTATACACCTACTTATTACTGTAATATAAAGATAATAGATTAATCATTAGTGTGGATATTAGCTATGTTCATGAAGGCACGCCTTGCAGTAAGAAAAATGCTCAATGTCTGAGTTTTAAAATGCCCCGTAACAGACATACAGTATTTGTAACACTATTTTTTAGCACAATGCATATTTTTGTCTCAGTTTTTTAAAATTCATACTTCTTTTTACAGATTGCAGAAAGTGGACATAGTAAGGTGTGAAGTTTGCTTTAGTATTTGTGCAGCTTCTGTGAGCCATGAAACGAAGGACTGTAGGACTGAAGGGAAGGCATGGGAAAAGATTTATGTCATAATAATTCAATTTTAGACTTTCCCCTTTTTATATGGTCATTTTGTTTTGCACTCGTCATTTTGTACATCAGAGTTTTTTATTGTTTAAAAGTAAAAACACTGCAGAGGGCTTGTGAAAAGGCTGTTATGTTAGAATTGTTCATATGCTGCTTTGATGTTGACAATAAGAGTTTCTGCACTCATTTTTGACAATAAAAATTTTGTAAAACAGTGAAATGTTCTGCCTTTAATTCATATCTTTGACACAATTGTTTGAATCATATTTAAGGGATTAAAAAAAAGTTTGGGGTTGTTTAATGTTTTTTTTAATTTAAAAACTTAATTGGCTGATATATATCAGTTAACAGAATGTTTTACTCCCTAATAGCTGTGTCCGTATCGACCGCAAAAAATCCATATTGGTCGGGCCCTCATTTCATGCATGCTAATGTGTGATTTTAATTCATGCTGTGCATTGAAAGTTTACAATTCACACATTTCAAACTACCTGTAGGGGTAACGTGGTGTGAGTGTTACACATACTGGAGCTGTTTCTCACTGGACTCCCAGTCATGTTTGCTAACCAGAGCCAGCAGGTGTCAGTCAAGTTACGGCATGAGTGCCATACATGCCGACAAATCTACCGCGTGAGTTTTATTGGTTTGTTGCTTTGTTTTCTCAGAGGTTGAAACAAATCATACTTAAATTCTGTTTACTTTAGAAAAACAGGAATAGCTCTGAAATTACAAAAAAAACCCAACGTGTATTCATGACGAATTAATTAGTTGTAAAGAAAACAAAATAACAAAGAAAAGGATAGTTTTCTCTATATATACATACGTAAACAAATAAATCAAAAAATGAACCAAAAAAAAAACAAAGAAAAAGAAAACCTTTACAGTGCATACATTAGATAAATAAGGAAATATAATGTACCTAAGTTTAACTCAGACATGTATTCGTTATGTTGCATTAGATTTATTCAAATGATATGGTGTGTTATTAAATATATGTAAGAGGTTAATTCAGCAAACGTATTAAAAAATGTGGTGTGCTTATTTCTCTAATTAATGTGCAAAAAATGTTTATTACATTACTGACTGGATTTAGTACAAAGAGAGGCTGCAATTTGCCACTGAGGGTGCACTTAAAAATCAGATATTAACATATAAGTCTGCGTCATGACAGAGCAAACCCCAAACAGCACCATGAGTATTTAAGTTGTCTGAAGAAATAACCTTAAAAGCATTCTTTTATCTGTGATCAGAAATGTTGTATATGTACTACATAAAATGCATACTAGTTATTAAAAAAATACTTTACTGAACCTAACACAGCACTGGAAATATTGTTTAAAAGTGGAGAAGTGCTGCCATCTGATGGTGTTCAATATAGTGACCACAAAACCTGATGTGCTTTACTGGATGTTTGAGTTCAAGTGTTAAGATTTTTAGGGTATAGATTTTGCATGTGTTGACCTCTTAAACATGCTTTTTACTTTTTAATAAGTTTCACATTGTTCAGTAATATGTAACACAGGAATTCAATTAAAAGAGAATCACTAGATTTTATTCAAAATCTTGCTTTTATACACTGGTGCTCTAATAACAGGAATCCATGATGCGCCTCATGCTCATGAACCTGGTGCCGCTCATGCCCATGTCCCTGAAGCTCCTGTACTCGCCGGGCCTCAGGTAGATCATCCTGCCTCTGTACTGGGGCTGCTCGTACATCAGCCAGTGGCCGTCCATCACGTTGCAGGACTGGCACTCATTCATACGGTAACGATCCATCATGTTGTCGCAGTCGTCCATCAGCTCGTGCATCTGACCACCGAAGTTCTCCCTCTCGTAGATCCTCATCCTGAACTGGCCTCTGTGCTGTAAATCGAAACGAGTGTAAATGAGTCACTGAAATTTTTATTCACATACCGGAATATTTTAAAAATATTTTGAATGAACAGGAAATAATGAGTTACCGTACCATGGGGATCATGCGGCAAGACCTGATGCAATCACTCATGCCCATACGCTGGTAGTCGGAGTACTCTCCCCTCCTGACAAAGTACTGGTTTCCCATGTAGTTAGTGCGGTCGTAGACCATGAAGCAGCCGCTCTCCACCCTGCAGGAGTGGCACCTGCTCAGGTAGGTGGACATGTCAGCGCAATCGCTGCTGGTCTCATAGGAACGACCTTGGAAGTTCCTGTCCTCATAGAAGATGATCTGAAAAAGAAATAATGGCAGTGTGTTACAGATTGTATAAAGTACCTTTTTTAATACATCATCAAAATGAAATTGAAAATATTTTGTAAATCCAAAGCTAAAGCTGTACACACCTTGCCCATGGTCATGGTTACAGTTATTACTGTTTTGGCTCAAGGGGACTGCACACTTTTCTCGATGTCCCCCTGATGCTTTTATACCTGACCTCCCGCGCAAAGGATACATGAACCCATTGTTCAAAATCCTGACAGAGCAACATGGAGCAGAGGCCCCCGTGTTCAGTTCAATTGTAAGTGACCTTCAACAGATCGTGAATTGCGGTGGTTGCATTTGTGACAAGAGGCCCCACTTTGTATTGTCTGTGCTGCTGAACCTGTTTACCACAAACATAACCTGCTTTGAAGGCCTCATTAAATATGTTACCTCCAATCTGATGTTGTTAATGGATGAAACAACACAACAGAAGATTTTAGCCCCCTCCCACCCCCAAATGCAGGATTCATAACAGTGAACAAATACACGACTTGCTAAAGTAGAATAAAACTATGAAAACTAGGCTGTATCATGCAATTTTTATGGTATAAAATTTAATCTATGAACATTATTATACGTTTTTAAAAATATTTGGGTCACAAAACCATGTACAGTCGCAATCATACAAAAGAAAAGGTGTTGCTGATTTTCAATATTTGTAATTATTTATTTTATTAATTTAATTAATGTATATATAATTGTATAAATATGATATAAGTTGTTTTTTTTATTAATCTGATTAGTGAAAGTAAATGACAGTAAATTTCTTTGTTTTGAATATAAAGCAGCTTACAAATCCAGGGTCTTCTCTTTGCCTCTAAAAGTTGTATTTATTCTTAAACATAATCTTTAAATAATGTTTAAATAACACTAATGCTGCGTTCACATGAAATCAGGCACAGCACAGCTCAATGGAATGACAGGACGATAAAATGAAACATGCATGAAAACATGTTGCAGTCATTCCTGTTAACAAAGAATAGAATAAAATATATAAAATGTATGTAATGTTTATTATTTTATGATGTTATTCTAGTGTCGAGTAGGAAGGAACAGAGGAAGGCAAAAAGATAAAATAAGTTAAGTTTGAGCAACACTGCTGTCTACCATTACTGTTACCATTATTCTCGGCGTCACCTAATTTTACCGTCAGGCTCTGGTCCATTAAAATATCCGGCTCGTCATCAACCGTCTGCTTGATTCGATGTGAACGCCGTATTATTCTTTGTGAAGCATCTTTCAGATCAGATATCCTTAGTCTGTGTATGGAGAGTGTTGCACAGGTGTGATAATACAGCTGACCCACCCCCAAACAAGATCTTTTAAAGGATTGTAAGAACAAATGTTAGTTGGTTTTTTTTTCATGCCTTCAATAGTCCGTTTGTTTCCTCCTCCCTTCCTTCCCAACTTTGAAGTAAGTAACTAAAAGCTTGGGGGAAATGCAGTAGCGTAAAAGTGACAGAAAAAATTGACAGAAACTTAAAAACTAGTAAAGTACAGGTAAAAGAACAGGTAAAGTACAAGTACAAAAATCACTTAAATACTCTCGCAAAATATTATTTCTTTATTACATTACACCACAGATACCAGTGAAGAAAGAAGGCTATTTATACCAATGAATTTGTGAGTTGTGAGGTTTTGATTCTACTTTTGGTGGAATAGATTTTGATTGTTAAACAAGTGAATAATTGAGACCGCATTGACTTGCCATTAACACATCAGAAAATGTTATTGATACTCTTGAGGTTGGTTTCCTGCTTTGTTATGATGGCTTGCATAAAGCAAACTGACTTCAACTCTGGAGATTTGTTACTTGTAAAACGGTATGTGGATGGAGAGGTAGTTGCACAAATTTATAGACGGGCAGAACTCTGATAATAAATCTCATCACTGTGACAAGGAAGTAATCTCTCCGTGAGAGCGTGCTGGTTGCAGGTGCAACCTTCATAGACAGATTTCCCTTACATATGCAACAATAAGCAATTACCAGACATTCGTGTTGACAAAGAACCACGCTAAGGCTTGTGATTTTTCTTTTTTATGATACTTAAAAACTAGAGAGGGTGAGGCGAGGCCTTGAGGGAACAGGGCGGTTAGTTTAAAGGGCTGAGGGAGCTGCAGAGGGAGAGCAGGGAGGCAGATAAGCAGGCTGGCCGGTTAAGATGATTCTGGAGAAAAAACACTTGAGGAGAATATGCACCAAAACTAAAATACAAGGAGTGACCCTAAACGACTTATTGCCTTTGTGGCCTGAAGAACTAAATGAAAAGGCAGGTGTAGATAATCAGCGGAAATCAGGAACCTGGAGAGAGCAGGAGCGTTTTGCCCACAGGCACACAGAGACAAACACCAACACACAGGCGAAAAAACCCCACAGGAAAACACATGGAGAACCCTAGGATGACAATGTTTTATGTACACATCCTGGCTAGATATCTGGTCTAGCTATCTGATATAAAAAACATAGATGTGGATGCAACAAGGAACGCAAATGAGTGCAATTTTTTTCCTACCAGTCCAGACAGCGTGGGTGCTATTGTTTTCATCTTTCATGTCCATAGGTTTGTTTCCATCCACCTATTTTAGTGTACGTTTTCAGTTTGTGCATAAACACAATTGAGTGGGAATACCAAAAATTAAAAAAAATGTCTATTGAAAAAAAAGCTTTTAAGCTTGGAGGAAATGGAAAAATTTGTATGTTGATAAAAGGTAAATGCATCTAAGTACAACTGAAATAGATTCAGCAAATAAATTATGTAATCATGACGTATCGTCACTGCATAGGCCACTGTAAGCTCTCTAGATGACTTTCAACATGCATATGTCTGCCCACAGGGCTAATACCAGCACTCTTTAAAGAGCACAAAGCTGAAATACTAGTTGTGCAAGACATTCTGTTTGTATTGTCCAGTGTGCTCTCAGTTATTATGCATGTATTGTTTTCCCTTTTTTTTGAGGTTTGACTGGCACTCTATTAATTACGTCATCTCTTTGCCCTGTCTTCTGACTGGAAAGTTACACCCGGGCCAAAATGCATGCGTGAGCAGCAAGAGATGGCAACCTCGCCAAACTTCTGTGGCTTGCATGCTTGTGGTGGTCTAACTGGCAGCGTTGTTGCTGTAACGCTACAGCAGAGCTGCCTGTTGTTATAACTACTGTGTTTCTGCAAATGTTTCACAGTAAAATGCCTTTTGTCAACAATTGAAAGGATTCTGTCAACAAAAATGTTGTCAGAGGAGTTTTATTTCAAAACAGAAATAGGAAAGAAATTCAGATTTCTTAATGTCTGTGATGGATAAAGACATTGAAACAGTAGCAAAAGGTTGCATTCACTCAGTATATTTATCAAATGACCATTTTCGAGGCCCATTTTTGCTGGAAAAAATCTGCAAGACTACTTTTCTCTAGATGTGCTGCAGCTGTGCCGCACTGCCAGTGTGGCTGCTCTAACCTGTTAAGACGGGTGCTGAAATAAAAAACAACGGGTTCCACAATGCACACACAAACAGTGTGGCCCGGATGTAAGTGCTACCTACTATTTATTTTGTTTTACCACCTCCCAATATTCGCATGACAGTAGCAGATAGAAAAGTACATAAATTCATATTGTCTTTTGCAGATTTTCTAAAAAATTTGGTTGAAAATGTATCAAAATCTGTGTTGGTGAGCCCTTCTCTTTCCCCAAGATACTCCATTCACCTGACAGTTGTAGCATATTAAGAGAATGATTAAGCAGCCACACAGGTGTGCATTTGTATGGTTACAATAAAAGGTCACTCTAAAATGTGCAGTTAGATATTGGAAAAAAAAGACTTTCATAGTGATGTCACATGACTCGCTCTACAGAAATGTATTTTTCAGGCCAGATACCCCAAAGAATCAGTCAGTATCTGGTGTAAGCACCATTTGCAACTTAAAGTTGTCGATTGTGGCCAGTGGAAAGTTGACCAACTACTCTGCATTGACAGCATGAAGTTTCTGAATATTGGCAGGAATTGGAAAAAAAAGTTGTAGAGCTTTAAAAATGGAAGCAAAAACAAAAGTATATGATTTTTTGTTCAGCGTATGAAGCCAAAACAAATTTGGTTTTTTTTTTACTGCAATTTGTGACACAGCCTCTTGTTTGTTCACAGTCGTCTGCATTGCCACGGAGAGGTTGTACACAAATTAGCTCACCAACAGTTTGCAAGATTACGAAGAGATGCATGCCAAAAAGTAAAGCTCACATTTCTGTTTGGAAGAAGAAACACAGTAGAAAACTTTGAACAAATCCAATTGTGATGCAAAGAAGCAATATGACACATGGCTTGAGCGGTTCCACTTTTCGTTTTTTTGATGTGACAAATGTTAGGATGTATTTTGTAAAACCCTTCAAAACTGACAGATATGATCAGATTTCTTATCTGGCTTAATGGGGCATAATAATAATGAGTGCTTAAGTCAAGCCTAGATTTTATCTGTATCTAAAATAACACCTTATGCTTTTTGATTTTTTAAGCCTCCAAGAGTTTTCAGTTTTAGTTCTGTTGACATTTCCCCCAAAACTACAATATTATTTGTGCCTGCCTCTCCAATAATGGCATTATGTTAAACCCCTAAGTTCATGTAAAGTGCACAACACTATCTCGATGGTGTCCACATGGTCTCCATTCAACCATTAATCCTTGTTTGAAACCAGAGGTCTGTGTACTGATGTTATGGTGGAATGTGTGCTGCACACCACTCGTGTATTGTGCCTCTAACAGCAGCATCAGCAAAATAGTAAAATGCTACATGAGTGATACAGACACATAATATGTGATATTTTAAGTAAAAAATAACCTCTAACCTTTTCAGCCCAATGTTATAATCCAAGCTACACTTCTGTATTTGCTTTTTTAAATTCAGTATCTGCAGTAACTTTCACTACTGAATTACATTTTGTTTTCTTTTTAAATCTACTTAAATTACTAGCTTAATTTAAAAATATTTTTAGAATGTAAATCTGGTAACCATACATGAACATTGTGTCTTCTGGTAACCACTGTATAAAACTTACAGTATAAGGTTAATATATGGATGTATATAGGATAATAAAACCAATCAATGAGCAACAATAATTCCTTATAATGTAGCAATCCTTTTCTATTGCTTATTAAAATATTGCGATCAAATTTTACAATACAAAATTACATTGAAAAAATTGATTACCAACAATAAAAATTGTGTACGCCATTTTTAATATGGAATTTTTTTTATTTCTTAGTTTTGCTTTATAACCAATTCAGTACATTAAGGTTAACAGGAGTCGGTGATGCGCCTGATGGAGCTGAATCTCATTCCATCGTATCCCATGTCTCTGAAGCTCCTGTACTCTCCGGGCCTCAGGTACATCATCCTGCCTCTGTAGTGGGGCTGCTCGTACATCAGCCAGTGGCCGTCCATCACGTTGCAGGACTGGCAGTCGGACATGTGGTAACGGTCCTGGATGTTGTCGCAGTCGTCCATCAGTTCGTACATCTGACCCCCGAAGTTCTCCATCTCATAGAGCCTAACTCTATAGGACCCCTTGTGCTGTTAAGAGAAATGTGAACATATATCAATTTGACATTTTTTAAGGAAGCTTGGCTTATGTTCTTATGAGAATCTCAATCTCACTGTCATGAAAGCCATACCATAGGGATCATACGACAGGACCTGATGCAGTCACCAAAACCCATCATACGCTGGTAGTCAGAGTAATCCCCTCTCCTCAGGAAGTACTGCTGACCCATGTAGTTGGGGCGGTCGTACACCATAAAGCAGCCGCTCTCCACCCTGCAGGAGTGGCACCTGCTCAGGTGGGAGGCCATGTCAGCGCAATCACTGCTGGTCTCATAGGAGCGACCCTGGAAGTTCTTGTCCTCGTAGAAGATTATCTAGCGTCCAACAGAGCAGCCAAAGTTTCAGTACTACACATGATCATGGTTATCATTATTGCATTTCTGTGTGGTAATGGTGCTAATAAGGGTGCATAGATGCAGCCATTCTTGGCACAGTACTATACAACATATAATTACTATAAAATAAAGACAAGACAAGTAAAATATCCATAATACACTCACCTTGCCGTGCATGGTGGCTGATAGATTGAGTGATGCTATAGCAATCCTATCCGGGATTTAAGCCTTTTTTATACCTAACGTGACATCCACACATTCGATGGCACCATTGTATGGAAGCCATGAGTCAGCAGCATGCAATGTTGGACCGGCTGTTTGTGAATGCTGATGGGAAAGGGTTATTATGCATCCTCTCTCAGGCTCTATCATTCTAGATCAAAAGGCTTCTGTATCTTTGTGATTACTTTGAATATTACAGGGATGATTCAACTCTTTCTGATGTAGACATACCATACTGAAAAAAGGATTTAAAAAGCATGTTTGATTCATCTTTATGGTCTAGTGTACATTTTATCATAAATGTTTATGCCAGACTGACTAAAAAAAAAAACAGTTTCAAACTGAGACCATTTCGTGTTGGAATCACACCAGAAGATACAGCGATCAGCAACTTAAAATAAATATGGGCCAGGGATGTAAAATGGGGGTGCCATAGATGGCCCCCTCTGTACTTCCCTCCCCTCTTCTTCCGACTTTGTTGCTCGGACCACACCCATCTTGAAGCTCAGCCTTTATTGCGATTAAAACTTCACTCCTGTTAAGTTTGGTGACAGCAAGTTGCACATGCATGACGCTATTGTGGTGGCAAAATCTGTTCAGACTGACAATAACTGCAGGTACTTGAAAATGCTTTTGTGGTGAAAAAGTTTGGCTGAGGGTGCTACTTCACATGTGTAGGTTTAAAAAACAGGTGCTCTTTGAATTCAAGGACAAAAATGACCAAATAAGAGGGAGAGAGAGATTTCTTTTGTCAATAAGTGAAAGCCAAAAAAAAGGCACGCTGTTTGGCAAAAGTTAAAAAGCCTTTAATAAACGGGCTCGACGCCCTACGCATTTGAACTTTAGTGTAAGTTGAAATGCCCGTTTATAAAATGTTTTTTAACTTTTGCAAAACAGTGTGCCTTGGATTTTTTTGGTTTCCACTTATTGCCAAAAGAAATAATATTTCTAACCTCCTCCTTCTTTTTTTTAATGCTTCTTGTGGTAGCTTCTGCTAGAATAAGTCTCTCTAGGACCACATTTCGCCGCTATGACAAACATACACACAATGACAAGGTAAAAACATTCCCATCCCTGCACCTTGAAACAGTAACGTACCCTAAACGTAAATGATCTCAAGTGCTTATAAAGGTGCTGACACTGTTTCAGATTTGTGCATGAGTTCTGTGATGGTTGCAGCAAATACCTGTTTCACTTATGGCAACCTTCAATTTTTTCTTACAACATATTGTTCTATATTTGCCGTTTTTTTTTTACATACAACATCTACATAATGTTATCACCTGTTTGCATAACTACAGTAGTTGACCTGACTTTGCATAATGCTTGCTTGAAGTTACAATTTGCATTGAAAATGAGTGTAGTATAAGGCATATTCTTTTAGTAATATATTATCATATACAGTATATACATCACAACACGACTTTTTTTGAGTCCGTGTTGGGCACTTTCACGGGTCTGGAACGATGCTTGGTTAAAAGAAGCACTCCCAGGAAGAATTTTTTTGTGCAGTTTTTGCTGGGTCTGTCTGAAAATACAGTTAAATAAATAAATAATTCTAAGTAATTGTCATAGTGACCATTGTATAGTATTAAACAGGTTAATACCATTAAAGTCAAAGCTGATTTGGAATGACATTTTTATTATTTAATTCTGATGACTTTTATGTACATTTTCTTTTCTGTTGTGAAATGTGCAATTATGTATGCATGTGAGGTTTTTAAAAATTGGTAACTAATTGAATGGAAAATTGAAAAAGAATTCATTACTCTTAGATGTTAATGGGAAAATGTATTTTTTTTCAGTGTGTTGTGTCTGTGATGTCGCTGTTTATTCTTTTCATGAACATTTTTTCAAGTGAGACTGACAAGAAAATGATTTTCTATAATGTGAACATTCTTAGTATGGGGACTTCTTTATATTTTGATCTGTAGTAATACTCATTGTTTATTCAGTGTTTTAGATAAAATCCACAATTTTTGTAAAAATGGAAGAATAGGAGGAGACAAAGTTTTTTTTTTATCTTTCATTTTTTATTTCAAAATGAAAATGTCTAGCACATGTCGATGATACGCCTCATGCTCATGAACCTGGTGCCGCTCATGCCCATGTCCCTGAAGCTCCTGTACTCGCCGGGCCTCAGGTAGATCATCCTGCCTCTGTAGTGGGGCTGCTCGTACATCAGCCAGTGGCCGTCCATCACCTGGCAGGACAGGCAGTCATTCATGCGGAAGCGGTCCTGGATGTTGTCGCAGTCGTCCATCAGCTCGTGCATCTGACCACCGAAGTTCTCCCTCTCATAGATCCTCATCCTGAACTGGCCTCTGTGCTGTTTTTTTGAGAAGAATAGGTTAATGTTTTTTTCCCGTAGTTTAAAAGGCATTACCTCAAAGATCACCTTTTTAGATGTGTTTTATACGTACCATGGGGATCATACGGCAAGACCTGATACCACCGCTCATTCCCATCATGCTCATGTAGTCAGCGTACTCGCCCCTCCTCATGAAGTACTGGTTTCCCATGAAGTTGGGGCGGTCGTAGACCATGAAGCAGCCGCTCTCCACCCTGCAGGACTGGCACCTGCTCAGGTAGGAGGACATGTCAGCGCAGTCGCTCATGCACTCATAGGAGCGACCCTGGAAGTTCCTGTCCTCGTAAAGGATGATCTAAAACCAAGGGATACATTAGGTTATACTTTTGGTATTGGTAATTTTGGTAATTTTATACTTTTTATATAATTCGATCTTCTATATATAAATTAAAACAAATTTAATGTTGATAATCTGAAATTAGCCCTGAGGCTTACCTTGCCCATGCTCATATCAGTGGTGGTCATACTTGTAGATGAGCTGCTGCTGTTGCTACTGCTACCGCTGCACTGCTGTCCTGTTTGGTGTAATCCTTGCTTTTATACGTAACCAAACCCTACAGTCAGTGGGCCCCCATTGTTTAAAGTCCTGACCCAGCAACATGGTATAGAGCGCTGTACAGGCCAGTGAGGCATAGTCATATGACTGGGCCCTCGAAGACTTTAGAACTTTTACCCTTTTGACCAGGTAACACAAAGCCTTTGCTTCAGTTGTAAGGTTATGTCTGTTTCACATGTATGACCAATATCCCAGGTGCGGTTCACTTTAAGTTATGTCAACAGTTTGAATCAGTTATTACTTGTATTAGTACTAATAGATGCTTTACTTTATGATGCATGATAATTATCACCTGATGTTTAAAAAGTTTAGCGGTTCACTGTGACTCTTATGTGGATGTTCTCATGGAACTCAAACTTATGATTAAGACTACATGATACTGGCATGATAATATAGTCCGACTTGAAAACTGTAGGGTGTAAATTGGTGGCAGGCACAACAATTAATTGTTATATCTTGTGTAGTGTATCATAGTTAACAATGTTATATCTGGGATGCCTAACGACATCCTGAAAAAATAAAAGCATCAGAATTTTTTCCTTTTTCTTCACTTGCAAAGCAAACCCTGCCAGAGGATCACTCTTCTGCACATAACTATAAACATCGCGAAACAAAAGAGGAATGATGATTGTGCTACAAGGTGTAACTCTGAAATAGGAAAGATCAAAAACTTTTTTCCTCTTCTTTTAGGCTGTTCTGATGCAAAAGTATTATGCATACCACTTCACACGCAATTGTTTGTTTGCATACTTGTTGACATTAGCTTTAGCCGACATTCAAGGAGCTAATCAGAAGCGTAAAGAGGTAACATTATAGCAAATTCACAATGCGTCATCATTGTAGAGCAAAACACTGAAATATAGTCGTTTATTCAGTCAATTTTCATCAAAACTAATGTGAAATGACTTAAGCTGCTACTGTTTTAGGTCAATGCAAAAACATCTTTGGCTTACGCTCGCTATTAGAGATGCACAAAACTGTAGGTTACATTGTAACCATGGTTCTCTGACTAAAGAGAGTATCTCTTGTCTTAATTTTAGAGAACAGAATTTTTAGTTCAGGTATGTTTTTCGTCGGACTCACTGGATATTGACTGAGAGTATGCGTCTGCCATTGGCCAGCTACTTCAGCTGGCATTCTCCTCCCCTTTGACTATCTTCATGCTAACGTTTTGAGTTGCTGCATCACAGCCAAGGTGACTGTGAGTGGATCAGAGAAATTCAAACAACCCAGAGCATTTTTACCCCTAAACTGTAACAATGATGGATGCTTTTGGACATTTCTATAGAGCTGACACGGGGCTGTGGAGATAGATCTGGCTACGCAAGGCTATAATATTTTTTACCAAAGTGGTCCTTGGAAGTCATAGCTGTAAACCAACACTGACTAGCAAGGCAAGACATAATTTGATAAATAATTAATGTCTAAAATTTCATTTGTGGCATAAACAATATTAGCCTACATTAGTTAGCTTATGTGGCTACCGTAAGCTACATCACGGGTTGACCCCAATTGCACCTCTGATCAGATCTGTATGAAGTCCGAAACACCTTTCTTGTTTGAAACGAAAGACCTTGTTTCAAGACCGAAGCACCTTCCTCGTTTCATAAACACCTTCTTTGTTTCAATCTTTTCTCATTTCCATAAACTTTCCCTGTTTGAAGACCAAAGAACCGTACTTGTTTCAGCCATTTCTCGTTTTCATACACCTTTCTTGTTAAAGGTCAAAAAGCACCTTCCTTGTTTGAATCTTTTTCGTTTTAGTACACCTACTTTGTTTGAACCTTTTCTTGTTTTCATGCACCTTCCTTGTTTCAAGTCCGAAGCACCTTCCTTGTTTGAACCTTTTCTCGTTTTCATACACCTTTCTTATTTTATACAGATGTCACTATGGGTTTAAAATCTTTGACTATTTTAACCACCACTTACAGTTATAGAGGAGTCACTGTCATGTATCAGAAAAACCTGTGAGCTGGTTACTTAGGTATTCAGTGTGTTGTTTCTTTAAGATTCTTTTTAAAATTACGCCAATTTTAAATGATCTTTCATAACCAAGTTATAAATGCCTGAAATGTGTGTAGATAGTGTAATATGTAAGCGTGTGGAATGCTAAAAACAATTTGTACTTTGCTTTGAAAATGTTATAGCCTAATTTGATGTCATTTTATGTATGAAAGGTGCTATACAAATAAAGGTTATTATTATTATATTTAAGGTAAAATTACTTGCCAGATTAAAAAACATTTTAGGGTGAAACTATGCTTGCGAACAGCTGCTTGCTGTCCCAAAAATACTCAGATGTTTAATTTCATGACCCATTATATAATGGTATAATACAGCATAATATTTTCACAGTGGCAGTTGGTCAATAAGCTTGACAAAAGTTTCAGTACTGGCAAAATCATTTATTTAGTGGCATTTGATACATTCAGTGAACAATCAGTAAACATTTACATGCAGGAATCCATGATACGCCTCATGCTCATGAACCTGGTGCCGCTCATGCCCATCTCCCTGAAGCTCCTGTACTCGCCGGGCCTCAGGTAGATCATCTTTCCTCTGTACTGGGGCTGCTCGTACATCAGCCAGTGGCCGTCCATCACATTGCAGGACATGCAGTCGTTCATACGGAAACGGTCCTGGATGTTGTCGCAGTCGTCCATCAGCTCATGCATCTGACCACTGAAGTTCTCCCTCTCGTAGATCCTCATCCTGAACTGGCCTCTGTGCTGTATTTTTATTTTTTGTTAGTGAGTTAAGCAAAATAATATTTCAATCTAAAGTTTTGGGAGGTTATCACCTGCAACAAAAACTTAAAATGACAGATGCTGTTTTATACGTACCATGGGGATCATACGGCAAGACCTGATGCAGTCCCTCATTCCCATCATGCTCATGTAGTCAGCGTACTCGCCCCTCCTCATGAGGTACTGGTTTCCCATGAAGTTGGGACGGTCGTAGACCATGAAGCAGCCGCTATCCACCCTGCAGGACTGGCACCTGCTCAGGAAGGAGGTCATGTCAGAGCAGTCGCTCATGCACTCATAGGAACGACCCTGGAAGTTCCTCTCCTCGTAGAAGATGATCTGGAAAATTAATTGGTTAGAAAAAGAGCAGCAATGTGAAAATGGTGACCTCATTTGTGAACAGTAATTTCTGTTTTTTTTTTTTTAACAAAAAGATTTTCAGAAGTACCTTGCCCCTCATGTTCATGCCGGTGTTGCTCATGGTGGCTGTAGATGTGCTGTGCTGCTCCTGAACTGCCTTCCTTCCTGGTTTAACCCTTTCCTTTTATACCTGACCACACGTAAAGAATCAGTGTCCCCTCCCCCTCAGTGGACCCCCTTACTCAGCAACTTACCATTGAAGCCAACAGAATACAGTGGTTATGTCCATTTTTCAGGGACTGGGTACCTCATAGTGGACAACAGCTGACGCAACTGTGACACCTCACGACATGCCGACAAAAAAACAGTGTTTCTTTTGTCTTCTCTAGCCGAGTATGACAAATTCCACGTGTTTCACGGCATTGACCAATAGGATCACACAGATATGTTGGTGTTGCTACTATGAACTGTGAAATGTGGGGATGGTCAGTATTTTTTTCTTTCTTTTTCTTTTTAGGTTTTTCCAAACACAAGACAGCCACATACCTCGTTGGATGTCATTGTTTGTCACTGGAGGTTGGCCCCCAGCACCTCATTCCCAATGACATCATACAGGTGGTGAAAGCCAGCAAGCTCAATTGGGCGGGGAACAAGGTGTTGTCTGTCGTGTCTCCCAGCCATGTCACGGTAAGAATTTAGGACAACAGTGGAAACTGCTTATAGTGATCATAATTATAGTGATCAACTAGTCATATAAACTAAAAGGCGAAGGGCAAATTAATTCCTTTACAAATGCTGTTTAAATAATTTTCTTTTAGTAATCAAGTAGTCTACTTACAGTGTTCATTTTGAGTCTTTACACACACAACAACATGGGATATTGTTTTCAAACTACAGTAATTCTCTCCATATATTTCCATGCCTCCACACAGCGATAACTGAGGCCGGAGGCATTATGTTTTTGGGTTGTCCATCTGGCCGGGTGGCACATTCTTGTGAACGTGTTATCTCAAGAAAGCCTTGAGTGAATTTCTTCAAATCTGACACATTCACTTGGACTGAAAAAATTGAAATGATGAGCTAAATAGATTTTGGTGGTCATAGGTCAAAGGTTAAAGTCCTTATGACACTACAGCGGTACTGCATTTTGAGGCAGTCAGTAAAGTAAGTAAATACCGTAGCTGTCCATTTCGTGATTTTATATTTATGTAATACCCCAGATAGCAAAGTAACATTGATTCAGTGTTTGAATTCCATCCTCATTTATGTTGAGTTTGAATTTCCAAGCTTAAATAATGATAATTCAACGTTGATGATTCTTATCATTTTTCAGTGTTGAAATGACGTACATAACATCACTTGAGTGACAGTTGTCAATTAGATGGTAATCCGATTAAGATAAGATAAGATCAAAGACTGACCTCAAATAATTTATTTTTGGTCGTACACACTTGGAAATGTGGTTTGATCTTGAAATTTGGCTAAAAATGTTCAGTTTAGATTCTGATATTATTGTAGATTTCTTATTTTATTGATATTCGTTACCCCATGATGCACTGTGGAGTATTTGCATATTTCAGATACATTAGGAAAAAAGTCATATTTAAGGGCTTTGCACACTGAGTCTGTTTTTTATGAAATGAAATGTCTAAAATTGATTGCAACCCCACATTGTGTCAATCATGTTTTGCACGATGACTCTGAAACTTTTGTCCTTCCAAAAATTTTTCGGAACATGTTCAATTTTGCATTTCAACCAATATTAAATTGTAATGCACTCAGTGTGCGAAGGCCTTCTTAATATGTTACTCACGACTGTATAGAGTTTCCTAGTTAAAGAGATGTGGTGGTTCTGGAAGGTTACTGTTATACCGAATGTTTCTGAGATATAGATATATAATTTATCAAAACTAAGTTTTTGGCATTTTAATTATTCCAAATGAGAAGCCTAGCTTTGTCTATAAGCTTATTTTGGCAAATTGGTCACTTTGATACCCACATGAGCCTTGGCAAACATTCACAAGGACAAGGAGCCACTCAGTGGAATCAGAGGAAATAAACATTGCTTCATTATTGTGGTCAAGTGAAAAACTGCCCCAGTAATTTCCATGTTCATCTTACATTTAACCAGAACTTTGGTGACCTGATTTACTATCTTAGGTTACAACAGAGAAAGTAAACGCTAGCTTGTAGGTACATGAAAAATTATTTTAAGCTCGTTCCCAAAATGGAAAAGTCTTAGCCATAAACATACAAATGAATTAAATTCAGTTGACATCAGATTTACTTATATAGCACCAAATCATATAAAAGCAGTACAGACTGCTTCACATAAAAGAAGAGCTGTGCAAATCAACCAAGACACACATGCACCAGTTTATACATATACAAACACACATACACACAAAACACACATGTAATGTACATGTGCATACATAAAGCCTTACTCATGTCATATCTTGACATGAATTGAGCTATTTTAACTACCAGATTCAGACTTGTAAATACTCAAGACAAATTACATAGTAAACATTGCATTTACATGCACAGGGGAGGTTTGGCTTGCATTACTCAGCAACAGTAGGCTATTTAGCTACTTTAATAATCTACCAAGTGCTTAAAACCAAAGAAACTTATCATTTGTACAGTTTGCCATTTTAGATGTCTCACATGTAAATAGTAAAACTATAATACAAAATGATTTTTTTTACATGGCATTGAAAATTTCTAATTTTGATTTAATCATTCTACTTTTGATCATTTGTAGCCTTTAATGTCCTGCTTTATATCTATATAGAATATTAAGCCCTATTTCATGAACAAAAGTAAGTGTCTTTGTATGGTGGATTTAAAAATGAAAAACATTTTGGGGTGAAAATGTGCTGGCTAATGGCAGTCTAAAAAAATCTAATATTTTGTATTTCATCACTCATATTTCTGTTGGTATAAAACTGTATACTACTGCATAATATATTGTTGTGACAGAACAATGAGCTTAAGAGAAGTCAGAGTTGCACGGAAATTATTTATTTAGTGGCATTTGATACATTCAGTAGACATTTACATGCAGGAGTCCATGATGCGCCTCATGCTCATGAACCTGGTGCCGCTCATGCCCATCTCCATGAAGCTCCTGTACTCGCCGGGCCTCAGGTAGATCATCCTGCCTCTGTAGTGGGGCTGCTCGTACATCAGCCAGTGGCCGTCCATCACCTGGCAGGACAGGCAGTCGTTCATACGGAAACGGTCCTGGATGTTGTCGCAGTCGTCCATCAGCTCCTGCATCTGACCCTGGAAGTTCTCCCTCTCGTAGATCCTCATCCTGAACTGGCCTCTGTGCTGTGTCTTTGAGAGAATTAAACAAATGAGTATTCTGATATATAGTTTTGTGGGGTTGCCACCTGCAGTTAAAACAGTAGTATGATGGATGCTGTTTTATACGTACCATGGGGATCATACGGCAAGACCTGATGCAGTCCCTCATTCCCATCATGCTCATGTAGTCAGCGTACTCGCCCCTCCTCATGAAGTACTGGTTTCCCATGAAGTTGGGACGGTCGTAGACCATGAAGCAGCCGCTCTCAACCCTGCAGGAGTGGCACCTGCTCAGGAAGGAGGACATGTCGGAGCAGTCGCTCATGCACTCATAGGAACGACCCTGGAAGTTCCTCTCCTCGTAGAAGACGATCTGAAAAAAAAAAAGAAATGTAGTGGTTTGAAGAAAAGTAGCAACATGGTGATCCTTTTTTGTAATTAGTAATTTCTGCCTAATAGAAAGAGAGATTTTTAGAGATTTTTAAAAGTACCTTGCCCCTCATGTTCATGCTGGTGTTGCTCATGTTGGTTGTAGATGCTCCTGAACTGCCTCCCTATGTGGTTTAACCCTTTCCTTTTATACCTGACCAAACGTGAATCATCAATGGCCCCTCCCCTTCAGAGGACCCCCTTACTCAGCAGCTTACTATTGAAGCAAACAAAATGCAAAGGTTTTGTCCAGTTTTTCAGGGAGTGGGTACCCGGTACCATGTTTTTGACTTACTCGCTGAATTTGACAAATTCCACGTGTTTCATGCCATTACCCAATAGGAGCATAGAATTGTAAACTTGGTGAATCTGAGTCATGTTTTTAGGGATGCTCGGTGGAACTGTGAAATGCAGGAAAGGTCCGTCATTTTTTCTTTACATTTTCCAAAGACAAGATAGAGGGTATCAAAAATACTGCTTCGGACACCATTATTTGTTTACATTCTTTTTTCTTTTTTTTAATAATTATTTTATACTTTTCTATAACATCAACATAAACCCTATCAACATACAACAGACTCAGCCTATTAAGTCAAGACAACACAGTCCAAATACAAGACAAGACAAAACAACACGGTACAACATTGTCTAGTAAAGTCCAGCCCTCCCTGGGGGCCTAGAAATTATGGTATGTTGAAACGGCCACTATAGGCAAAGAGTAGAGTAGTTTTAATCTTGACAGCAATGGTATGCTTAAGGAGATTGTGGCAAAATCTGGATGGACTAATATAGAGTGACACCCATTGTCAGCCGATAGGGTAGAAACTGGGTGAGGCAATGAGATTTCTGAAATGAGAGCATAAAGAGTCTTACTGACTTCACTTTGGCTAAACTTCATGACTATGGCCTAATCTTACACAGTACCCATTTTAAAAGAACTAATTTTTTTGTTCAGCAAACCTACAATTCTTAGTCTTGGCCTGTCCTCAAACAGTGAAGCATTTCTGCTTCTACCAGCTAGCACGTTTTCTTGATGATTCAAATCAGTCCAACAGCACAAGGAGTCTGACATTTCCTCACTGCTTGCCCACCATTAACGCTTGTTAACCAGGATTATCACCCCAGATTATTATTTTTCTTTCATTTATCACATCAGTTTAATGGATAGAACTCACAAGCTGATTTCCACCTCACAGCGAGGTGATTTGGAAGCCTGTTTGTATACTTATACTTAGGTCTCCTCTGCTCATCTTGGGCTGGAGTTTGCTTGAACCACCATCAATATCAATGGCATGTGCTCTCAGTGTGCCCAGTGTAAAATTAGGAGTCTCCGCCAAAGAACGGCTTGATAGGCCAGCCTTTTACAATGCTACCCCTGAGGTATGGTCAAGGAAGATATTCCCGAACCAGAGATGTGACACTGGGGCTTTGCTAGCTGAGCTGCCCTCCTTTTGGTTATGATGTGGAGTCAGCAGGTGAGGAACTTCTGGTGTTGGTTAAGGACAACCAAGATTATCATTTTCTTCATAGAGAACTCCAGAAATGAGTCCTAAACCTGGAAATCCGTTGGCATTTTAGCACCTCCTATTTCCTCATCTCAAGTCAATGGGTTTGAATGGGTCATTGGTTAGAAGCCTCAGATAAGGCCTGAGGTTAACACTAGCTTAAGACACTTCCACGTTTTGTTCTACGACATAAAGTGCGTCAGTAAATACCTCACTTGTGAAATTCTGAAGCTTTTATGTGTCTTGAAGAAGGTTGCTAACACCTGGCTAAATGAGACTACAGAATGCCATCATGCCAAACATGGCTTCACAGCATTGTAGGGGTGGGGCCACGACGGTAGTCTAGTTCGTTATAACGTTACATTTTTAGTACTTGCTATTGCATTTGGGTATGAAAATCCTAAATTGGTGTTCATTTGTGAAGATTATCTTGCTGAACAAAACATGTAAGTACCAAACATTTGTTAAAGTCCCATAGGCTTTTTGACATGGGAACCAGGACGAAGTTAGCTTCTGGGTTGGCCCACAGAAAATGTCATCCTTGGAGTACTCTATTCCCCCTTTGTCATTAAACAATCACATCTGAGTCACATAGGGGAAAAAAATCTGATTTGGGCCACTTGGGTGAACATAGTGTCAGTTAAAGTGTTAGGGTGTTCAGTGCTACACTTAAATCTCAAAAGCACCAACACACAAACTCAAAGTTGCAAAACTTGGTGTTTTCTCCCCACACCACCGGTGAGGGCAATGCCATCTGGCGTGAAACAGCCCAGTCCAGCTGTCCAAATTCTATCAGTGGGTGTATTTTTAGTAACACCCAGGGGTACAACAACTGTCAACCACCAGAGAGCAGTGTTATACAGCAAAAAGAGATTCCAGAGGATTATGGGAAATTGACAACCTCATTCCCCTATTTCTTTGAGAAGAGAGAGTTGGGAAACGTGCACAGCATCAATATGGGCGTTGAGAACCTTAGCCAGTGGCCACAAATTCCAAATTTTTAAGTTTCTTAACAACCCAGAGACGTTAGAAAGAGATATACGTTTAATGTTGCATGCAACGTTGCCAAGTTAGCAGTTCTATGCTACAGTAGCTACTGACAGTGACATAACATTACAATTGAATGAAAACACATGCTGCTTTTGCTTTTTAATTTTTTGTAAAGGTGAAAAAAGACAAATCCTGCTTTGCTAGAACATTGTAACTACTTAATTTCACCATCTCCTGCCTTGCCTTGCCTATAGTGGTTCACTTTTACACTATGATATGTAGGCTTTAGCTTCTATCTTTATATTTTTTTACCTGTTTTCACTGCTAGTTTGATTGGACATCCTGGATATATCCTTCAGACTCAAATAGTAGACCTTTGTGTCTGCTTCTTTGTTTAATTGCTTTGTTATTCCGAAAAATTTGATATTTCTTAAGTGAGAGCGATGAGTGACAGTGTGCTTGATGGTGGCTCCAACAGCTGGAAAGAGTAGCAAATGTTCATTTAGGGTTTGAAACTGTAAAAGCAATAGCAGTACCTTGGACACCTTGGACACATGCAAGCAAGTTAGGTTTGAGTTTAGAATAAATAAATGTCGAAATAATTTTTTACCTTGTTTTATTTCATTGTCCAGTTTTGGGTTACCCTTAGCCCTTAGGCAATATTAATCCTGAATATGCAGCCTACTCTCAATAAATATGATAAGCCTTTTTCTGTTGGGTTTATAGTAAAATGTAGAGTCAAATTTGTCATCATATTTAAAACATTTTCTGATGAAAATGTGCATGCTAAGAGCTGCTAATATATTAAACGACCTGAATTTTAATACATTTGTTTGTTTTTTTTGAGTATGATACTGCATAATGTTTCATCATGACAGTTGGACAATAAGCTTTGCAAAAGCTGAAGTAGTGCAGAAATCATTTATTTAGTTGCATTTGATACATTCAGTGAACATTCGATAGACATTTACATGCAGGAATCCATGATGCGCCTCATGCTCATGAACCTGGTGCCGCTCATGCCCATCTCCCTGAAGCTCCTGTACTCGCCAGGCCTCAGGTAGATCATCTTTCCTCTGTACTGGGGCTGCTCGTACATCAGCCAGTGGCCGTCCATCACCTGGCAGGACATGCAGTCGTTCATACGGAAGCGCTCCATGATGTTGTCGCAGTCGTCCATCAGCTCGTTCATCTGACCCTGGAAGTTCTCCCTCTCAAAGATCTTCATTCTGAACTGGCCTCTGTGCTGTTTTTTCAAAAAGAATGAAAAATATAATTATTACTTTATGTTAAGCTTTTGGGGGGTTTTCACCTTTGGTAAAACCGTAGTACAACGGCTGTTTTATACGTACCATGGGGATCATACGGCAAGACCTGATGCAGTCCCTCATTCCCATCATGCTCATGTAGTCAGAGTACTCGCCCCTCTTCATGAAGAACTGGTTTCCCATGAAGTTGGGACGGTCGTAGACCATGAAGCAGCCGCTCTCAACCCTGCAGGAGTGGCACCTGCTCAGGAAGGAGGTCATGTCAGAGCAGTCGCTCATGCACTCATAGGAACGACCCTGGAAGTTCCTGTCCTCGTAGAAGATGATCTGAAATAAGTGATTGTAGTGGTTAGAAAAAAAAGGTGAACATGGTGATCTCTTTTGTAAACAGTAATTTCACCATATTACAAATAGATTTTCAGAAGTACCTTGCCCCTCATGTTCATGCTGGTGTTGCTCATGTTGGTTGTAGATGTGCTGTGCTGCTCCTGAACTGCTCTCCTACCTGGTGTTAACCCTTTCCTTTTATACCTGACCACACGTAAAGAATCAGTGCCCCCTCCCCTTTCAGAGGACCCCCTTACTCAGCAACTTACTATTGAAGCCAACAGAATACAGTGGTTATGTCCATTTTTCAGGGACTGGGTACCTCAGTCTTTAGAAAGGCCTTTTCTCTCTCTTTCACAGAAAGCATTCCCAACAGTGCTTGTGTAATGTGAATAGGTCGGCCCATGTGACTGGTAAAAACTCACCTGAATGGTGCATACATTTTCTTTCCTTTTTTAAAATATGTTTTATTTATGAACTTTTATTTACATTATAGGGTTAATGAGAAGAAAAACAAAAACAGATAAAAAGCAGAGCAAACAAACAAAAAACCAAACCAACAGAAAAGTATGAGGTCATGGGATGTTCAAAGTGTTTAAGGTGGTGCATAGATTTTCTGTATTTGGTTATTAAAAATATACTTTATGTGGTTCTGTTCAGCAGCCCATAAAAAATGTGTTAAATTGGTAGTAGTGATATTAGTTCTCATTAAGTTAAATTCTGGAGGGTCTCAGTTATGATTTTTTATTTCACTTGGAGTCATAGAATTACATTCCGATAATTATTCTAACCATAAAATACTACAGTTTCTCTTCTTTTCTATATCAAATTAAAGAATCACTTTTTATTTCTGAGGTAGGGTGTAAATGCAGAACACAATAAACAATGCATAAATGCTTTTCTTGACATTCACGATGTTCCCTGCTGTTGAAAAAACCTTCACTTGGGAAAGAGTTAGCTGGTTTGGAAAAGTAGCTTTGGCTCGAGGGGAAAGCGGAGAGGGCCAGTTTGAAGAACAAAGTTGGCCATTTCTAACTCGTTGATACGATGGGCTCTCTCTCTTTGGCTCTTGTACTTGTTTGGGCGAGTGGGGTTGCAGCTTGTCATTGGTTTGGCCGTGCAGTCGTCGTTGAGGAGTAATGTGCGTAGGCAGGGCTGACCACCTCACCATGATGCAGGCTCACGTGCTGCATCATGTTAGATGTACTATTTGTGTAGTTCAACACTCTGTCAATATTTGCAGACTGTTTTGTTTTTTCTGTTATCTTCTCACGTTTATTTTTTCATGACTTAAGGAAGCTCAAATCTCGCCACACTTATGATTTGAAACCGAAGGGTGCATCTCTGCATATTTCAGTATCGCCTGTCGCGGAGCCTTTGCTTCGTCTTCTTTATGTTGACCAGCTGACTCTGGTGTCTTACATGACTTAGGACGTTGAACAGGTAATGACGTAGCACGTCGAGCAAGTGAAGTCAGACTTATATTCCGCCCTCTGCTGTTCAAATAGAGTATCACGGTTCATTTTTCACTTCACCGATTTGAATCTCACATATTTTTTACTTATCTCGCGATGCATCGTTACATCCCTGGTGTATAGAATGAACTGTTAAACATGAAAAAACTATATTTCATATAATCAGTTCACAGTGTTTGCTGCCAATGACCTTATTTCTTTTATGAACCTTTTGAAACACTAATTTCCAAACATATAAGCCAAACAGTTGTTGATTCATTTTGTGATTTGTGTCACATCATTTGATAAAACCTATTGAGCCACAAGATGTTATAACAGGCAATGAGAGAAATTGTACTCTGTGATACGTATGTTAATTAAATTAACAAGATATTAAACAAATTGTTTGACATTTGGTAAATCTACTTATTTTTTCTCAGGAGCCCTAAATCTAATACATACTTCCCCAAAACTCACATTATTACTTAAGATAATCAGCTTGTTTGTTGTGTAATATGTGTTTTGTTTGTTTGTGGCGTGGCTGTTGACTTTATGTTCTATGTTATGTTAAGTGTATATTTTGAGTGTTGATATATCTAAGAACTAACATCATATATAAACTGGCGGTTGGACAAACACACAGCAATTATGAGCCAATCAGCATGCAAGTTGAAGTGTATTATAAGCAGCATAACAATGCATACTGTACACAGGATTTAAAAATGTACACAAATACAAAAAACAATACTGGCTAGCTAATAAGGGAAACAGTTGCAGAAAAGATATTGGTTCTTGTTGCTTTAGATCAAGCTGTAAATATCTCTTTAAAGTAGAACTCAGAGGCGGGACAGCATTTTTAACAAGGGTTAATGTCCATTAGATTTGCTCAGCAAATGCCATCGCGCCAGCCAATTTGTTTATATGACTTAAAAGCAAATTTGTGAAGGGTTCGTCTTTTAGGGTTGCAGAATTTTGCTCAGTAAAGCTGTAAGCCAAATAGATTTTGATATTTTGTGTGGACTGATGGTGGTGCCAGAGAAAAGGTCAGTAAAGGTCAGGGTCAACAAAAGCCTTTGGATCCATTCACAGAACAATAGAGATAAAGAGAGGTGAGGTGCAGTTTTGACCTGACAATGGGGCTGGGGTAAAGGTCAGGAGGTCATGGATATATCATAGTACTACTTTCCCATAGCTACTAAATCCTCCCCAGAACAGTAAGGTCTTCTAAAGCATTATTTTGTGTATTTCCTGATGAAATGACATGCCAGTGTTTTTATTATGGCCCAAAATATGACTTGGGTTGTCACACAAATTTCAAAATGTTTTTTTTTTCAGCCGAGAAAAGGTTACAGGGTAAAGTCTCACAGTAATATTCCTTCTGTCGTCCAGTAGTGTGTTAATATTCTTTAGAATATCAGAATATAACAAATCTCTTGGGGTGTAACGTTACCCTACTGTCATTAAAACAAACAATTCGGCTAGAACACATCTTTCATTGTAATTGTTTTTTAAATATTTTTTTACTACTAATTTTAAGAAGAAAAAAAGGTGCTTTATATAAATAATCTAAAAAAACAAAAGTGGGGATGACTTTAAACCACAAAGAAAGGGGGAAAGGACTGTTATTGTTGATGGCATTTGTAGTTTTCGTACACCAAATTAATGTGTCACATATTTTAAAAAATGTTTCTGATGTAAAAAGATATTAAAAAATATGCCAAGTATGTTGATGGTGTGCACTAAAAATCAAGCCCCAGTCACGTGTAAGATGCAGAAATGGCTGCCCAATCAGGTATTAAATTCATATTAAAAAACGCAACAATTAGGAATATTTTGTCAAAAAACTTTTATTTTGGCTTATTTAGATATATTCTACTCAACAGTTTTTACATGTCCATGATGCGCCTCATGCTCATGAACCTGGTGCCGCTCATGCCCATGTCCCTGAAGCTCCTGTACTCGCCGGGCCTCAGGTAGATCATCCTGCCTCTGTAGTGGGGCTGCTCGTACATCAGCCAGTGGCCGTCCATCACCTGGCAGGACAGGCAGTCGTTCATGCGGAAACGGTCCTGGATGTTGTCGCAGTCGTCCATCAGCTCCTGCATCTGACCCTGGAAGTTCTCCCTCTCGTAGATCCTCATCCTGAACTGGCCTCTGTGCTGTTTTGTTTGAAAGGTAAAACAATTATTAGTTCTTTATGTTAAGCTTTTTGAGGGTTATTTTGAGGGTCATACTGTAGTAAAACAACAGTATGACGGATGTTTTATACGTACCATGGGGATCATACGGCAAGACCTGATGCAGTCCCTCATTCCCATCATGCTCATGTAGTCAGAGTACTCGCCCCTCCTCATGAGGTACTGGTTTCCCATGAAGTTGGGACGGTCGTAGACCATGAAGCAGCCGCTCTCAACCCTGCAGGAGTGGCACCTGCTCAGGAAGGAGGACATGTCGGAGCAGTCGCTCATGCACTCATAGGAGCGACCCTGGAAGTTCCTCTCCTCGTAGAAGATGATCTGAAAAAGCACAAAATAAAAGAACAGGGATTTAAGCTAAAAAATAACAATAAAAAAAAAAAATCAAAGATAATTGGAGAGGTGAGTGTGCTTACCTTGCCCATGTTCATGATGGTGGTGTTTGTAGTTCAGAGAACTATGTTGCTGCTACACTGATGTCTGTCCTGTTTTAACCGTTACTTTTATACCTGACCAAACCCACAGAATCTGTGGCTCCCATTGTGTAAACCCCTGACCAAGCAACATGGTATAGAGGCCTATAGAGTGCTCAGGGTATTTGTCACATTTCCATGTGACTGGACCCCCTAGAAGACTTTAGAATGGATTTTTCCATAGGGAAAGTCAATACAATGAGCATTTTTGTTGTTACAATACAGAACAACTAACAAAAGTCTCTCTTACACATTTCAAAACACTATAGCTCTCTGGTTAAGTGGATAATTTATAGACACGAGTTTCCTTTTGTGTGACAACAATAGTCTGACATACCAGTCTATAATGCACATCTGTACTCAATATTGTTCATCCAGCGCTCTGGGGGAGCCATATAGTGTATATAGTTAACACAAAAAAATAACTAATAATATAAACCCCATTAATGTATCACTTGACAGGGTTTACCAGCTGTTTTATCATAAGGACATTTTAAATTTACAATATATATAAACAGCTTTTTCTATGAAGACATTTAATATTATTACAACTGTTTATTAAATTGTCATCAATTATCTGTTAATGCACAGCCTGTACTTATGTCTAGACACAGGATGAGTTATAGTTGTTGATACAACATAACATAAAACACCTAAATCTGCTTACATTAAAGGGTTTACATCAAATTAGAATTAAATTAAATAAAAGGTTCATACATTGCACAAAAATGCTAAATAGCAGGATGCCAAATAGAGAGATTAACACTCATCATGATTATAAGTGTTGCAAATAGTACAAATGATTAGAAAATCCAGTTAGGAGTAGGGACGCGGATGGAAACCTGGTTCTATTGAGGAGCCGGTTCTGCTTTTTTCAAAGCCTGTAACTTGATAACATTTGAATTTATCAATACTGCTATCGAGTTCCCTTGGTCCTATAACTCAACATGACATCTCGAGTCAAGCCAAGTCATTTAAATCTAGTCACTGGTCTGGTTGTGGGGTTAGCAGGCTGAACAAAGTACTCCAGATATCCCTCTCCCCCGCAAAGCTTTTCAGCTCCTCCTCAGTGACCCTGAGGCATTGCTAGGACAGATCCTTTGGCATGTTCTAGGCCTTCCCCGAGGCCTCCTATCAGTCGGACATGCCTGAAATACCTTTGATAGGAGCCGTCCAGGAGGCATCTTGATCAGATGCCTGAAACACCTCAACTGTCCCCTTTCGGCACTAAGAGGCAGTGGCTCTATTCAGAGCTCCCTCTAGATGTCTGAGCTCCTCACCTTATTTCTGATGAGTGCAGACACCCTTCGAAGGAAGCTCCCTTCAGCTGCTTGTATACCCAATCTCATTCTTTGTGTAACTTCCGAAAACTCATGACCACGGCTGAGGATTGGGACATAGATGGACTGGTAAATCAAGAGCTTTGCCTTTCAGCCCAGCTCCTTCTTCACTACGACAGTCCAGCACAGTACCTGCATCACTGTGACACCACGCCAAACCGCCTGTCCATCTCATGCTCTATTTTACCCTCACTCGTGAACAAAACCCCAATATATTTTTTCACGTGTTTACTTGAACTTCTTCGCTTGGAGCAGTTACCCTGCCCAATCCAGAGGGGGAAATTAAACGTTTTCTGACAGAAAACTATGGCATCAGACTTGAAGGTGCTGACTCTCCTGTCTGTGAATATCACAAACAAAATCAATGATGAAGGACAAGCCTGGCAGAGGCCAACACCTACTGGAAACGTGTTTGACGTTGTGCTTAGTATGTGGACACGGCTCTCTCTTTAGTTATACAAGGTCCCAAGGCTCCTAGCAATGACCCCAGTACCTCATATTCCAACCGAATGCCCCTATCCCCACAGAATCCCAACAAAACACATGTAGACTGAGTGGGCAAACTCTCATAACCCCTCCACCAATCCTACAAGGGTGAAGAGCGGGTCAGCTGTATAAAGGGCACATTGCTTCTCCTGAATCCAAGGTACGAAAATGGTCAGAGCCTCCCCTTCCTGTAACCAACCACGACGCAACACCTCAAAGGCATGTCAGCTAAGACAGCCCAACTAGGTGCTGCTCCAGTTTTTATGCATGGGTCAGGCAGGCCCAGGTGTGTGTCATGTCACTGATAAGCTGCCAGGATTGTAGCCCTAGAGAGAGAACATACGTACATCACAACCACCATGCCCCAGTATACCAACCTATCATCAATTTCTCCTAAAAAATGATACAGAAATCTGCATTGGAAACTTTAAATCTGCTAATAAGTAAGAAAAGTAGCAGCAGCTCTACTCTGAGCTCCCTCTAGATGTCTGAGCTCCTCACTCGTACGCTAAGGCTGAGCCCAGCCATCCACCGCAGGAATCTTATTTTGGTTGCTTGTATCTGCAATCTCATTCTTTTGGTCACTAACCGAAGCTCACGACCATAGGTGAGGGTCTGAACTGGTCTGGACTGGTAAATCTTTGTTCTGTCTTCACTTTTACTCATTTAGAAAAAGATATATTGAAACATGTGCAGACTTTTGTCTGGACCATCCGTGTGATACTTCGCACCACTTTCCATAGCTACCATGAGCCACTTCAGTATAATATAAACTACAACTATGACCCTATTACTAATACTTTTCAGTGTGACTTTCATTCATTGTCACAGGAATTGCAGGAATTTATGAGTAAGAATGAAGCTATATCATCAAATTTCAAACTTGTACGGACAGTTACATCCAATAATACTAGTGCACAGAAACAAACTTTGAGCAAAAATAAAATAGAATAATATAAATCGTTGAGAAACAGGTCCAAATAGATACAACCTGTTTTGTTGCAATAAATTTGTTAGTATGTAATTTGCATACTCTTTCCCTAATTACACTCTGTGTTTTAAATAGCAAAAGTTTAGACGGGGGAGTGGCTTCTTCACTTCAAAAAGGTTATTGAATCTATCCTTAAGTGATATTTATATCTTATTACCCCAACTTTATAAAAATGTGGACTGTTCTTCATAAAATACCTTCGGGAAAACCCTTTGTCAGTGATTGTGGCAAAAAGTTCTACTGTAGTTTTTCAATAACCTGAAGGACATGGTAGTACCTTAAAATGTTTTTGTTTTTTTCCAACGATAAAGTCCTTTTGTACCTAAACAAAAAGTTGCGGATCACAGTCTGTTTTCATGCACGGATATACCTATGAAAAGTAATGCACCACAGTTCATGTGTATCTCACGTTATCATGGCACAGTAATTCATCTGTAGCCTAACCCAGTGGTTCTCAAACTCTTTAATGACCAGTGCAAAACATTTTTGGTAGAAAACAAAGAGGTACAACACAGCGCCGTGCCATTGGTGTCTGATTTATTAAACAACATTGTAACTCAAAAACACTTTCAAATTTGGGGGTTGCAACTGGTGGACGTAAATCCCATTAAAATGTTCTTCTGCGTACTGACGGTGTTTCGTCGGTTCTGGTTTCACCTTCTCTGTCACTTGTCTCTCCATGTTTTCAGCAGCATTGCTGCTACGCTTCAACCACGACTCCATTGTTTGTGTCTTGACGGCGGCAAGAGATTGATTGACAGGTGATGGTCGTTTTTTTAAGGATACTGAAATTGAATATTGAGTATAAAATTCAGTTCATGAACTTGGATCTATATTATTACTGAACTTTTTATAAAATAGCTATTTTTAAGAGTTATGCATGACTGCTATTTTTTAAAATACGTTTTTTTTAAAATCCCATGTACCCCCCTGGAGTACATCCACGTGCCCCCAGGGATATGCATACCCATTTGAGAAACAGTGGCCTAACCCACGTAATCGGGTAGGCTGCGAACACATGACCATAGTACCGATGTGGGTAAAAGAGGAAGTAGTTGGGGTAAGGAAGAGTTGGAGTGGTGGGTCACAAACACGGGATTTTCCATGTTCAGAATTGTGTGAAACCAAGTGAACTTTGAATGACTTTAAGCTACATTGTCAACATTTTTCTTTTCCTAAAGTCAACCAAATGTACTTGCCTAATACTAACCTATCTAACTTTACATTAAGTACGTAACATAATTCATTAGATATCATACAAATCGTTGTATGCACATTTTTGTGAGATATCAAATGAGCCACGGTGGATATGTTGGGGTTCGCCAATGGATCCAACAGTTGTTGAGATATTTGTGTCATCCCTCGTGCCATGTTTCAAGCCTAGCTAGTTTCTTTACTTTGACATTTTGTGTCCAATTTATTGGATTTTTAATTTAATTTCTCTTTGAACATGCGTTTACAATAAATGTTCTCCTGTACTTTGAAAGTTGTATGTACAGCGCGATGTAGTCACATGTAAGTTAGGCCAAATATGTGACACGGAAATAAAAGAACTATGATTATAGCCAATATTGTGCTAAAGGATCCAAATGCCAATTTAACAATAATCAATTAAATGCTTAAATATTTGTCATTTGTGAAAATTTGCATCTCTGCAAAGGTTATAGCCAATTAATAAAATTAGAAACAGTGAGATCAAAATTTAGAAAGTTACATCATTTATTGACATGAAAATGTACAGTTAGCACATGTCCATGATGCGCCTCATGCTCATGAACCTGGTGCCGCTCATGCCCATGTCCCTGAAGCTCCTGTACTCGCCGGGCCTCAGGTAGATCATCCTGCCTCTGTACTGGGGCTGCTCATACATCAGCCAGTGGCCGTCCATCACCTGGCAGGACTGGCACTCATTCATACGGAAACGGTCCTGGATGTTGTCACAGTCGTCCATCAGCTCGTTCATCTGACCCTGGAAGTTCTCCCTCTCGTAGATCCTCATCCTGAACTGGCCTCTGTGCTGTTGTGAAAAAAAAAGACAAATGTTTTTTTCTTTCATAGTCCAAGAGTTATGACTCGAAGATCACCTTTGTAGATGTGTTTTATACGTACCATGGGGATCATACGGCAAGACCTGATACCACCGCTCATTCCCATCATGCTCATGTAGTCAGCGTACTCGCCCCTCCTCATGAAGAACTGGTTTCCCATGAAGTTGGGGCGGTCGTAGACCATGAAGCAGCCGCTCTCCACCCTGCAGGACTGGCACCTGCTCAGGTAGGAGGTCAGCTCAGCGCAGTCGCTCATGCACTCATAGGAACGACCCTGGAAGTTCCTGTCCTCGTAGAAGATGATCTGGAAAAAAATATTAAAACAATTTACTGACCAAAGTCACATTGTTAAATATTTTTATTATTATTATTATTATTATTGTTATTATTATTAAATACATTTAGCAAATTAACTTTGGTTTAAAATTTGATTTTTTTTCTTGTTTTCCTACCTTGCCCATGGTGGTTGCGGTGGTTTCCCAGATCTCTCAGAGAACTGTTTTTGAACTGATACTCTGCCTGTCTGAACAAGTTACATTTATACCTGGCCAGACACAAAGACTGTGTGTCGCTCTATTGTTCAAAGTCCTGACCCAGCAACCTATTATAGAAGCCTATAGTTTTGAGTTGCTTACCAATATACTAACAGGGTCACAACCTCTAAACAGAATTTTCCTTTAAAAAGAACGGAACATATGTCTTTCAGAAAGAAGGTTTTAGGTGTCTGGTTTTACATTAGTATTCTGTATAGACTATAAAAATATTGCTGGAAGCTGCACGATACATTTACTGATTCTATCACAAGGCCGGTCAAAAGGCACAATTACTTAAACTATCTCACGCTTTAATTCCTCTAAAACAATAGAAGCCAATGAGCTTGCATTTTACCAAAGAATAACATTCAGAAACATTGTGGATAAGTGCATCACTTTATTGTCAAATAAAATGGATACAGAAGTAGTTGCCCTTGAGGGCTGGTAAAAATAAATTAGAATAATAATAATAAACTACATAAAAAAAACCTTTTATACAAGGGATGCAGCTCAAAGTGCTTAATAAAAAAAATGCAACATAAAAGAAAAAACAAAATTATCCGACAACCAAATGACAGGTAATGTTAAACAAAATATAAAAGTGAAGGTAAAAAATACAGAGACCAATAAGAATAGTACAAATGAAAGCATTTATGGGAAATAATAATTACAAGAATTAATTAAAAGCCAGACCAAATAAAGAGGTTTGTTTAAAATGCTCACAGAGCTGGCTTCTCTTATAGCTTTTGGAAAATACTCCATAATTTTGAAGCATAGTAAGCAAAAGCTGCACTGCCTGCACAAACTATTGATATATGATTATATGTGTTATACATGAATTGTGGTGCATTACTTTTTGTAGGTATATGTACAAAGAGTGCATGAGATTTGGGAGATGTCTGCAGGGGCTTTTCATCAATGCACAGCACCATAGTCTATGTAGGTTTACAGAAACTTTTGGCCCTTATGGACTGTTTGGCACATAGTGTTACATTCATACTGTTAAGTGCAAAAAATGCTCCATTGAAACCCATTCAAATTGCAATTTTTGATCCCACAGCCGTCAAAGCATGAAAACATGCATTGCTGGGTGTCATTCTGGGCTTTTGCCTTGATTTGTCTTTTTTTTTTTACTATTTTCCACCTGATGACCTCATTTTTTTTTATATGGGAAAAATACATGCAAAATCAGTGTTGGTGCAAATCATTGACATATCCCAGGCTGTGACAATTAAACAAAAATATACTTACCATGTGGTGTATTGAAAAAAGAATCCTTTTTTGTGTTTTTTTTTTCTTGTTCTAAAAACATTAGTGGCATCATGACAAAAACTGGCAATTAAAGGGTTAAATTCCTGAAAATTAATAAATAAATGGGTAGGACTGATGTTTTTTTAAAAAAAAAAATTAAAGTAGGAAATAATATTAATGTGAAATGTTTTTTAAAGCTTGATGTGAAAAGTGAAGTTTGGGTGCAGTGTGATATGAGTGTGTGTAATTTTAATGCAGGCCCTAAGGGTTAAATGTATCTTTGGAAAGGAATAACTAAATGTATTTCCACCTGTTTTCTTACACTCCGGGTTTGCATCAGTCCTGTTTGTCTTTCCCTGTTCCAGTTTTCTTGTGTGGCACTCATTATCTCCGTTGTTGCCAGTCCTTGTTTCCCTCCTTCCTCCAGTACCTGCCTACTCCAGCCGTGTCTTGATCTTGTGGTTAGCTCTCTGTGTAGAAGTACTGGTGTGTTTCCCTTTGTTTCTTGTCAGTTTGTGGTCTTTGTATCTCAGTGTTCGCAGCTGCTGTTTTGCTCCTTGAGTTTTTCCAGATAGCTCTGTTTTTTGGTTTTGCTGTTACATTTTTGGCATGTTAAAAACTGTTGCCTTGTTTCTGTAGTTTTTGTTACCTTGTGTATTTTGGTGCACCTGTCTGCAAAACCTCCACTAGTTGAACATAATCAATGCTTAAGTTACTGCTGTGCATTTTTGTGAATGGAACTACAAGTATGTCAGAAAAATCACTTTCACCGTGAAGAGCTCTGATTTACATTGACTTTTCATGCTTAAAAAGATTGCAAAGAAGTAAGCTGCAATAAAACTGAACTCTAGCTCAACAACAATTTGTTCAACCAGAGCCACTAGTAAATAACATCACACAGCCATGCAGATGTCATGCAGTTAAGATTTGCAAACTAAAATATGTGACAATCTTCTGCATAACATTTAATCAATCCCTCATCCACCCCAGTATTCTCCTGTAGACCCTGTCGGACTCTGTCAGGTTTGAGCTCCTAGAAATTAGTTTCAGTGCTTCAGAGGAGGCTTTCAGAGCAGAAACCCGTGTTTAAATCTGAGTATACTTGACCCCAAAGTCCAGCTTGTTTGATTAGTGTGAACACAGTGTACTGTGCTCAAGCGTGGCTCATCAGTACGTGCCCACTTAAAAAGGTGGTCGCAAGTATGGTTCATGTGCACACAGGTACATTTTGCATCAGGTGTAGAGAACCAACTGTACCTAAACACAAAATTAGACTCTGTTTAACATGAAGTAGCTGTCGGAGATTAGAGTTGCAAATCAGAGGTCTTCACAGGTCCTAAGTGATGGACTTAAACCTGAATTGACCTGGAAAATTTGTTCCAAGATCCAATTTGACCTGATAATTTAAAAATATATCTATGATTCCTTTGTGGACTAGATATACATATAATTACTGTTCCGCCTCCAACTCTGCCAACATTTTTTCACCTTATTTCAATCTTGTGACCCAAAACCGACCAAATCATTAGGCTTGTTACACTGAAGCGCTAATGTGGTTCTCTCTTATCGGCGCTGATCACAGGTTATCCCAGAACCACTGTATTTGCTTACACATAATAAACAGACCTGGCATTCGGGGTAAGAAAGGTGCCCGATGAGGACCCACTTGACCTTCACCCATACTTCCCTGTTTTGTTGTAAGTCACTAAAATGCTCAGAGGAAATGTAGTGGAGTAAAACTATACATTTTATTTAGAAAATGGAGTGAAAGTTGACAGAAATATAAAAACTCAATTAAAGTACTGATACTCTTTTCTTTTTTAATTTTTAAATTAATTATTTAATTTTTTAACAGATATAAAGTTAGGCCTGGTTGTAAACTTAACCAAGATAAAATTGGTTGGCATTTGAATTAAATACCATCAAATAATAATTTCCTGAAATTGATAAGACAAAACAAATTGTACAAATTATAGTCTTTATTTTTTATTTTTTTGCAGTTCTTAAAGGCATGAATTTTTTTTACCACATATAGGGATTGACCTCATGATCATTTACACCCACCTTTGCCCAACTCATCCCCCTTGACACCCCTTCCAGCACTGCTCAGGCCTCAAAACAACCAGTGAAACAAAAGTCAAAATAGAAGAGTTGAAAGATTTTATTTAGTTAAAGATTTAGTTGCAGGAGTCCATGATGCGCCTCATGCTCATGAACCTCTGGCCGCTCATGCCCATGTCCCTGAAGCTCTTGTACTCGCCGGGTCTCAGGTACATCATCCTGCCTCTGTAGTGGGGCTGCTCGTACATCAGCCACTGGCCGTCCATCACGTTGCAGGACATGCAGTCGTTCATACGGAAACGGTCCTGGATGTTTTCGCAGTCGTCGTTCAGCTCATGCATCTGACCACCGAAGTTCTCCCTCTCGTAGATCCTCATCTTGTAGGATCCTCTGTGCTGTAGAGGGAAAAAAATATTAGAAAAACATTCGAAAATATCTGACGGAAATACCATCATGTTAATAAATATGCGTCTGTACCATGGGGATGGTACGGCAAGACCTGATGCAGTCTGACATTCCCATCATGCTCATGTAGTCAGCGTACTCGCCCCTCCTCATGAAGTACTGGTTTCCCATGTAGTTGGGGCGGTCGTAGACCATGAAGCAGCCGCTCTCGACCCTGCAGGAGTGGCACCTGCTCAGGTAGGAGGTCAGCTCAGGACAGTCGCTGCTGGTCTCATAGTGACGACCCTGGAAGTTCCTGTCCTCGTAGAAGATGATCTGAAAGCACAACAATGCTTCATTACCACCACAATCAATATCCATTAACAATTAAATAAGAATAAATTTGAGATTATTGAAAGTTTTTTAAATGGAGGCATCATTCCCAGTACCTACCCTGCCCATGGTCATGATTGTGTTTGGTTGGTCCTCAGGCCTGAGCTGTGGCTGCTGTGTATTCCTGTCGGTGGTAACCGTTACTTTTATACTTGCTCAATGTGAAAAAAGTATGTAGGGCTTCTATTGTGCAAATCCCTGAGCCAGCAACATGCAAGAGAAGCCTACTGAGCAGTCAGGGCGCTAAAGGGTTATTATCTAGCACTATACCACTCTGGTGGAAATGCATGTACTGTACACATGCAGTATTGTTAACATATAAAGAGAAGCTTCCAACTGTAATATGGCAGCCACCTCTATCTTTCACAATGTACTGGATATTTCACTCACTAAAGGATTAGAAATATTTGCATTTAAATGTAATTCAATATCAATTTAAAGAAACATATCATTGAAAGTTTGATGTGTTATTAAATAGGTGCATACAATGGATATATTCATTTATATATGTCATGCTATACATTTATTTGCAGTTTGGTACAGTTGGTAAATTTCTCTTTGAGTGGACTGTTGTTTACATTGTAGTTTTAGTAAACTAAACCAAACAGACTTAACTTAAATTGTAGAAGGTAAGAAAGACATAAATATTATACACACTCTTATGGCTCTTTTTGCAAATTACACTTTTTGCCATTTAGGTTTGAAGGGGTTGTAGAAATAAATACCTTTTGTACATTTTGGAAATAGACAGACTTTGAGCCTTCATATTTTACTTATAGATTATGTTAATAATCGACATAGTTATTGTGACGTCAGCCATTGGACTGTATGTGGACTTTCATTTTTTTAATCCTCAAGTTCTGCATTTCAGCCGTCGCTATATCAGTTTATTTGGAGCCAGAAGACTTCAAGCTAAATGACTCTACATATTTTACCCAAAAACTGTATTAATACCAGACATAGCTACCGAGACGTCATCCATCGGATTGTGGAATTCTGTTTTATA
The DNA here is from genome assembly GCF_026936395.1 of Plectropomus leopardus. Taxonomy (NCBI): domain Eukaryota; kingdom Metazoa; phylum Chordata; class Actinopteri; order Perciformes; family Serranidae; genus Plectropomus; species Plectropomus leopardus. The sequence goes on along the minus strand of NC_142185.1, from coordinate 34,170,442 downwards.
TCCTCAAGTTCGGCACTTCAGCTATCGCCATCTTTTTTTAAGCCAGATTGGACCATATTTGGACGAGAGGTTCAAGCTGTAAAGAAGCGACAGATGGATTTAAATATACACCATTTATGTGACAGCCCTTAAGAATGCGTAACTTTAAGCTTTCATAAAAGTCAACGGGTGAGTTTTCTAAAAATTCACCCTCTGTAAAGTTGTCCTGAATGTTAAAATTAGCTATAGAGCTTGTAAACATGTTTATTTCTGCTGTAAAGTTGGACATTTTAACATAGGGGTCTATGAGGATTGACTCACTCTTGGCGCCAGCCTCAAGCGGCCATTAGAGGAACTGCAGGTTTTTGGCTCTTTTCACATTTGGCTTCATTTTGGAGGTTGTTGTTTGATGTTGACCAACTTTGAAGCAGCTGTTGGAACCCAGTGCTTGTCTGACACATGGTAGAAAATAGTTTTACTCTGAAAAAAGCAAATTACAGTTAAATTAGATTAGAGACTCTGGATATTAGGTATGGCTGCTTGGTCAAACTCATGAACACTTGCTCTTAGTTGATGAAATGCAGCACTTGAAGTAGATCAGCAAATCTGATGAAGTTGTACTGGCATGATTGTTGCACTTTTTGGAGTTGCATCCGCACATTTGAATGCACTTACTTTGCTTTGGATCAAAATGTCAACTAAAAAAATGAAATTAAAAACTTAGATTTTTGGGATTTTAATACACCTTTCAAATATGTTTGCTGTGCGTGTAGCTGTAATGATAAATATGATAAGATGGATGATGAGGTTTATTTAGAGATGAATCCATTTTTCTGCACAGAGTAGGGATGCATGATATTGTCAATATATAATATTTTCTGACTCATTATGGCAGATTTCTGATGTCAATAACAATGTGTGCACATATATTTTTCTGCCTTATTGCACAGAACATCAAGTCTCTACTGTAAAGGGATTAATATATTAAAACTACTCTTATAATGACTGCACACTGGTGGCGGATGCAGACATAAAATACAATGCTTTTAAAAATGTATGCATTCATAGAGCAAAACAATAAAAGTACCAAAGCAGAGGTTACATGGAAAGCATGTCATATTTATTTTTATGTAAGCAGCAAGCTAAAATAAATATATGAAATATATGAGTTCACCGCTCAACATTAACATTCTTGATAACTTGATAACTAATGATCCATTAAAGGACAGGCCCACATTTAACCGTCAGTTTAAAATTCTTTATTTTCTTATATATATATGTAGTATATAAATTCTATATATATCTATATTCTATATTTAAATATTCACATGCCTTTTGTCAAAAAAAACCCACTGAAATGAAAATAGAATTTAAAAAATTAATAAGTCAGTCTTTTTTGTACAAAATTCTTTTTCTCTCTTTTTTTTTTTAAAGAAAATCTTTATTTACTTGATTTTGTTATGTATACTACAAGTATTAATACAATTTCATCACTTTCAGACTAAATAGCCATATCCTAATGGAACACCTGCAATAGTTTTTATTTTTTTACTGTATTTTTTATACAAACTCTAGTGCATCGTGTATCATTGCAGTTATTGTGTAGAAATTCAGGCACAGTCTCAGCTCTCATTTTCATCCTTTGAAATTCATTTTTATTGTCACGTGCATCAAATATGACATAACACATTTCATAGGTAGAAGAAGAAGAAGTCTTGACCTGGCTATGGGATACAGTTATTAAAATAGCAGCATTCACTTCAGCCCGAACCGTCCTCTGACAAACCGGGACAGTCAGATGCTGATAATTCATGCAATATTTTTTAAAACTTTGTGCCCTAAATTTCCTCCGGCTCACTTGTTTGAAACCCAATTTATAAATTCTTTATTAATATTTGTTGATTTTTGTGTCTGGAGCCTGTTGTGTTCTCTAGCAGGAGTCCATTATACGCCTCATGGAGCCGATCCTCATGTCCATGGGACCCATTCCCATGTCTCTCATGCTCCTGTACTCGCCGGGCCTCAGGTACAGCATCCTGCCTCTGTAGTGGGGCTGCTCGTACATCAGCCAGTGGCCGTCCATCACGTGGGCGGACTGGCAGTCGGACATGCGGTAGCGGTCCTGGATGTTGTCGCAGTCGTCCATCACCTCGTTCATCTGACCGCTGAAGTTCTCCCTCTCGTAGATCCTCATCCTGAATGGACCTCTGTGCTGTAAAATGTAAAAAGACAGATCTCATGATCGGAAATTATTTTAAATTAAATTACTATCTTCGTCATTAGTAAACACCAGACTTCCTACCATGGGGATCATGCGGCAGGAACGGATGCAGTCGCTCATGGTCATTCCCATCAGGCGCTGGTTGTCGGGGTACTCTCCCCTCCTGGCCAGCATCTGGTGGCCCATGAAGTTTGGACGTTCGTAGACCATGAAGCAGCCGCTCTCCACCCTGCAGGAGTTGCAGCGGCTCAGGTAGGAGGTCAGCTCAGCGCAGTCGCTGCTGGTCTCATAGGAGCGACCCTGGAAGTTCTTGTCCTCGTAGAAAATGATCTGAAAACAAAACAACACATTTATAAAAAAAAAAAAAAAACCTCATAAATGAATCATCCTATATCACAACATAAAAGTGCTCTCTTACTCTGCCCATTTTGGTGTTCAGTCCTGACCCTGATTGCACTGCTACTTTGGCCAGCCAAACTGTGGGTCACTTTTATACCCGTCATGATAGCTAAATGATCTATGGAGCCATTGTCTTGAACATCTTACTCAGCAGCGTAGCATACAGGGCTATGATGTTTGTTAAATCGGTCTGTAAATGGTTATTATTCCAGACTGTATGCATCTGGTGCGGTGCCAAGTGCAGCGGCTCTCCCTATGGGGGACAGGTGGGTGACGGCAGCAAATGTGTCAGCTGGGACTCTTTGTGCTGTCAGTGTTCAGTCTGTGGTGACAGCAGTGCAGTTAAACACCAACTAAAGGCTCACATACATTAACTCTTTACATTTTCTGCTATTTTAGACCTCCACTCTTGGGGAAAATGTACTTTTTGTTATAAAATATGGCACATTCTCTATAGATTAAAGAGCAAAAAAGTTATTAAAATAGTTTTTTAGCTTCACTTTGATGAGCCACAACAGTAAAATGCCACTTACACATAAATACATCAGTTTTAATGATTTTATAATATAATTTTTAACAGAAGATCACCCAAAGGATACATTTTTATAGTGTTGTATTTTATGATTCTGTATTTTCAGCAGCACCTTTAACTCTTGAAATAGCTCTATAGAAATGTTGACTTTTAATACTTTAAGTGTAGTACATTTTAATCATCATCCTCACATACTTTTGTTTAGTGTCATTTTTATTGCAGGACTTTTACTTGTATTTTTACACTTTGGTAATGTAATTTTTACATGAGTAAAGTGTCTGAATACCTCCTACATTACTGTCATTCTATTAGACTGATATTTCAAATAACACACCAGTCAAATATGGACACATACCCGCTCGGTCAAATAAAATGTATTTGCACAAAATACATTTTGTCAGACAACATAAAAATGGATATTTATAAGGAGTCAGCAGGTTTTATGTATGTTCCATTTATACATTAAATTTGTACTCTCAGTACTGGACCTGATATTATAGTGTGATTTGAATATATGCTGTTAATGTACACAGCGATGTCGATTTAAAGTTTGGAGATCAAATGATCCTGAAATATTATGGGTGTCCATCATGACTGGTAGACAGTCAGGAGTCATTGTGTAAGGACCCATTATTTTTATTTATTTATTTAATTTTAGTTTTCTTTACTACATTCAAAAGAAGCAAAACTAAGAGGAAATATGGAGTGGATTGGAGTGTTTGTTGAGAGCATTAGTGTAAGAGAAAATGAAAAGACGATGCCATCTGGTGTGCAATACCAAAAAAAGAAGAAAAAAAGACAAAATTTGCAAATGAGCTCATGCGTTATACTTTTATTGATTATTTATCCTCATTTTCTGGCTAAGGTGTTTATTTGTGTTAATTTCTCAGTAGCACAAATATAATAAAAGAAAAAGAAAATCCCTTAATTGATCTCATGTTTATAGGAGCAAGCACAAATGCATAGCTTGTATTAGAAACTAAAACTAAAGTAACTAAAAACTAGAATATCGTAATACCGTTATAAACATTTATTGAAGCATGAATGTAAAAATAAGAAGTACTACTTGCTTTAAACACTGAACACAAATAACGGCAACAAAGTGGACGTGTTTTCACTGAGATTAAAAAAATCTAAAGGTCGGTGAAGTCCAGCAGTTTAGTGTTTAGCAAGTTGTACTTAAAAAAAAAGTAGGGGACTCACATAAATTGGGTCTTCAAAAAGGTCAATAATAAAATTTGTGAGCCCATATATTCTGGTTTTACTCCCCAATTTTGGTCAAGCTTTTTCTTTCTTTCAACATTTTCTTGGTCAGACGTTTCAACCTGTAATCCCTGACTGATGATGTTGTGATTCATAGTTGCAGGTTTCGTGTTAACAGTGGGGAAACGGGTTTCTGCACACCAAACACTCAATTTTCCTGCATTCTGGGGAATTTTGATGCACCAATTTGTGCATTTCTTTGCATCAATTTATGACCTAAATGCCTCATTTTGTCTCAACAAAAGTTCTCTGCTACTGTCATGTTTTCTATAAAGGGGGACAGATGTTCTAAATATTGACGGGGACGCGTCCCCAGCTTGTCACCCCGATATCTACACCTGTGCACACAAACAACATATTTTGAGGAAAAAAAAGTCACAAATGAAGTGAGTATAAAACCAGTGTTGAGGAGTTTTCATGGAAATTGGAAACATCTCTTAAAGGTTTAGTCTCTCGTTTAAGTATTGTACTTTTTAAAAGTTGAGGATTCACAAGAATCTGCTCAAAAAGTTCAAAATCAAATTTGGATCTAGACATTACTGATTTTGATAAATCATTGTCAATTCTTCTCTATGAGAGGCTTAGATGAGTACGGTCCCCCGTCAAGGAGCATTTTGGTCGTGAATGATCAGCAACAGGTTTTATCGGAGTTAACTAACCATAATATGCTTGTTAACCTTTTATTATTTTCTTGCTGCTAATTTCTCCCCCTTTGTGTGTCTTTGTCACTTTGTTGTGTGTGGTTTGTATTGTTTGTTTATTTGTCTGCGTTTTGTTGATGTGTTCATGCCGGATCATCATAAAAGGTGTCATTTCGGGGTTATTGTCAGGAGCAAAAAGGACAGTACAATAGTGCTTTCACGGGCTGAGGAGTGAGCTGCACTTTGTGTGTAAATTTGGTGGAGGTCCCCTTTAAGAGTTTTTTTTGTAGTCTAGAAACATCTCTGCAGATCAGAGCGGCGTGACTGCACAGTTCTGTTCTCTATAGACAGCAGCTGCGTGTATAATATGTATTCAGTTCATGGTGCTGAAAATTCATCTATGTTTGGAAATGTGTGCTCTTAATATGAGCAAAGTTGTTAAAAATAACACTTTCATATGTTGTTTTGCACTAATGATAAACTGCAAAGCATAAAAGTGACTACCACAACTATGTATTTCTTTTATTATTATTATTTCTTTTCTCTTTTTTCTCTGTATATACATAAATATGCATTCACAACCTTTTTTTATTCTATTTTTGTGCACATTTGTTGTGCGTAAAGCACATTGAGCTTACTCTCTGTGAAGTGTGCTATATAAATAAAGTTGACTAGAACAGACTTACAGCTACAATAGAGTGTAATAGTGATCATGGTCATGCAGACGAAGTGAAACCGTGAAAATATCTAGGGTGTATAAAACCTCATTACACAGTATGTTTAGGTTATGTGTATGCCTCTTTTCTGTCTTTATATCCATCGCTGATGGTATTTAACACGTGCAATTTGGAGTTTGCACATTTAAAGTTGTAATACTGCCGGACAATTGCACCCACTTTAAACACCAGTTCTGCCAAATTAAACCTTTAAACTCCATCTTTTAGTTGATAAAAGACAACATGATGACAAAGTGACGTTTGATTCCGCTCTCATTTTATTCAACAGCACATTTCTCTCTCTCTGCTTCAGCAGGAATCCATTATACGCCTGGCGGAGCTGAGCCTCATGCCGCTGTATCCCACGTCTCTCATGCTCCTGTACTCGCCGGGCCTCAGGTACATCATCCTGCCTCTGTAGTGGGGCTGCTCGTACATCAGCCAGTGGCCGTCCATCACGTTGCAGGACTGACAGTCGGACATGCGGTAGCGGTCCTGGATGTTGTCGCAGTCGTCCATCAGCTCGTGACTCTGGCCCTGGAAGTTCTCCCTCTCGTAGATCCTCATCCTGTAGGAGCCCCTGTGCTGTTGATGAATAAAAAGAGGAAGAATTTGCAGTCTTTCTCTTTAGACATTTACTTTCTAACCCACATATAACAGCAAAACAGGAAAATAAATTAAACTAGCAACTGATTTGACTATTGTAACTCGATTAGACATGAAAGATCACTCATTTAGAGGTACGTTTATCTTTTCAGAGTCCGTGCATACCTGAGGAATCAAACGGCAGGATCGGATAGAGTCGCTCATGCCCATGGACATGTAGTCAGAGTACTCCCCTCTCCTCAGGAAATACTGGTTCCCCATGAAGTTGGGGCGGTCGTAAACCATGAAGCAGCCGCTCTCCACCCTGCAGGAAGTGCACCTGCTCAGGTAGGAGGACATGTCGGAGCAGTCGCTCATGCACTCATAGGAGCGACCCTGGAAGTTCCTGTCCTCGTAGAAGATGATCTGTAGAAAAGAAAAAAAACACAACTGGATTTGGAATCGGCCTAAATTTGTCCATTTCAAAATGTACTTTTGTTAGCTGAGATCGGTCTATCTTTTTTCCCTCTTGTTAACCCCGAGCGCCTCCTGAACTTTAAAGTGCTTGTTTTCTGGCCTACTCTCTACATACCTTGCCCATGTTTGATGATCTGTGTTTGTGGGAATCTGTCCAACAACCTGCGGCTGCCAGGCGGCTTTTATACTTTATACGCGCTGTAACAGGGTTTTGTTATTCAAATTATGTGGAAGCTGATGAATAAGCAGCTCTGCGATCGCTGTTAATTTCATTTGTGCCATCATGATCCAGAACAAAGGGAGGGGAAATGGGTGGAAGACACAAGGCAGGAGAGGAGGGAGAAGGACTGAGCGGCAGTTTGTACATTTCTCAGACTGGAGAAGATTAGAGTGACAAGAAAAAAAACGGAGTTATATCACACTTTCAGCCGAGTGTCGGAACAGATTAGTCATGCTTTGCTTGAATGCGTCACCAGTTTAGACCATCGATGTCTTAAGGAGATAACACATTTCCAATGGCTGCAGGTCTATTTTATCACAATTAATCCATGTTTTCAGTGTTATATTTGCCCTGAAATGCACCCAAACCACAGAGCGTGATCGGTAAAGCTGACAAATGAAGCTTTGAGCTCCTTCTATTTTTAGGTTGTGCATTTCTAATTCCTTAAACTCTCTGGATGCCCAGAAACATAAGTTTTATCTCAGGGATGTCTGTGTTTGTGCATTTTAACGCCTGCAGCACATGTGTGTGTTGGTCCACATATATTTAGAGTGAATTAGTATCTTTTGCTAACAAAAATTGCAAAAGGTTGGTATTTTGTCTCAGTAGTTTTATGGTTGGGATTATACTTTTACTTCTATCAGTATTGTTGTCATAGGCCTTTTTTTTACAGCGGACATTTTGACCCATCGAAGCAGGAAAAACACAGTCATTATTTATAATAAACATTCGCGATAGCTCTGCTGAGTTTAATTGTCCCAGTAAGCCAGGACAGTGAGCCAACGTGCACCGTTCCAGGACCCTGAAATTCAAGCAGCTGAATGGCAGTCTGCCATCATTTTATTGATTTAAGCAATAAAATTCAAACGAGTAGCGACGTATGGTTTCATTTGAAATGGACGTGACTTGCAATTTAAAAACAAAGTTGGAAGAGACTTATGAGGTCAATGTAAGTGTTTGGTTGAAACTGATATGAAACACAAGGAAAAATATCGTGTTTATAGTATTAAAAACCTTTGACATGAGACTTACTGTACTACAAAACACATTTCCTTTTAGATAATTATGTTCTGCATCAAATAGAACCAAAAAAACACAGTTAAAGCTGCAACCACATTAAGGCAAAGCTATGGATATTGTTCTTTTGAATCTAAGTTTATTTATAAAGCACTTTTTCATACAGTCATGCAGCCCAAAGTGATTCACAGAGCAGGATTTAAACAGCACAGAGAAAAAGTAACGACTAAAAATTACAACAGTAAACAATAAAATGTTTCAAATAAGTAAAAATCAAAAGACTAAATCAGTCAAGTAGAACTTTATTTGTCCCCAGAGGTGCAATTTATTGTACAGCAGTGACAACATTAAAAAAAATACAGTCAAAAACACAAGAAAATCAAGTAAAACAAAATTTATACATAAAAAAGTAAAAACATAGAGTAAAAAAAGTGTATTAAAAGCCATGTTTACCAAGTATGGTTAGAAGACACAAGGGATTAAAAGATAAATAGTAGAAAAGATGACTAAGACTTAGGCAACAAATGACGAGGCAACTTAAGTAAAAACCAAGCTAAAAACACATCATTTTTCATATTTTATTAAAAACTAGTCATTTAGATTCACACGTATATGTTTATTCAGATCCTAATATGCAGAATACCTTTAGCGATGATTAACTTGGCCTTCATCCGAATAATCTACAAAAAAAAGCATCGATTTCAGGTCAGTTTTTTTGCAGTGGCCTTCATTCATTAATAACACAAAAGCCCACCATTGACACTAATGCTGGCTGTTGTTTAATGAAGTTTTTCAGTTCTAACAAGTAAAAGCTCTATAGTGCATCCAGGCGTCCCAGTGGTCCGTAGATCATGCCAGTGGACATTAAACACATAGCACTGGATTTAAATCGGGACTTTTTTCTTACTATACATCCTGTTCTCCTCTGCTGTCAGCCAAACACTGTTGGATAGGGGAAAACAGTTTTTGTGATTGACTTTTGTCTCAGTTAGACTTTTCTCTGATAACTGATAACATCGATCCCGGCTGCACGCCACCTGACGAGGCCATCGGTAATGTGATTAGTTGCGTCTGTGCTTTCCTTGCCATCAAATCTCTGTTGTGAGTTCACCTCCGAGGAGGCAACACTGCAGCTTCCATTGTGATCGAACTGTCGGAAATGTGACTGTTAGCGCCAAAAAAAAGATGTTTGGTTAAATGAAATAATTCGTTATGATAAATATGTTTGCAGAACTTAAGACCAAGAATGACTTCTGTCATCTCTGTTGTTTACATTTTTCATTCATGCTGTTTCTTAACTGATAATCTGCAACCAACAACTCGTTAAACCAACCTGTCTCCTGTATAAAGTAGAAGACAGGACAAACGTAATGAAGAAGACAAGATAATGTAGAAGATGAGAATAATTTAGAAGACAAGATAAGAATAATGTAGATGACAAGACAAGAATAATGTACAAGACAAATAATGCAGGAGACCAGACATCGTAGAGCTAACATTTACCGGTGCCAACCATTGTTCAAGAGTTAAAGAATGCATTACTGTTGTTATTCTCTTATCTCGTAAGACATAAAAATGAAGACAATTTACCGAATAATTTCCCGTTCCAAAAATAATAATTACAGAACATGTAATCATTTGATAGGGCAGAACTCAATGGAAACAATACACACAATTATCATTTAAGATGGCTGTTGGCCTTTATAAGTTTTACATGCCAATTTTTTGGAATTCTTTGATATGAGGCCATCAAATGTGGACAAAGGGAAATCAAACTTGACTAAACCATTTTGCTGATATGCAAATCAGGCTCATTTAGATGACAAAAGCTTTCCCTCGTCTGCACATTCTGCTTTTCGATATAAACCACATCACAGCTGCAGCTGGGTTGGAGGCAAGCAACATCATCAACAATGGGGAAGGTAAGGAGCAACTGCTGTTGTCTAACGGTTTTCCAGGCAGTAACTGTAGTGCATGCAAACGGTCTTTTGTCTAGTTGGTAGTCATTTTAATGGCAGCCAGGCACAATGGTATGCTGTTGTATTTCCTCCGATGCTGGAATGAAAGTTTACCGGGATTTGTATGTTTCCTTCCATCCAGATTGTGTTCTTCGAGGATAAGAATTTCCAAGGGCGAAGCCATGAGTGCAGCGCGGACTGTCCTGACCTGCGCTCTTACTTCAGCCGTTGCAACTCCATTAAGGTGGAGAGTGGCTGCTGGGTGCTGTACGAGCGTCCCAACTACACTGGCAACCAGTACATCCTGAGCCCCGGGGAATACCCTGATTACCAGCAGTGGATGGGATTCAATGACAGCATCAAGTCATGCCGCTGTATCAAAAACGTAAGCTCAAATAACCAGTAGATGCTTTTTAAAACGCAATCGACAGATAAAAGCTATAAAACTAATCCTGTAGCAGTGGTCGTCTTATTCATGATATTGTTAATACACCAGTTTCTTTAAGCTGGGATAAACTTAGGCCACCAAGCTGTACATTAGGTAAAACATAACGTCAAATTGGGTAGTAATTAACATAAAACCGAGGACATAGCATGATTTGGGGAAACTTTTTGGGTTAATGATTTGCACAGTGCCCAGCTCCAGTGAAATACCACAGAGTGCACCAACCAAGCAGTAATCAGTGAAAGGCCAACAGAGAAAAAGGAGAGATAAAAGGCTCATGATTTGGCAGCAGGGCGCTTTATCTCCATGCCCTTGCACATCAGTTATTGAAGGAAACCAGGAAAACAGCCAAGAAACCCATTTGTTTATGTGAGCTCAAAGTAAACGAGGCAACAGAAATAGGTCAAAGAATTCAGACGCTAAAATACAAACGTAATTTCATTAACTTTTAATTTTCTAACTCTTTTAAGGTGTATGGAAAGTCCTGGAAGATCAGATTCTACGAAAAGAAGGATTTCGGAGGTCAGACAGCAGAGTGTGTTGAGGATTGCCCATCTGTTTACGAGACCTACAAGTTCCAGGAGGCCCACTCCTCTGTGGTGATGGATGGTGCGTGGGTCGTCTACGATCAGCCCAACTACCACGGACACCAGTACTTCCTGGAACGTGGCGAGTACCACAACTATACAGACTGGGGCGCCACCTCCCCTGCTGTTGGATCCTTCCGCATGATCACAGAGTTCTAGAATAGCAGCAACCATGCAGGGTTCGGAGCCTCCTGAAAGAGTCACCTGAACGATCAGGACACCAAAGTTCGACAATTTTAGGAGTTCTAGAGTTAGAGTTTTGGAACATTGAGTTTTAGAACCTCTACGATGTTCCAACGGTTCCAAATTTTTCCAGATTCCCCACTGACGTTCCGGAATCTTGAAGAAGTTCTAGAACGCCTCAAGAAGTTCCCAATTCCAGAAGGCAAAGATTCCAGAACCCTTTAGCCTCCCACCTGCTTCTCCCATTTTGACACGTCCTTCTCCCCAGAACCCTGAGTGTTGCACTTACATAAATAAAAGCATTTCTAACCCATAACAGCGCCCTCTGTGTTCCTTTATCATTTAGGTCCTGTGCCTGACACCTTCAACGGTTTTCAGTCTCATCTTCTAATTTCCATTAAAAGCATTTAAAGGCATCTTGTTAGAAATGCATGCTCATCAAATGTTTCAAAATAAAACACAAAATACTGGTATGAGAAAATGTATTTAATTTAAAATACAGATAATTCGTCATTTAAAAAACACATAAAAACATTCTTTACAAACTGATACTATCACACTTTAGGCATTTAGTTGCCTCAATATGGGTCTGACCCTAAATCCCCTACACTGCAAAGCTGTACTAATTTACCAGATTTAAGATCTGAAATGGTCAGTTGTAGGTGGGAAGCTGCAAATTCAGGGTGCATGCTGGATCGTTTCTGTCAGTCAAAGCGAATATTGTATTTTTAAGTAATTCAAATACAAGCAAGTATTTTGTTTCAAATTACATCTTAATTTGTTTCTGTCCAACAAAATACAAATGACAAAATACTCACATAATAATACTTACATAAATATTTTAATGACATTTAATTAAAATATTGCCAATTACCATCTTAAGGCTCATATACAAAAAGAAACTCTGACAAATCCAAGATAACTGATGACATTTATATACTAAAAGGTGTACATTAGACATTAAAAGAACAGAAACTTTTTGTCCATCCTGTCAACACAGGTCTATCATACATCTCCGAACTTCCTGCAGAAGTTTGCAGAAAGTGGTTCTGCAAAAGACAATCAAAAATGAGTACAAAGTAAAATAAATCTTGTTTTTACACATTCCAAAGAACTTATTTTCTTTATTGTTACTTAGTGTTTTTATAGCTTAACCAAACCTAACCGAACACTAGCCAGAGCGTTGCTTAAACGTAAAGTTTCAACATTAAGTTTTACCATAAAATTTCAATGCAAGCCCTATAAAATAATGTGAAAATGTTCCGTATCCATGCTTTGCAGAAACGTACAAAACCAACATTTCTTTTGTTACTGGCAATTGGGTCCTCATACAATAATTTGTATGATATTTTACAAAAATACGCACAAAACAGTTTGTGTAATAGCTAACAAATAAGTACCTCACAAATAACCTTATGTACTTAACATAAAGTTATGCATTTAACGTAAAGTTACGTAGGTTAGGTTTAGGCAAGTAAATGAAATATGGTGACGACACACCTTAAAATGACTTAAAATTCACTTTACTCCACCGAACACCAGTCTGATTGGGAACGTCCCATGTTATGTGACCCATCCACCACCCTAACTTGACCTCTTCCAGGGACTTCTTCCCTCTTTACTTCTGTCAGCCAGTTTGCTGCATGATCGAAGCCTGCCCAGGTACGCGAGCTACACACAAATTACTTGCTCATGACAAATTTGGTGCATTACTTTCGGTAGGTGTCTGTACGAACAATGCATGAGAACAGACTGATAGAGTTGTTATACAAGGTTCAAGGTGCAGAGTACCAGGTAGACAAGTTAAAACTGGTCCCTAAATCCTGCTACATCTTTTGGCGTTAAAGGAGTTGATGAGTCTCACAGTCAGGGGAATGAAGCTGCGCTGTAGTCTGGTGGTTTGGCAGCAGATACTCCGTGCATGAACCATGCCAGTTAACCAGGATCTTGCTCTGGAATTTAGCCTTCTAAGTTTCCATAGGAAGTAGAGCCTAGATGTTACAAATTTGCAGTTTAATTACTGCAGCTTAATATTGTTTTATTAGACTTTGCACTTTTCCTTGAAATGCATGAATTGTGAGTAATCCTACACATTGAATTAATGTAAGTAATGTTATATGGCTTATTTGGTATTATTTCATACAGTAAATGATATAATAATAAAAGGTAATGATGTTGAAATGTGTGTGTATTGAACCTTTTGTTAATTGAATGCAGCTCAAAGCTTATAGCTTACATAAAAACTTGCATAAACAAAACAGATTTATTGCAGTGGTCCAGATCAGTTTGGACTGAGCAGCGACTGAGGTTTAGATACTTGGCACTGCTAAACAGCCTTTGTGTGCAGACAGGCAATTCAGTGCGTAAGAACAATGGGCAGACTCTAGATGAATATTTCAATTGTAATAACTGCTACAGGCATTGCTAACCATGCATTTGGTAGTATTGTCTCTGCCATGTATAAAGAGTACTGCGTTTGTTACAGAATCTAGTATTTTAAGAGCTACAGATGGAGAAGGTGAGCACAGTATTCTAAGTGTGTTCTTATACTTGCAAGAGCTAATAATTCTCTAAATTTGGTGCAAGGAACAGAGACATCAGATGTTTTGTTAAAGGACATAAGACCCCATTTTCATTTACAAGTGTGTAATTATGTCTGTTCTTTCAAGATTGTGTTTTACGAGGACCGGGACTTCAAGGGAAAGTCCTACGACTGCAAAGGCGACTCTGCCGACCTGCAGGCCTTCATCCACCGATGCAATTCGGTGAAGGTGGAGGGTGGCTGGTGGGTTATGTACGAGCGTAACAACTACATGGGTTATCAGTATGTGATTGGTCCAGGGGAGTACAACGACTACCGCCGCTGGATGGGCTTCAATGATTGTGTCAGATCCTGCAGGATCATCAAAAATGTAAGTCATAACAATGCAACAGCAAAAAAAAATGAATAAAAAATTAAAAACACAGTCTGTCTTAAAGATGATCTCTTTCACTGTTTTCAGGCCAAAGGTCCGTGCAAGCTGAGGCTGTTTGACCGGCCAAACTTTGACGGGCAATCTTTGGAGCTGACAGAAAACACCAAGTCCATCGAGGAGAAATGGCTCAGGCATGATGTCCAGTCCTGCAAGGTTTTGGAGGGCGCCTGGATTTTCTTTGAACACCCCAACTTCTGTGGTCGCCAGTACCTGCTGGAGAAAGGGGACTACCGACACCACTCAGAGTGGGGAGCTCTGAAGTCAGTGGTGGGCTCCATCAGAAGAATCATGGAGCTGTGAAATTCAACCACTTAGTTTGTTGTAATGAGATTCGCTGCAATAAATGAATGTGATGCAAATGTTTGTGTCTGTGTGAAGATTAATTCAGCTCTTCTCTTATATCAATAATAATTTAAAGAAACATAATGATATATTGATGCTATTAATAACTTACTTTGGCCATACATACACAGTGCATCATGATTATCATTATCATTTAACGTATTGTTCTGATCAAACTATCACAGGTTTTCAAGTCCTCCAAGAAGATTAAAGCAAAATATATCCAGTTGCCAGAGTATTAGGTACAACTGAGCTAGAAGAAGTCCAATTCAGCATCCAAGTCCCAAAATACTGATGTTCAGTTTATGCTAAGAGTGTAGAGGAAGTGCTGAGTCAGCTTCATGGCCATTCAGAGGATGTAGTTTGTGATGCAGTTGAACTGTATTGTGTTATACAAAGGTGCACTTTTAATTTAATTAATTGTCGCGTATATTGAAGGGAAATGCCTGCGCGCAGACTGTGGGACATTGACAGATTTCTGCCCAAACACAAAACACAAAACTGTATGAAAAGTTAAAGGATTCTTGCCAGTAAAACTTACAAACTACTGTCATTTATGTGATCGATCGTTTGGCCTTTAGAAACTGAAGAGTGCACACACAAACAGTCCAAGACCCAAAACAGACCTGTTCAGTTTACAGTAACAGGTTAATCTTACAGTAAACTGTTCTTGTGTTTTTTGTCTTTACTTACATATGTTTACTCATGAAGAATCAAGAAAACTTTATTGTCGATGACACAGTGACAGAAAATCACTTTTGATTAAAAGCTCAAAAACATAACATTCACATCCATGAGACGCACATTAATAAATAATAAAAGTTCAATAAGTCAGAACTTTTTTGTCGTTACTATCTTATGTTAACATCTAAAGTAAAAATAACTACTTATGTTTTTTGTCTTCACTTCTCTTAACTTATTAAGTAAACACAACTTAACAGATGTTTTTTGTCTTTACTTACATTTACTTGGGAAGTTAACATAACTTACTCATATTTAACTTAAGTAAACATAATCTAAGTTTTTCTCTCTTTACTCTCTTAAGTTTTTCTGTCTTTACTTTTTTCTTCTGCACTTATGCTTTGTCTTTGTTTTACCTAAAAAAACATAACTTACTTATGTTACTAATGTTTACATATACAGAAACACATCACTTGTTTAGATATGAAGTAAACATTACTTTATGTTTTTTGTCTTTAACTACCAATATTACAAACTCGTGCAATTTTGTCTTAAAAAGTTCAAAGGTTGTGTTTACTTATTAAGTAAACACAATTTAACTTCTTTTTGATCTTGACTTATGTTAACCTAAAGTAAACAGAGATTACTTACATGGTTTTTGTCTTTACTTGTATGTTTATTTTAAAAGTATGCATACCTTTACTCATGTTTTTCTGTCTGTACTTACTTATGTTTACTTATTACGTTGACATAACAATTAGTCTTAAGTTATGTTTACTGAAGACTAAACTTATATTTACTAACTTATTTAAAAAAGTCAAATCAACCCGTCAGACTTCACAGTGAAGACAAGAGAAAAGCAACAAATCTTTACGTTGGAGGAACTGGAAATATCAAACGTTTGCCGTACTGTATGTGGTTGAAAATATGCATTTCTCAAAATAACTGTTAATTCATGTCTGTGGATTGACTGATGGATTAATGGTTGTTTCAGCTCTACTTGAATCATACAGGACAGCTATCAAGATTTGACAATTCTCATGCGGTGAGAATATCGTCCTCCATGTTCGGTTATGACTCATGCTGTTTTATGCTGTTATAAAAACATAATAATGAGCCGTTCAGGTTTTTCAGAGCTCGGCAGCAGACTGTGTGCTGAGGCGTTCGTGTGGTCAGAGTGTGTGAACACACACCTGTCACACAGATGTTAAAGCCACAGCAGTGAGTGGCCATTAGCTGACTTCACATCAGCTGCAGGAGAGAAGATTTAATTGGATCAATAACTCGTTTCTGGAATCAGGCATTGGCAGATGAAGAGGTCAGCCGTTGTGGATAAACACTGCATGAAGGCGAGCATTTTTAAAACTACTGCAGCATCAGCCATTGCACATATAAATGCTGAGGCAATTAAAATGACAATGATGGCCCTGGCAGTGCACTTCAGTGTGCACACATACACTGTATATATAAATCTGGACCGGGCCGGTAGACGACATTGTGTATGTGAAAGGCGGGATTAACAAACGGCCTTCAAAAGTTGGTGTGAGGCCCAAACATGGACCGTGTGGGAAAGGTAAGCAGACGAGCAGATAGATCATGTGACCAGCTGTCTGCATTATTTGATCTGATACAAGAACATCGAAACTCCAGTGTCAGTCGCAAAAAAAGTTGCTCTTCTTTGGCAACCCCTTTTAACAACCAATAAGTTGGGCGGATGAGTTGCAATTTAGTTTTCACCAGTAAAAATGACCTTTTAACTGCTCAAAATGTAATTTTGAGCAGTTAAAAGTTTACTTTAATAAATCTGCAAACAAACTTTAAAATGTTACAAATATATTTTCACATGTAGAGTTACATTTTAACCTTTCCAAACCTATTTTTAGATATTTTCTTCACTACATGAGTCATTTTTTGTGACTGATTGTACTCCCCTCTCCCACCCCCACCCCCCACTCCCCCATAAACATACAAACCAACAAAAGAAAACTGCAAACAGTTAAAAAAAACAGTCAGTTCTACTGTTCGAAAAAGAAATAGGAAGAAGAGAAAACTTATCTGATCCCACCCCCTCTCCATTATTCACAAACAAATAAATCTGAACATGCCTGCAGATATCCACATTAAAGTTTCCACGTGCTGAAAAAAGGATAGTTATAAGTGCAAATGTAATGACCCGTTTTAGATATCAACAATTTCATTTTTA
Source organism: Plectropomus leopardus (assembly GCF_026936395.1). NCBI lineage: Eukaryota > Metazoa > Chordata > Actinopteri > Perciformes > Serranidae > Plectropomus > Plectropomus leopardus. The sequence continues at coordinate 34,153,018 of NC_142185.1, read as the reverse complement.
TGATTTATCTACAGTAAGACCAATTACAGATATCAACATTTTCACTTGTAAGAGTTTAATTGTAGATATAATTAATCATCATTAATAATTAAAGCAGGTCAAAATGACATCATGGATAGTTTGGACTGGATTGATAACACGTCAAAAATGGATTATAGACATTTGTAAGTGATTTAGAATAGAAGTCAATAGTAAAAGTTAAGTGAAATTGTAATGTATTTATAGATATCTAAAAAAAATAATATTTCTAGTAGTAAAACATTTACTTTTGATATTGAGAATTAACATTTTTACTTGTGAGAAATTGTGGATATTTTTCACTGGAAATGTTACCAGTTCAAATTTCCTTACAGATGTTTTGGAATTATAACTAAAAACAAAAAACAAAAACATTGTTGATATCTGCAACTACTGATTGAATATTAAAACGTTTTACCATAGCTCTTAATATTTCAGCTTGGAGAATTGACCTCCTCAGACTCAAGTTTTTCCAACAGCAGCATTTTTGTTAAACACAAAGCATTTTAATCAAATGTGGATTTACACTGTTTTCAGTCTATTATGAAACAGATCATATATATTAGTTTAGAATATCCATTCATCACCCTATGATGAATGATTTTCTGCGTCCATGTTTATATCCAGAATCTAGAGATAAATAACTGATTTTTGTTCTCTTTTTAGCATAGTGCTGTGTTTATTAGGAGCTAATCATAATTTACAATGTGAACAGGGATTTAGAATATATGCATGTTAACTAATTTTTTGCATAGTTATTTAATATTTATATTTCAGCCTTTCATTTTTTTTTATAAGTCCATAGTGGGTTTCTACCTCACCTGCACATGTATGTTTTTACTTTTTTATTAAGGCGGTCAGCATTAATGCATTAACTGTAAGTATAAAAAAATTTAAAAACGCATTAATCGCCGGCTGAGATTCCTGTCGTTATGAGGTTGTACTGGGCTGAGTTTTGCTGGTTTTGCCGTAGAAAAACAGCATGGCCATTTCACAGGGATCTCGTGACCTTCAACCTCAAGATATCTGAATGAAAATGGGTTCTGCAGGTACCCATAATTCTCCCCTTTACAGACCTGCCCACTTTATGATCCTCCCATGCAGATTTTTGCTGTCATTTAATTTCTAATCAAGACAATCTGGTATGAATTGCATACTTTGTCAATATGGACTTCAAGACTGTTTTGTAATGCAGAATAACGGAATTGAAAACATGATTTAAAAATACGATTAACTATTGAAATTCTGCAACTAATCAAAATTTAGAAAATGAATCTGAAAATTAATTTGACAGCCCTACCATTTACGTTTCCTAAAAACGTGCGAATAA